>NC_044040.1:212152198-212490038 GCF_901765095.1 Microcaecilia unicolor | reverse complement strand
TCATGAATATTCATTGCAGATATCCTGAAAAAAAAAACCTGACTGGCTGGGGTTCCCCCCAGGTTTGGGAACCACTGGGTTAAGGTAACGGTGCTGAGAACCAGAGAAGTCTCTGACGCTTCTTGTGACCTTAGGCAAGTTTCCCGTGGCCTCAAGTGCCAGCTTAAATTGTAAGCTCTTTGAGGCAGGAATATATTGCATGTGGACATTTGTCACCACTGCGCAGTGCTTGCAAATGTTCAGTAGCGCTACAAAAACGATGCGGTCAATATTCAGTGGCAATTAACTCCCATTGACTGAGTCCAGGGCAGATACTCAGCAGCACTTAACCAGAGAATGTCTGCACAGATTTCCAGGGCAGCCGGAAGTTATAGCGCCAGAGCCCAATAAACTATCTCAGTAAGCTGAACTGAATACAGAGCAGGTCCTAATCTGTCCAGTTCCGGCTGTACTCAGGTAACTTCCTGTGCCCGATGATCAGGATAGTCGACACTGGCAACCAGACACAGCCAGGTGTACAAAACGCCAACTGCCGAGGGCTGCATATAGTCCGGGATAATTATTGCAGTTAGGATATATATTCACCAGTGGCAGTGCGTGTTTATTTAGTAATTGGCGGAATTATTCCTAGATAATGCTGGCCATATCCAGACACCGGCAGTGAATCTCCAGGTCATAAGAACATAAGAGTAACCATACTGGGTTAGACCGATGGTCCATCTAGCCCAGTATCCTGTTTCTCAATCAGTGACCAAGTCAGGTCACAAGTACCTGGCAGAAACCCAATTCGTAGCAACATTCCATGTAGAATCCCAAAGAATAGCAAGATTCCGGAATCTCAAAGAGTAGGCAACATTCCATAAAGAATCCCACAGAGTAGCAACATTCCATACAGAAATCCCACAGAACATAAGAGTTACCATATTGGGTCAGACCAATGGTCTATGTAGCCCAGTATCCTGTGGCCAAGCCAGGTCACAAGTACCTGGCAGAAACCCAAATCGTGGCAACATTCCATGTAGAACCCCAAAGAACAGCAAGACTCTGGAATCCTAAAGAGTGACAAGATTCCATGCAGAATCTCAAAGAGTAGCAACATTCCATACTACAGATCCCGGGGCAAACAGTTGCCTCCCATGTCTGCCTCAGCAGACTAGGTCTGTGCGGCTGGCTATCATTTATGTGGTTCAGTGTGATATTCATCTCTTAACTGACTGAGCAACACCTCATAAAGATAGGACTGACTTTTATGTGGTCCAGTTTGGCCATTTAACTTAGGCTGTTAAGTGCTGAACATTGGCACTTAAGGGTCTTGGATTTGATATACCACCTTTCTGTGGGTACAACCAAAGTGGGTTACACATATTACATGAAGGTACTTAACCTAAATGGCAACTCCCCCCCCCCCCAGAGCAGCCACAAAATAGCTGGTTTTCACTTTAGCGGTCTGTGGTGTGTGGTTGAGTGCTGCTGAGTAGCCCCATATTGGCAATCTAACTGGCCAGGAGCCGTTTGTGGCTAGTTAAATTGCTTTGAATATCAACCCCATTATTACTAAGGAGGTGGGGGGAAAAGGGGACACTGGAGGACCTCTTGTATGGCAAGGACCTGGTCAATCCTGCTCAGTTCTTTTTTTCCGAACCAGACAGCACGGTCAGCTTTTCTCCATCAATTTTGGAAGCCTTGGTTCTTTGTTTCTGAGCTGCACAAGCTGCCAAATCTCTCATCTGTGGAAACTGTTTACGTGTTTGTATAATTGCCAAGTGGGTCCCATGGGCCTGCCCACTGTGTTATCACTTTTGTTTAATCAATAGAAATAGCTCCGCAGTCCCGTTTAGCACTTGGAAATTCAGCTGTGCCGTTTTGTTAACTTGGCTGATGAAAATGTAGTATTTCAGGGCCCCTACAATCTGATTGAAATTCACTGAATGCTCTAAAAGTTGAATGTGCTTAAATTATTTACTATGCTGAGCTCTCAGATTTTTGGAAAGCAGAGAAACAATAGGGTCAGAATTCAGTCTTTATTCAAAACGTGTCCCTGATGGAACAACCAGGGCAATCAGAGAGATATACAAGCTGTAAAGGAAAGACGAGCAACACTTTTTTTTCCCCCCTCAGGGAATGACTTTTTGATGGTATTACTTACTGTTAGCCTGTGCCTTCTCTCTTCACATGTCTGTTTGCTTTGCAAACTGCTCTGTCACAACAGTAATTTCATGCTATCTTCCTGTCTATATAATCTCCATTCTGCATATGTTTGTTTATATGATATGCTGCCACCTGCTGGCAGCGAAGAGTACCTGAGTCCACGTTGAAACCTGTATCCTGGTTCCTTATTGGTGGATGGATGTTAAAGAAGAGCATGAGAATCAGGGCAATTTTGTGGGTCAGGACATCTGAAGATCCAACATCTCTACCTCTCCTGAGCCTTTAGAAAACATTGGAGTTTTTTTCCCTTTGTTATCCAGCAGTTTAGCAGTCCATAGTCCAGTAATTCAGAAACCATCCCCTGAGGATTCACGACAACTCCTTCTGACAACTTAAAGACTATGGCGCTGATATTCATATTTATTTATTTGGATTTTGCTCACACCTTTTTCAGTAGTAGCTCAAGGTGAGTTACATTCAGGTACTCTGGATATTTCTCTGTCCCAGGAGGACTACTGCAATCTGCTTCTTGCTGGCCTCCCACTTAGTCACCTCTCCCCTCTCCAGTCGGTTCAAAACTCTGCTGCCCGTCTCATCTTCCGCCAGGGTCGCTTTACTCATACTACCCCTCTCCTCAAGACCCTTCACTGGCTCCCTATCCGTTTTCGCATCCTGTTCAAACTTCTTCTACTAACCTATAAATGTACTCACTCTGCTGCTCCCCAGTATCTCTCCACACTCGTCCATCCCTACACCCCTTCCCGTGCACTCCGCTCCATGGATAAATCCTTCTTATCTGTTCCCTTCTCCACTGCTGCCAACTCCAGACTTCGCGCCTTCTGTCTCGCTGCACCCTACGCCTGGAATAAACTTCCTGAGCCCCTACGTCTTGCCCCATCCTTGGCCACCTTTAAACCTAGACTGAAAGCCCACCTCTTTAACATTGCTTTTGACTCGTAACCACTTGTAACCACTCGCCTCCACCTACCCTCCTCTCTTCCTTCCCGTTCACATTAATTGATTTGATTTGCTTACTTTATTTATTTTTTGGTCTATTACTACTACTACTACTACTACTATTTAGCATTTCTATAGCGCTACAAGGCATACACAGCGCTGCACAAACATAGAAGAAAGACAGTCCCTGCTCAAAGAGCTTACAATCTAATAGACAAAAAATAAATAAAGTAAGCGTGGTCTATTAGATTGTAAGCTCTTTGAGCAGGGACTGTCTTTCTTCTATGTTTGTGCAGCGCTGCGTATGCCTTGTAGCGCTATAGAAATGCTAAATAGTAGTAGTAGTAGTAGTAGTAGACTCACAATCTAAGTTTGTGCCTGAGGCAATGGAGGGTTAAGTGACTTGCCCAAGATCACAAGGAGAAGCAGTGGGCATCTCTGGATTGCAAGACTGGCTACCACGTGGCCCGGGCAGTAATTTCATTTTTTACATGCATCCACTAAGTGCGCCGGAAATTTTCCAGCACGTGGCACTAACTAGGCGGTAATCAGCATTATACGTGCGTAGACCATTACTGCCTGGTTAACGTGTGAGACCTTACCGCTAGGTCAATGGGTGGCGGTATGGTCTCAGGCTCATAATGGACATGTGCCAATTTTTATTTTGCTACATGTCCATTTTTGGCCCCCCAGAAAAGGGCTTTTTCTGCAGGTGTGCTGAAAAATGGACCTGCGCGCATCCAATACACCTGTCTACACCAACGCAGACCATTTTTCAGCGCACTTTAGTAAAAGGACCCCTAAGTTCCTGGTGGTTAAAGATAGTTCTGCTATTTACGTGATCCTATTTAACCGCTTAACTCAGGGCTGAATATTGGTGATAACTGTCTATCCTGCTTATTTTCGAAGGAGATCGCCGGCCATCTTCCGACACAAATTGGGAGATGGCCGGCGATCTCCTAAACCCGGCCAAATCAGTATAATCGAAAGCTGATTTTGGCCGGCTCCAACTGCTTTCCGTCGTAGGGCCGGCCAAACTTCAAGGGGGCGTTTCGGCAGGGTACAGAAGGTGGGATAGGGGCATGGCTACGAGATGGCCAGCTTCGCCTGATAATGGAAAAAACAAAGCCAGCTCTGATGAGCATTTTGCTGGCTTCACTTGGTCCCTTTTTTTTCAGGACCAAGCTTTAAAAAGGTGCCCCAACTGACCAGATGACCACCGGAGGGAATCGGGGATCACCTCCCCTTACTCCCCCAGTGGTCACCAACCCCCTCCCACCCAAAATATATATATATATTTTTCCCAGCCTCTATGCCAGTCTGAAATGTCATACCCAGCTCCCTGACAGCAGTATGCAGGTCCCTGGAGCAGTTTTTTTGGGAGCACATCAGGCAGGTGGATCCAGGCCCATCCCCCCCTAACTGTTAAACTTGTGGTGGTAAATAGGAGCCCTCCAACCCCCCCCCCCCAAAAAAAAAACCCCCACTGTACCCACATGTAGGTGCCCCCCTTCATCCTTTAGGGCTATGGCAGTGGTGTAGAGTTGTGGAGAGTGGGTTTTGGGAGGGATTTGGGGGGCTCAGCACCCAAGGTAAGGGAGTACCTGAGTCCACTTTGAAACCTGTATCCTGGGAGCAATTTTTGAAGTCCACTGCAGCATAGGAGCCCAGCTTTTCAAAATCATTGGGGGTTGTAAGCCCAGTGAAAATAACCCTTCCTTGGACACAAACAAGGAATTTTCTCAATATTGGGGGTGCTCAAGCACCCACAGAGTTGGCTCCTACGCACTGCAGTGCCCCCTAGGGTGCCCGGTTGGTGTCCTGGCATGTCATGGAGACCAGTGCACTACAAATGCTGGCTCCTCCCATGACCAAAGGGCTTGCATTTGGCTGGGTTTGAGATCGCCGGCATTAGTTTCCATTATCGCCGGAAACCGATGCCGGCCATCTCTAAAGCCAGCGCAAATGCTGAGATTTGGCCAGCTCCGACCGTGTTATCGAAACAAAAGATAGCCGGCTATCTTATTTCGATAATACAGTCGGGGCGCCGTTCGATTATGCCCCTTCACATCACACAATATAGCCAGCCGCTACAGGAGAGATTCTATATATTGCCGCCTAAAAAATCGGCGCTAAAATCAATGCCAAGCGTATTCTATAATCGGCACCTAGATTTAGGCACAGTATATAGAATTTGCTTAGTTGGTATCATAGAGCCTAAAACTATGCACATCCATTTACACCAACAAAAACATGGCGTAAATCCCGGTGTGTAGTTTTACGCACACTGGGTCATATTCTATAACTACACAGATAAATTTCAGAACGTCCACGAAATGCTGTTATTCCTGATTCCATTGAAGTCAGGAAATTGTTTGTTTTCCTGTTCCTGTGATCTGTTTCAATAAAGTTGCGGAAATGAGTCTGTCTTAGATATCAAGCTGGCTTTGGGTTTAGCTCTCTAGTTACCGTATCCAACATTGTTACGTGCAGTGAGGACGGAACAGAAACGCTTTCTAAGTGAATAGGAAGTGGCGTGGGTGCCGTGAGCCTGCCTTCGCTGTCTTTAGGGAGCACTGCCCACACGGACCGGGTGTGAAGCTTGGGGACACTATTGCAGGCTCTCTTGGCAATTTCAAAGTTGCACTCTAGGGAAAAGAAGATGCTCCTTGCAAACCAGCAGGCAGATGATCAAAAGCAAACGCTGGCGCTAGAGGCTGTTAGCTCCATACTAGCGCCGGCATTTGTTACCGCCCCATGATCAGAGCCCTCGAGTGCGTGAAACAACGCGCTCGAGGGCTCTTAGCGCAAGTAGCATGCAAATGCATGCTAATCAGTGCTTAACGCATTCATCCCCAATGATCAGCGTCCAGCACGCCAAAGATTGGGTCGCTGGCCGCGACAAACCCTACGCCAGCTCCCTAAGCAGGCCCCCATTCCCCCTACAGCAAACCTGCCAGCAAGGGCAGTTGAGGACGTCCAAAATTTGGATGTTTCTGTGACGGGGCAGTCGAGAACGTCCAAATTTTGGACGTTTCTGCAATGGGCAGTTAAGGACGTCTTTCTCATAGAAACATCCAATTTTGGATGTCCTTAACTGCCCATTGCAGAAACGTCCAAAATTTGGACGTCCTTTACTGCCCTGTCACAGCAACATCCAAATTTTGGACGTCCTCAACTGCCCCATCGCTATACCTCCGACACCCCCTTGAAATTTGGCCGTCCCTGCAACAGGGCAGTTGAGGACGTCCATCTTCCGATTTGGATGGACCATGCAGGTCTTTTTCTGCCGTCATCTACTATGTTACTATGTTAAAGATGGGCGTCCTTCTCTTTTCATTGGTCTCCAGCCCAGACCTGTCAAACAAGTGCGGGAGGATTGTGCTGAGCACATGCTCGGGCACAATTCTCCCGCACTTCTACCCCATCATCAGAGATAATTGCGCTGCTTAAATTTGCATGCATTATCTCTGATCATAGGTCTAATAGCGCCCCGCGCTGTTCCAGCGCTATTTTAGAGCGCTGTTTGGAACAGCGCGGGGCTTTTGATCATCTGCCTGCAAATGAACAGAAATAAAATAAAACAAAACAAGCAAAAAAAAAAGATACATTTTTTATTTTCAACACTTTTTATTGCTTCTAATTATCAATTACAACATAAACCATCAACTATATAGTTATAACAAGTTGACTACAGCAGACGCAGGAGGACTGTGAGAGTACAATAACATCTGCTCATAAAATTACAATTGCAAGAAAATCTTCTTACCAACTTATAACAGCCCTACTGAGATAAATGTATCATATCCAGCGCTACAGAGTCTTACGATAAGCAAAGGCACCGTAAAGACAAACAGTGAAAGATGTAGATCTAAGAGTTTCTTAGACCATCCACCTCCTCCCGCATCCTGCAGTGAGTCACCCTTCCCAGTCTCCCCTCAATGGCTGACCCAACTAACTCATCGCCCTGATTGGTGATTCTTAAAGGCTAGAGCTGAAATTGTTCTCCAGTATGTCTGGACTTCACGTGGGACCAGGCAGCTTCATATACCTAGAAGATGGAGCCTAATCTTTGTCAAATTCGCCTTTTTGACCGCTTAACTCAGATGTTATCCACTGCATACCGACAATCTCCGACACTATCTGGAGAAACTCTGTTCTTGAAGGGGAGTTGATTTCTTTCAATGCCTCACAATTATACTTGCAGCAAGAGCACAACTGTAACTAATGTTGTACGTTGCTTTGGATTTAGCTGAGCAGAATCGCCCCCCAGCAAATCCCTGAAGCTGAATTAGGAGAGACATTTCTGTAATTTGGAAGAGTGGCCTTACCTTGCATCCAAAAACTCTGGCTAAGGAGCAATTCCCACAAAACGAAGAGTAGGGTAGGTAGGCTCTTCCAAAAAACTCAAGGGAGACGTAAAAAGACGTTCTTGTACGTGAAGATTTATTGAGAACACACTAGAAGATAAATGCCAGTGTCTTAGAAGTTAGGCCTGAAGTGATGTGGCCAAGAATGACCAAGGACTGCCTTGCCAGTGAGTTTTTGCAGAAAGAATATTGATTTTCTTCCCTGGTCAGGGGATGTAAGATCAAACTTTGGTTGTCTTGAAAATGTCTTCATATGAGGGTGGGGCTGAGGCTCCTACGACACCATCGTCTATGGCAGGACAGGCGTGTGCAAACTTCAGGTTCTGAGGGTGACGATGGGCTCCAGCATAAGAGCAATGTGATGTTTCAGTCTCTGAAAACACAGACAGTAGACTTAGTTTCAGTACATCAAGGAGAGGGTCATATCCTGTGTGTCTGTGGGGGGGTAGTTTTAGTATTTTGTATTTGGTTAAAATGCACTAAAAAATGAACAAGTACATATGGGGGTAAATTCTATACATTTTGCTCAAAAAAAGATCGGTGGAAAAACGCAATTCTATTAAAAAAAAGTGTGCAGCCTTTCTAGAATTTCACTTAGTGCCAATTTCTGTGCCCAAACTTTGGGTGCCAGACTTATGCCTGCTGAAACCTGGTGCCCAAGTTGGGTGTGCTAACCCATATTCTATAAATATGTGTGCAACTGTTTGGAACACCACTCCCATGGCCACACCCCCTTTTGAGATATGCGCTATAGGAATTAGACACCCTGCCTTACAGAATAGCAAACAGCTAGATGTACACCAATTCCAATGGGCGCCAATTAACTTCAATAATTCGCTGTTAGCTTCCAATTATTGATAGTTCAGAGCTCATTATTCAATTAATCTGTATGCGCATCTCAGGACCATATACAAATTTGGGCACCATATATTGAATCTGAAGGTTACTGTTGAGAGAGATATTTCACAAAAAAGTGGGGGTATATGGAACAGCCTCCAAGGGAGCTTGGGGGGGGGGGGGGGGGGGGGAGGAATCCAAGGAAATCTGAGCCAAGTCCAGAGAAGCCTTGGTGGTGGGAAGCAAAGGTAAAGGCAGTATTTCTCTCCTTGAAGCCCAGTTAATCATCACAGTACCATATAATGCACCCTTAACATGGCATGCTATGGGTTTCCAGTACCCTGGGGCCACATTTCCAACCTCCCCCTCCCAACACACAACACATCACAAAGTCCACATCCTGTCAGGCTGGTGCCAGGGTGGACATGCCCTCCTGACACTCCCCCCCCCCCCTAAACCCTCATTGGTATACCACTGACCCTAAACTTTCCCTTCAGAACTCTGACTCTGTAATCCTGCTGAGTGTCCCATTAACAGCTCTTGCATCTGCCTGAGGTTGCATTTTTACTGAAAGAAATGTTCTTATCTCAGTTACATGTTTCTGTGAGTACTGCAAGCTTTGCCCCAGCAGAGACACTCCTTGTTAGACAGCTGCTGGTTGCCTGCTTGGCCCTATGACAGGGTTTCTAACTCAGTCCTGGGGGGGGGGGGGATCATATTTTAAAGATATCCACATTGTATGCAAATCTATCTCATGCATATTCACTGTGGGTATCCCGAAAACCTGACTGGCTTGTTGTGTCCAGAGGACTGGGTTGAGAACACTGCCCAACATTCAGTTGAAATAGCAGCACTAGCCTGGTATTATAGCTGTGCCCATGCGCAGTAGTACAAAGACTTCACATGTACACTGTGGATGTCTCTGTGGACAGCATGATAACAGAACCAGAAAACTCAGATGTACACTAACCATAGGCAGCATCTGAGTCATTGAGTGCCACCACGGTAAGGGTGCGCCTGGCAGAACATTTGCTGCGTTTTCGGATCCACCACTGCAGGCACAAAAGGATCACACAGCAGAGGACCACCACCAGCAGGAGGAGAGGGCAAAACCTGGAAGAGAAGCACAGGAATCCCGAAGGCAAAAGAATCAAACCATCCCTACTGCTAATCAATGCTATAAAGCAGCACAGACTATATTTCCAGGAAATGACTTATTCCTCAATACATAACATTTTGAACTGCTTTAATTTACCAAAAAAATAGACTTGGGTGCCTTATATTGTATTCCACTGTACCGTCATCGCAAGGGAGACATCTTTAGTTTATGGAGGACATCTTCCCCATCCAAATTTCTTCCATCAAATTTAGAGGCATCATTGTCATAATCTTTGCTTACACCCTACACTATCTATTAAAATGTTTTATTGTGTATTGTGTTGAAATAGTAACGTGTAACATAGTTAGTGACAGCAGAAAAAGACCTGTACGGTCCATCCAGTCTGCTCAACAAGATAAACTCATATGTGCTACTTTATATGTATACCTGACCTTGATTTGTATCTGCCATTTTCAGGGCACAGACTGTAGAAGTCTGCCCAGCACTAGCCCCTCCTCCCAACCACTAGCCCCGCCTCCTAGCCATCGGTGCTGCCACCCAATCTCTGCTAAGCTTCTGAGGATCCATTTCTTCTGAACTGGATTCCTTTATGTTTATCTCACGCTTTTTTGAATTCCGTTACCGTTTTTATCTCCACCACCTCCTACGGGAGGGCATTCCAAGTAACCACCACTCTCTCCGTGAAAAAAATACTTCCTGACATTTTTCTTGAGTCTGCCCTCCTTCAACCCCATTTCATGTCCTCTAGTTCTTCCGCCTTCCCCTCTCCAGAAAAGGTGACGGGAAGGCGGTAGACATTGTAATGAAGCATGCTATGCCACATGTGTACTGTTATTTGAATATTTTTACTGCCGTAATTGTCTATTGCTTATGTTTGACTTATTCTTGCTGTACACCGCCTTGAGTGAATTCCTTTAAAAGGCAGTAAATAAATCCTAATCAATAAATAAAGAAACGTCTTGCAATGTCGGCAAGGATGGTGTGAGAGACACACATAAGGGGGGGTGGATCCTTGATACAGCCGGATGGTGAAACATGACTCATGTTGGACCAGAACATACGCGTGGAGCCTACACTGCTAAGATAAATTTTGAACTGCAGTGTGTAACGCTCTATGTGAAAAGTATTGCAGCGCTTCAAGCTATTTTTAAAATTTAGGCTAAGAAATGAAAAATGCAAGTACTTAGAAAAGAAGACCGGTGATGACTTTGGAGTTTTGTTTTAGATGGAGTAAAATTATCCATCTTACCTCTCTGCTGAGGTCTTCAAAAAAGACATAGATTTTTGAATGTTAATGCATAAGCCATTCGTTATTATTAGTTTATTCTAGGCTTATGGTTTTGCACTTCAGCCTTGTTTGTAGTTGTGTCAAGAGTGAAAGATCATGTTCTGGTCTTGATGTATCACTTCCAGTCTCTACGTTCTGTGTAAAATGGGCCTTTCATTAGCAGTTCTTGAGCATAGCTCAGATTCAGTGCGCCTACAGCCTGCGACTGCCTTAAGGTCAGGCTGACTTGACATTTTACGATTGCTCAGAAACAGTGCGCAGTTGGAAGAGTGGCTGACTGAGTGGCAGTTTACCAGCAGATGGCGCCATTATTCAGAAATATACCAATAATAAGCATCTGCAGGAGGAAAGAGAATGGGACATGATGTACCACCTTTCTGTGTTTTTTTGCAGGAGGAATTACCCCTGTGCAGTTGGCAAGAAGGTATCTCTCATGGGGGGAGGGGAGCGGCTAAGAGTTCACAGCTGAGCAAAATAGAAAGTGCACTAGCCCTTTGGGAGACCAGATGAGCCTCAGTGGGGTTAGGAAGATTACAGGAAAAAAAGAACCTAGGAGCAGAGATTGGATGCTTTCACCGCTGTACATGAATGATAACTCCAGTGCCCCCAGCCCTGTATGCATGGGGGCCCTTTTCAATTTCTGCTAAATACTTGTTCCTTGCAGTGTGTATTGATGTGGGAAGCAGTACACTTTTGGGTGATTAGAGGTTGCCCACACGTTGGAAAGGAGTTTCGGTTAGTTTGTCTACCAGTGGCGTAGCCACAGTGTGGCCTGGGTGGGCCGGGGCCCACCTACTTAGAGCTCAGGCCCACCCAACAGTAGCACACATTTAGCGGTAGCTGTTGGGGATCTCAGGCTCCGCCAGCTGAAGACTTCCCTCTGATGGTAACGAAAACGCTACTCTGCATGATACCGGCACCTGTGCATGCTGCTGCAGACTGCCATGGTGGAAAGAAGCATTTTCCTGCCAATTGAGATATATTTTTGGTGGTGGAGGTGGGGGTGGGGGTGGGGAGAGAACACTTGATGCCCACCCACTTCTTGCCTAGGCCCACCCAAAATCTGTTGTCTGGCTACGCTCCTGTACCTTTACCTCTCTGACAGAGATTAGCTCCTCTCCTTTGTGGCTTGTATGTTTAAACCCAGTTTGGGGGGGAGGGGGGTGAAGTTATCAACATACTCATATTTGGAAAAACTAAATATGAAAGTGCAAAACCCCTATGAGAGAAACTTCACTGGCTCCCACTTAAGGAACGCATCGCATTCAAAATCTGCACGATTGTACACAGAATCATTCACGCAGACGCCCCAATCTACATGCTAAACCTTGTGGATCTACCTCCCAGAAACGCCACAAAATTGTCCCGCAAATTTCTCAATATACACTTCCCCAGCTGTAAAGGACTATAATACAAGCTGATGTATGCTACTACCTTCTCTTACAGGAGTACGCAGTTATGGAATGCACTACCTACAGACCTGAAAACATATTTCTTCAACAAGGCTAACAAAGAGAACCCTTAACCCTAACAAACCACCTCACCGATCCTTCCAGCTATGACAATCTACCTTCTAAACTTACCCACCCTATCACTTCCTTCTTCTTCCCCTTACTTAATCTTTACACATCACTAATTGTATCTGATATCCTGGAATGACAGCATCATAACCAAACTATCAATAGAAATCAAACAAAATAAAACATGGAAAAGAAAATAAGATGATACCTTTTTTATTGGGCATAACTTAATACATTTCTTGATTAGCTTTCGAAGGTTGCCCTTCTTCCTCAGATCGGAAACAAGCAAATGTGCTAGCTGACAGTGTATATAAGTGAAAACATTCAAGCATTACCATGACAGTCTGACAGGGTGGGAGGAGGGGGGTGGGTAGGAAGCATGCATGGGGACACCAAAGCACATCATTGACACTCCAACAGGGTGGGTGTGGACAGGTGCCGGCAGGGTTCCCACGCCTGTTGGTCAACATTTTACAGGACCAGGACACTGCACCAGTGACTTCACAGTGAGAATCCTCAAGGGTAACTTTAAAACCATACAAGAACGTGAGACCTTTGAAGTCAGAGTGATTGAATATTTTAACACCCAACAGAAAGGACTTAACAAGGATCTGGGGTTCCTGGCCCATTGTGAACCATGGAGCTGTATGTCTCTGTTGATCGCCCTCCCCTCACCTGTCCACACCCACCCTGTTGGAGTGTCAATGATGTGCTTTGGTGTCCCCATGCATGCTTCCTACCAACCCCCCTCCTCCCACCCTGTCAGACTGTCATAGTAATGCTTGAATGTTTTCACTTATATACACTGTCAGCTAGCACATTTGCTTATTTCCGATCTGAGGAAGAAGGGCAACCTTCGAAAGCTAATCAAGAAATGTATTAAGTTATTGCCAATAAAAAAGGTATCATCTTATTTTCTTTTCCATGTTTTATTTTGTTTGATTTCTATTGATAACCTTAAGAGTGGACTAACACGGCTACCACACTCCTCTAACCAAACTATGTAAGCCACATTGAGCCTGCAAATAGGTGGGGAAATGTGGGATACAAATGCAATAAATAAACATGGGTTACTGTTAAGATGTGTTATTTTACTGTTCATTCCAGTTATTAGTAACTAGGTTGCATTGCATAAAATGGAACCTGGGCTAAAATAGCATGAGTTAATGATAAACTAAAACATCTTAATGGTAGCCCAGTACCACCAGGCAACAGGCTACAGGAGGAGGAGGGAGATGCAGCATGGAGCTTTAGTGCTCCACATCTAATAAAGTAGAAATAAGAACTTCGGGGGTACCCATGCACCCCCCAGAGCTAGCACCTACGCCTAGTTGGAGGCACAACTGACCACTCGGGTTTTCAGGATTATCACAAAATCCTGAGCGATGAAAAACAAGTAGAAGTAAATCGATTTTTACTGGTTCCAAAAGTACAAAGACTAGGGGACACTCGAGGAGATTAAATGGAAATACGTTAAAAACAAATAGGAGGAAATATCTTTTCACTCAACAAATAGTTAAGCTCTGAAGCGGTTAGTGTAACTGGGTTTTAAAAGGTTTGGACAAATTCTTGGAGGAAAAGGTCCATAGTCTGCTATTGAGACAGACATGGGAAGCAACTGCTTGCCCTGGGATTTGTAGTATGGAATGTTGCTACTCTTTGAGATTCTAAATGGAATCTTGCTATTCTTTGGGGTTCTACATGGAATCTTGTCACTCTTTAGGATTCCAGAATCTTGCTATTCATTGGGGTTCTACATAGAGTGTTGCCATGATTTGGGTTTCTGCCAGGTACTTGTGACCTGGCTTGGCCACTGTTTGGAAAACAGAATACTGGGCTAGATGGACCATTGGTCTGATCCAGTATGGCTACTCTTATCTAATAACTTCTCCTTAAATAATATTTTTTTTCTTATTTCATTTGCTTCCGGTGGCATTTTTACCCTTTTAAGACGGACTCCCTGTGTATGTTTTGGAAAGCAGTGGTAGAGACTGGAAGGACTTTCTAAGCTCTGGCAGGTTTCTATCTAATCGTTTTTCACTCCTAGAACCCATCCTAGGAGGCTATAAAGGGGAGAGGGACTAGAATATGGGAGGAAGGGGGGAAGAGTTACATATGCCGTTAATGTTTTCATTTAAGGTTTAATATTGATTTATTTTTTAGGGGGATGCCTCATCTTTAAGGGGAATCCAGAAATCCTCAGTGTCGTGGCATGCAGTGACATTTGAATTTTTGGAAGTCCAAATGACTGCCCTCTACTGGGTGTAAACACTCCCCTGACACACAGACCTCAGTGTCAGCACAATCTATCTAGCCTGACTCCATTGCAGCCAACTTTTCAAACTGATCAGAGATGCTAAACCCAAAACAAATTGCCCCTCGCTGGACACAGTAAAGGAGTTTGTTCAATGTTGGGGTTGCTCGAGTACCCACAGCTGGCTCCTGTGCCTGACTCCATGCCCCAAGGCTGGCTTAAAGGATGAGTCAGTAAGGCACTGGCTTGGGGCACCCAAGCTTAAGGGCAACTGATAGCCTGTTTCACTGGCTCAACACACTCTGCAGCTGTGGGAACTTGGGTTTTTTACTCCCGCTACTCTGTACATCCTTTGGTTATGACAACGCCACAGGAGTCTTTTATGCAAGAAACAAGAAATATCTGTTCCCGTGTTTTAAATCTTCCTGCGGTGCTGGCAGAGCCAGATTAAGATATGCAGAGCAGCAGGAGCAGAAAGCACAAGCGCCCTCTACTGGAAACATAGAATCATAACGGCAGATAAGGGTCAAATGGCCCATCCAGTCTGCCCTTCCTCAATAACTAATAACTCCTCCTTTTCCTAAGGGATTCCACGTGCCTGTCCCATGCTTTCTTAAATTCTGACACAGTCCTCGTCTCCATGACCTCCACCAGGAAGCCATTCCACGCATCCACCACCCTTTCCGTGAAATAGTATTTTCTTAGATTCTTCCTAAACCTATTTCCTCTTAACTTCATCCTATGCCCTCTCATTCCAGAATTTTCCTTCCGTTGGAAAAGGCTCACCTCCGGTGTATTAACGCCACTGAGGTATTTAAACATCTCTATCAGTATGGAACTAGTCCAACGGGTGAGGGGAGGGGGAATTGAGGCTGATGTTGGAGAGGCTTGGAAGAAGGGGGTGACACTGGCAGATGCTGGTATGGATGTGGAAGAAGAGAGCTGATGATGGGAAAGGGAGAAAGAAATATAGGAGAAGGAAGCAGATGGGTGAATGTTGGCGAAAGGGAGAAGATGATATGGAGAAGTGGCAGGAGCTATCGATACTGGGGAGGGGGAGAAAAAGAGAAGAAGTCAGATACTGGAGAGAGCAGAGACAGTCAGGTAGAGGTTCTAGGGCTGGATGTGAGGTCAGAAGAAATTGGATGGGTAATGGGAACGTGCATTGGGGACTCAAAGTTTGGATGAGATTTTGAGTAAAGACACATGGATTAGGTAGGGTGGAAGTGAGTTGACAGGACTTAACTGGAGGGATAGTGGGGACTAAGCAGGGCTTTTTTTGAGGGGGTACTCGGTGGTACTGAGTACCGGCACCTTTTCCAGTGTCTGCTAAAATTGACCCACGGACCACAAGTTTTAAGGAAAGAGCTCAGGCTCAACACACCAATTCTACCTTGTCATAGATTCTGTGACTGTTTGCAGGGGGCCTGGCTATTGTGGGGTGGGTCCCTCAGTGATCACCCCACCCCTGAATGGTGGCCTGGCATTTGAGTACCGGCACCTTTTTTTGCTAGAAAAATTGCACTGGGACTAAGAAACTGAGCAGAAGTTAGGAGACAATGGAGAGTAGGTGATTGGGGAGGGCTATGAATTGGGCTGTGAGGTGGAGAAATATGGGGGAGATGATTTGAAATGGACAGAAGGCTATGGAAAGAGTAAGAGATAAAGAAAAGGGGGCAGGCCTTTGAAGGAGATGAAGTACAGGTACAAATTTGTAAATGTACTTGACCCAAAAGCAGACGCAAAGAAATAGTCCATGCATAGCCTGAGTCTTGCATATGCTTACCTCCCTGGATCTATCCTGGCCACAGGAACACCTCTAGAACCCAGTGGGCAAAATTGCCAGTGGTGTGGAACAGTGCAGAGTTCTACTTATTCACCATTAATTCTGTAAAGTCCATGCTCACAGCCACATGTCGATTACACGAGTAATGCAATATGCTGCTCCTCTGTAACTTCATGCATATTTCTGATAGGATGTAGCTGGCTATACACATGGGTAGCATCTGGGTAAAGCATAGGTCAAGCGCAAAGTTATGCGCATAATTTATAGAATACTATAAGAGATACTGTCTTCCTGTGTCCAGAACATACTGTAGGTGGGAACATGCCAGCTCTATAATAAGTGTTTGCACCTAAGCACGTATGCATGTAGATATCTGGTTATGTTCGTATTCTATAAAGAAAAGTAGGACCACATAGGTGCCCTCAGAATTGTTCCCCGGGTGGGCAACAATTAAACAGCTTCATTTCTGTGGATAAACCCACAGGAAAAACTTTTGTTGTCCTGCATGCCATGTCTGTTCTAAAACTGTGAGACACAAGAACACAGTTTAAACGTGTTTCTCAAATTGTTCAAGAATATAGAGGGGCAGATAGGGACTTGATATACCGCCTTTCTGTGGTTTTTGCAACTATATTCAAAGTTTACATAGTATATACAGATCCTTATTTGTACCTGGGGCAATGGAGGGTTAAGTGACTTGCCCAGGGTCACAAGGAGCTGAAGGGGGAATTGAGCCCAGTTCCCTGGGACCAAGGTCTGCTGCACTAACCACTAGGCTACTCCTCAGACTACAGCAAGTCCTGACTCAATCCTTGGGTGCCAAGTACATAAGTACATAAGTAATGCCACACTGGGAAAAGAGCAAGGGTCCATCGAGCCCAGCATCCTGTCCACGACAGCGGCCAATCCAGGCCAAGGGCGCCTGGCAAGCTTCCCAAATGTACAAACATTCTATGTATGTTATTACTGGAATTGTGGATTTTTCCCAAGTCCATTTAGTAGTGGTTTATGGACTTGTCCTTTAGGAAACCGTCTAACCCCTTTTTAAACTCTGCTAAGCTAACCGCCTTCACCACGTTCTCTGGCAACGAATTCCAGAGTTTAATTATGCGTTGGGTGAAAAAACATTTTCTCCGATTTGTTTTAAATTTACTGCACTGTAGTTTCATCGCATGCCCCCTAGTCCTAGTATTTTTGGAAAGCGTGAACAGACACTTCACATCCACCTGTTCCACTCCACTCATTATTTTATATACCTCTATCATGTCTCCCCTCAGCCGTCTCTTTTCCAAGCTGAAAAGCCCTAGCCTCCTTAGTCTTTCTTCATAGGGAAGTCGTCCCATCCCCGCTATCATTTTAGTCGCCCTTCGCTGCACCTTTTCCAATTCTACTATATCTTTCTTGAGATGCGGGGACCAGAATTGAACACAATACTCAAGGTGCGGTCGCACCATGGAGCGATACAACTGGCATTATAACATCCTCACACCTGTTCTCCATACCTTTCCTAATAATACCCAACATTCTATAAGCTAGCTGCTGTCCATGGTACTGTTTGTTTAACTATTCCCACAGCATCTGTAGGTCCTCCTTAACCAGGACACTTTTCTACAAAATGCATATAGAGGCAGTAAGTATCTACTCCATAGAACTTCACATCTAAGTAGGAACTTGAGGCTATGGGTGATAAACCAACTTGCCCAATGTTACAGCGGGCAGCAGAGGTAAAATCTGAACCCAGGTCTTCAAGTTCCCAGTTGATTATTCTAAGGTGCCTGCTGACTTCTGTCTATGATTAATATGCATGGGATATATTTGTATACATGTCTCTTTCATATCCACTGTGGTTATCCTGACAGCGCGCTGACTTGGGTATACCTAGGATCGGATTGATTATCACCGACACTTTTCACGATTTGGTTAGTGATTTGCACCAGTGTTGATAGATTAAATCTGGCCAACGGAGTTTTACAGCTTCATTTATTAATATGTGTTTGGCTCTCTGCTTACTTTTCAGCAGAATGTGTGCTCTATTTTTTTTATGGTAAATTGTAAAATTGACAAATGGATACTGAACATTTTCACTTTTTTGCATAAACACAGACCAGAATTAATGTTGTGTCTCAGCAAAACAGAATCCAATTTTGACTAGATGCCTTAATACTCACCACACATACCAGACACTGATGGGTTGTGCACTGTACATCAGAGACCTGGAAATTAAGGACAGAAGCTTTACCAGTGCACAGAAGGAAAGGTTTGCATTGAAAAACTGAAGGTGAATACAGATTGGAGCACTCACAGTTCGCTGTTTTCACATTGCAAGTCTGAGTAGGCCACCTGCAAGAAAATTAATAATACATTTGAGGAAATGAGGGAGCAGGAGGAACACATGCAAGGCATTTGGTTGTCTATGAGTTACATAAGTACACTGGGACAGACCAAAGGTCCATCAAGCCCAGCATCCTGTTTCCAACAGTGGCCAATCCAGGTCACAAATACCTGGCAAGATCCTGAAAAAGTTCAATACATTTTATGCTGCTTATCCCAGAAGTAAGCAGTGGATTTTCCCCAAGTCATCTTAATAGTGGTCTATAGACTTTTCCTTCAGTAAGCCGGCCAAACCTTTTTTAAACCCCGCTAAGCTAACTGCCTTTACCACATTCTCTGGCAATGAATTCCAGAATTTAATTACACATTCCATGAGTGTGTATTGTTTGGAGCGGGTACCTTGGGGGGGGGGGGGATAGTGGGTTGTGGAGGGTTGCCTGGTGGAGGAGGTGTAGTTTGGGCAGATCCATGCTGCACTTACCTAGGAGCCATCTGCTGGTGATCTCCCCTCGCTCAAACCTGCGGAAGATTCCTGAGTGCTGCAATATATAGGCATCATGGGTGGAACCTGGGTATCGGGCACACACGTCTAGAATCTCCCCCTGGGCGTCACACACAACTTGCATATTGAGTGAGTGGAATGCTTTCCTGTTCCTATAAGTGGCCTCTCGTGCCCGGGGTGCGACATGTGTGCAGTCAATGGCACCTATGACTGAGGGGAAGCGAGCTACGGCGTAGAAATCAGACGTGTTGTTCTGCATGGCCTGGGGGTGGTGGGGAAGGTGATGTACTCAGAGGTGTGGGTAAGGAAGGCGTCAAGGAACTGGGTGAGGCAGTTAGAAATGGAAGCCTGGGTGAGACCCGTGTTCACAGATAAGACAGACTGGAAATTCCCAGTGGCCAGAAAAGATAGAAAAGCAGTGATCTTTAGGTGCACAGGGATGGGGTTGTTCCTATGGGTCCTGGGCTGCAGGAGGGGTTTGAGCTGGTCACAAAGGTACTGAATGGCAGCCGTATCAAAGTGGAACCTAGTGAGACACTGCAGGTCAGTGAGGTCTAGGAAACTGCTACAGGGCCTGAAAACTCTGGGGCATGAGTACCTCATGCAGTGCCTCCCCTCTTCCTCCAACATGTAAGCCATCTGTGCATTTAGTGCCTCCATTTCCCCACACTACAGGTGCAATGCAGTGCCACCAGTGCTCACCTCTCCCTACCAACTTGGTGAAACACAGCAGCAACAAACAGAAGCTGACACTCACTCTCCCACCACCGACAGACAATGCAGTCACACACAGCAGAGCCACACTGCAAGCACTCTCTGACCCAGTACAAACTCTCCTGCCACACTCTCTAGCCACTCACTCTCCAAGCAGTCTTCACAAACACGCTACAGCAGTACACAGGACAAAGAGACAAACAGAGGCTACAAACAGGTAAGGGAATGAATTAGGAACTTGGGGACAGTGAATGGAGAGGGATAGGGTGAGGGGATGGGGGAGATAGAGGAAGGAGTAGTGGTGTCTGGGTTTGGGGGCTAGAAGAGGTAGGGGAAGCTGAAAAGGTAAAACACAAATGAGGCAGGTGAGGGTGAAAATGCTCTGACTACGGCACACAGGCAAAGGTAACAGGTACTGAACAAACTCTCAGCTTTCTCTCCCAACAACGCTCTCACCACTCTCCAACTGCACAAAATCGCTAATGGGTCTAAAGACGACTCCCCCCTTACCCTGGTCGCTTTTATTTTAGGTCTAACTAAGGACGCCCATGTTCCCACCCATCCAAAACCATTTCGCTAGCCGTTATACGCTGGGGGTGCCCATCTCGTAACGCCACCCATAATACGCCCCTAACATGCCCCCTGTGGGAACGACCATAGATGGGTGTCCTCAAGTTGAGGACACCCTTACAGCATGTTACGATTATTACTACTACTTAACATTTCTAAAGCGCTACTAGGGTTACGCAGCGCTGTACAGTTTAACAAAGAAGGATAGTCCCTGCTCAAAGGAGCTTACAATCTAAAGGACGAAATGTAAAGTTGGGGCAGTCTAGATATCCTGAATGGAGGTATAATGGTTATGTGCCGAAGGCGACATTGAAGAGCTGGGCTTTGAGTAAGGATTTGAAGATGGGCAGCGAGGGGGCTTGGCGTATGGGCTCAGGAAGTTTATTCCACGCATAGGGTGAGGCGAGGCAGAAAGGGCAGAGTCTGGAGTTGGCGGTGGTAGAGAAGGGTACTGAGAGGAGGGATTTGTCCTGTGAGCGGAGGTTACGGGTAGGAGCGTAAGGGGAGATGAGGGTAGAGAGGTAATGAGGGGCTGAAGATCGAGTGCATTTGTAGGTAAGTAGGAGAAGCTTGAACTGTATGCGGTACCTGATCGGAAGCCAATGAAGTGACTTGAGGAGAGGGGTGATATGGGCATATTGGTCCTGACAGAAGATAAGACGTGCAGCAGAGTTCTGAACGGATTGAAGGAGGGATAGATGGCTAAGTGGAAGGCCAGTGAGGAGTAGGTTGCAGTAGTCAAGGTAATGAGAGAGTGGACGAGTGTTCGGGTGGTATGCTCAGAGAGGAAAGGATTATTGGATTTGGGTGACGCCCATGTGCCTTTTGTGTCGCTTTTTGGACGCCCCTTTCTTTCGAAAATGAGCCTGATAGAGAGCAGCTGTGGCAAAATGGAGTTAAAATAATTTCCAGCATTCATTTAGTATTCTGCTGAATGCATGCATGACTATAGAATACTAATTATTCTTTACTTGTGTATTCTAAAGGTATTCTACTCCACTGCAATTTACGTTACAGATAGGATGACTTTTTAACAGGTGTGTGAGTGGTTCATGTTTTTAAAGCAAAAAAAAAAAAAACCAGACCCATCTGCCAGAAAACCCTCTCTGTCACAACGACTGCCATTTCACTGTCATGTCAACATGAATTTTCTTTTTAATATGTGTCTGGAGTAAGGGGAAATGGAGCACTGACACAGCGCCTGGAATAAGGAGAGCTCAAACACAGCTGGAGCCATTAAATCTTGGTTTAATATTTCTGTTATTATTAGCAGATTTTTATGGAGTGCTACTAAATGAACTATCAAGAGCATTCTATCAGGATTGATGATCGGCCAGGGTTACCATCACTGGCATGCTTGATACTCACCCACCTACCCGCTCCAATGAGAAATTTTTCGCCGCGTCTTTGTAAAAGGGCCCCATAGATTTTTTGATATTGTTATTTTACCACAAGCCATGTTATTTTAGCAGAGGGTCTAAAATAATCCATCTTAATGACAGCCTCCGTTGTGAACTTCCCCTCTGATTGTCTAAGAAGAATTCTAATGAGAGAATTCATATTTCGTCCAAAGTACATTAGTTTGCATTTATTGAATTTTAACTAAGTTTAGTTTTATTTGAAATTATTTTACGTGATTCTATTGTAATTGTATTTGTTTTTTAGCATGTAATTTCATTATTTTACTGTGTATATTGGTTGTAAACCGCCTAGAATTTTAGGTAGAGCAGTCTATAAATTGCTATAAATGCCAACTTCTTCAGGTCGAAACCCAAAAGCATCGGTGCTGATAACCATTGAAATCACAGTTGAGATCTCAGCGTTACCAGATAATAACCCCTGAAATTCCTTAGCCCTAATAGCCAGGGAATTGTTTAACTGAAAATGTTCAGTCAGGGAATTCGCTACATATATATTTTTTAAAAAGTCCCAAATCAAGACTACCGGTAATTTAATACCAAAATATAAATGCAATTCCCCCTTTCTCTTAAAAAAATGCAAGGATTATTCTTTCCTTCTACTATGGTAGCATCTCTCATTTTATTTTTGTGCAGCATGTTAAGACAGGATAAGTAAAAACGTATAATTAAACTCTGGAATTTATTGCCAGAGAATGTGGTAAAGGCGGTTAGCTCAGCGGGGTTTAATAAAGTTCTGGGCGGCTTCCTAAAAGAAAAATCCATAGACCATTATTACATTGACTTGAGGAAAATCCACTGCTAATTTCTGGGATAAGCAGCATAAGATGTATTGAACCTTTTCGGGATCTTGCCAGGTATTTGTGACCTGGATTGGCCACTGTTGGAAACAGGATGCTGGGCTTGATGGACCTTGGGTCTGTCCCAGTGTGGCAATACTTATGTACTTATGCACTCTTTAAATAATACATCGAGCTACATTGAACTAGATGTACATACAGGTTTTCCAACAGTTTTTTTGTACTCCTGGTTTTGATTATATTTAGGGGATTCACTGCAGCGGAGTAAACGATAGCAGAATGTCCATTGTAATCAGAGAATTTTGCAAAGATGAATACAGTATTTAAATGCAATGAAATAAACAGAGCCCACATTTAACTATGTCACATTTTCTTCTGAGATGTGACGTACCAGCAAAACTTAAACCAGTCAATAAAGAATTCTCACAGTCACGAAATAGAACTGACACACTAAATCCAACCCCTGGTGCATTGTAGCCTACCAAGCAGAAGAAAATACAGCAAAAATTCTGCTACCCATTAGAAACGTTGTTACCTGAAATAATGCAAAGGAGAAAACTCCAGTGTGAGAAGTGAGGGGAAGAACTGAGCCAGCGGTTCCCTTCATTCTGAGTACAGGAAGTCCTTTGCTGGTAGAGACGTATCCAGGGCTCTGGAATGGTTAAGCTCCTCTGTAAATTATACTCGAACCATGGAATGTATTAATGACCCGTCTTTGTGACTGAGAAATTATGGAACAGGAGTGAACACGGCTTTATGAGCTGTTAGTACAGAAATGAACACGGTGTAAGGTCAAAATGCAAATGTCCATCCCACAGCAGTACCACAGAAGTTCACGTTAACAGACCAGGGAGGCAGCACTACGATAGTGTTACAAATATTCAAGTGCTTCTTTGAATATTTCCCTCCTTTCCCTCCAGACTGTATGAGATTCTGCTTGCTTTGACATTAAAACTGAATTTTCTTCTGTGGGGTTTCCAATGAAGTTCATCTGGGGTGTATTGTCAGAATAGAATTTGGTAGAGAATCGCCTATTATTTACATGAAAGACTGACCTGAGACCAGGCTTTACAAGGCAGGGGACTGACCCCATGGCTCATTGGCAGGATTGTTCACTGCCATTAGGGCCGCCGAGGGTGGGGGCAAAATTCCCTGGGGCTGGCCTCCAAGGGGGGCCCTGTGCCAGCAAGCTTCGTCTATCCTCCCCGGGCCCGGCTATGTCTCTCGGCGGTTAGGGTTAAGAATTTACCTCAGTTCGGTACCTTACTCAACCAGCAACTGCCGGGAATACCACAGAGACAGTGCCCACAATCCCAGAGGAAGGACATCTTGGCCATCTACAACAGCGCCACCTGATGGTCAGTCGCAGGATGCACACATAGCAGATTCCAGAGTGAAGCATAATGTGTGACCCTCGACCAAAGTCTTGTCACTGCAGTGACTGGAATGGATAGAAAGAGAGAATAAAATGGGGGAGGGGGGAATCCTCTGAAACAGATGCATAGAAAGGCTAATGTTGGGGTTGGTTCCAGTTGATCTGGAACCCCCAAAGAAACAGAAGGAAAATTACAGTCTCTCCCCCCCCCCCCCAATAAAGTAATAATAATTAAATAACCCCTTTACCTTGCAGTATGAGTATCGGCAGTAATTGCTAAGGAAACAAAATAGTTAATGCAAAGGAAATTCATTCACAAGGAACATGCAGTGTTCTCCTTTTACCTGTAATGATTTTCATTTTATTTATGAACTGCTGTTTATTTATTTATTTATTACATTTGTATCCCGCGCTTTCCCACACTTGGCAGGCTCAATGCGGCTTACATAGTAACAATATAAAGAATTACAAAGTCGTAAGAAGAATAAACAGTTTGTAGCAAACGCAAAATTAATAGGGTTAACGGATAAGTAAGGTGAACATACCCTGTTTCCCCGGAAGTAAGACATCCCCCGAAAATAAGACCTAGTAGAGGTTTTCCTGAATTGGTAGATATAAGGCCTCCCCCGAAAGTAAGACCTAGCAAATTTTTGTTTGAAAGCAGGGCCGCCGAGAGCCGGACAAGGCCGCCCCTGGGCCGCCCCCCCCCACCCGAGGTCGCTGGGCCCCCCCTCCACCCATCCTCCATCGCTCCCGGTACTAACCTTAAACGCCTCCTTTCACCTTCGCAGCAAGCAGCAGCAGGGCAGACCTCTCCTTCCTTCCATGCCCCGCCCTCGCAGACGTTACGTCAGGCGAGGGCGGGACATGGAAGGAAGGAGTGGCCTGCCCTGCTGCTGCTTGCTGCGAAGGTGAAAGGAGGCGTTTAAGGTTAGTTCCGGGAGCGACGGAGGGCGGGCGAGCCAACCCCGATCCAACCCCGATGTTTCCCCGAAAAATAAGACAGCCCCTGAAAATAAGACCTAGTGCATTTTTGGGGGCAAAATTAATATAAGACAGTGTCTTATTTTCGGGGAAACACGGTAGGAGAGATTGGGTGCAGAAGGAAATGAGCGTTGGGAGGTGGGCGTAGAAAGATGAAAAGGAATGGCTATGGGATAGCAAAAAGGAAAATGGGAAACATGGTCAATTTATAACAATCGTCAATAAGAATCATGTGGCCAAGCTTTGGTTATAAGACTGCACTAGTGCCCCAAGTCAAAACCCACATGCAATATTTTTAAAGTATCATGATATGAAAGAAGGACAGAGAGAACATCAACCTTAGTTACCATCAATCATGTAGTTATACAGGCAGGGGCAGCCCAAGACAATCTGCTTCCTGAGGTGAGGAATGAGCTGCTGCCGCTTCCACCCCCCTCCGTAGTCTGCCATCTCCCCCTTCCTTCCCCAGCCCCCTTCCACCAATTCGACTTTTCTTTCTCATTTTTCCAAAGGTGGCAGCAGCGATTCCCAGGAGCTGCCCTGCCGCCGGTCCCGGTACCCTTCTTTCTACTGCGGCCCGCCTCTCTGATGTAACTTCCTGTTTCCTTGGAGGCAGGCCGCAGACAGAAGGGGATGGGCCTGGAGGCGGGGCAACCTCTGGGAATTGCTGCCACCGCCTTGGAAAAACGAGAAAAAGTAAATTGGTAGAAAGGGGTTGGGGAAGTAAGGGTGGGAGGTAGGGCCGCCCCCGAATACAGGTGTCTGAGACAGGCAAGGGATGACAAATACAATGTGGATGTAAAATATCTTATATCATAAAACGCACCTCCAACGTTCCAACGTTCTGAAGCTGACTGCGTGGACATAAGCCTTGAGGCATTCGTGCTTCTGTATCCAGCTCCTGAAATGATGACGTCTCCCACTTCCGGGTGCGTCAGCAGCGACAGTGCCCAATCAAAACACAGCAGCGTGAGCCAACTCCGTCACGTACCTGTACTGACGGGGGACCCCAACCTCCGGCAGCCGAAGTCCTCGGCTGCCGCGGCGTTGCTTACTGAATGATCTGATCAAGTTTCTGTGCGTGGTAATGACCAATGTGTGCCAAATGCCACTTGGCGTGCGTCCGATACAGGTGACAGAAAATAAATATTTTTTTTTGCCGCACATGAAATTACTGCAAGAGCCACGCAGTAGCCATGCATTAGCTCCATTTTGGCATGCAATGGACACGCGTAGGAAAAGGCCCATTAATGTGAGGTAAGCAGCTTAGGAAAAGGGCCCATTAATGTGAGGTAAGCACGCATTAGTGCATAATGCAGCTTAGTAATAAGAGCCCCTTGGGGTTGTTTTGTTTAATGTTACTTAAAATATTCCTCTGCTATTGCTGTTTGGGGGGAGGCAGGCTCATACTTTTTTTTCAGTTGTGGCTTGCCCCAAACAGGGCCGCTGACAGGGGGGGGGCAGGGGGGACAAAATTCCCCAGGCTAGGGCCTCCAAGGGGAGCCCGGCGCCGGGGTCAGGCCGCTGGCGCTGCAGTCCCCGGTCTCACCTGCCTGCCTCCATGGCTCAGGGCCCCCTGCATTCGAAGCGGCAGTCACAGATCGTCTCCCTTCGGGCCTTCCCTCCCTGTGTCCTGCCTTCGTGGAAACCGGAAGTTACACAAGAAGAGGGCGGGACACAGGGAGGGAAGGCCAGAAGAGAGGCGATCTGCGACTGCCGCTTTGAATGCAGGGGGCCCGGAGCCATGGAGGCAGGCAGGTGAGACCGGGGACTGCAGCAGCGGGGGTGCGACGGGGCGTGACAGCGCCAGGGGGAGCGATGGGGGCAGCAGCGGCGGGGAGGCGGAGATGGGGCGGCCTTGCCCCGGGCCGGGCCTAGTCTCTCGGCGGCCCTGGCCCCAAATCACAAGAGCACCAATATTTGGGGAGCTAAGATGAGCCAGACGGCACTACTGTTTTCCAAACAATTCCCACCCAAATGCAGGTGAACTCTGGAAAGTAAGCTCTATTAGTTTGAGATGAATTTCCTGGGGATGAAAACCTCTAGCTGTTCCTTATTTACATTCCCATCACAATGATAGCAGACTCAGGACCAGACCCCTGTCCTTCTCACGGGACCTGGGAGTCAGTATAAGAACTTATCTATCAGGGCATTTTTAGTTGTCTGTTGTGACAAAGCCTCTCTGATACAAAAGACAAATTATCCTTTCAAGTGTGTTACCCTTCCTTCTCAGTTTTCACATTGAAGGTATAACAAAGTAGAGTCCATCACATCTGAGTTCCATCACCAGAATCATCTATGTTCTCGCTGACAGCAAAGACCTAGTTGAGTTGATCCAGCATTTTGTTCTAATAGGGAACATTTCTGAATGAATTTAGCTGTAACAGGAGATTTATCTTGTGGTCAATGCTTCATCTGCAGAAGCAGAAACCTTACTTCTCATCACAAAAATGAATTCTTTTTACTTGATTGCCTAATCTACTCTGTCATCTTCGAACCTTAATGCAATATAACTCTGTATTTCTCATTCCGGAAATGGCGATCGCCATTATTTACGGAACAATGTAAGCCACATTGAGTGAAATGTGGGATACAAAAATCCAACAAATAAATAATTAATTAATAAATAAAAGAGAGGGTCTGTATCGCAGACTAAATTATACCCATTACAGGCTAAGGAGTCCTTGTACTAAACTGCGTTAAGCGCTAATGGATGCTTAATGCAGTAAAAATAGCTTAACCTGGATTGCACTAAAGCGTTTCACATTAATTTTGACTTGCGCATGCACTAACGGCTAGATTCTATATATGGCACCTTGATTTCTGTGCAAAAATCAAATCATATTTTATAAAGTAGGCTTTAATTTAGGCGTACATTACAGAGTATGCCAAGTGCTGCTCCACGTCGCTAAATTTAGTCATGGTGAATTACACCAACTGAAACCTGGTGTAAATTCCAACGCTGAAATTAGGTGCAAAGCAGGGGCTCTTTTACTAAGGAGCGTATGCGCCAATGCACATCCAATTGGCACTATGACCCGGCTACCATGTGCCCTGGGTGGTAATTCTATTTTTGGCGCGTGCCCAAAACACATGGTAGAAAATATTTTCTATTTTCTACTGCATGGTGCTTACTCGGCGGTTATTGGCAGTTTACGAGTGTTGAACGCTTACCGCCCGGTTAGCAAGTGAGACCTCAGCGCTCAGTGAATGAGTGTCAGTAAGGATACAGGCCAAAAATGGACGCATGCTGGTTTTAATTTTGCCGCACGTCCATTTTCCAGTACAAAAAAAATGCCCTTTTTTCAGGCGCGCTGAGGAAATGGACCGGTGTGCGTCCAAAATACGCGCCTACACCAGCGCAGGCCACTTTTAGGTACGTCTTAGTAAAAGGGCCCCATAGATTTTAGAAATGCCCACACCCCATCCATTCCACTCCCATAGCCCCGCCCACTTTTTAACTATGCGACTTAGTATTTGCTCGCACTACGTTTCAGAATATGCTTAGCAAGTAGTTAGAATTCTAATTAATCCCAATGAGTGCTGGTAATTGCTTGTTAACATCCAATTATCAGCACTGATTAGCTTGTTAACTAAGTTATGGACATTGTTATAGAATATGCTTCGATTTCCACGCAGAAATCGAGGCGCGATAAATAGAATCCCAGATAAACACTTGATAATTATTTTTTGATGGGGTGTGTCAGGGGCAGAGGGTGGGCATTCTTGTATTAACCAGTTACCACATCTACATTGCTACATGCTTAATACAGGAGCTCTTACCACCTTCTAAATAGATGGTAGGTGATCCTATGGTAATTTATTTATTTATTTATTTATTGCATTTGTAGCCCACATTTTCCCACCAATTTGCAGGCTCAATGTGGCTTACATTATGCCGTGATGGCGATCGCCATTTCCGGATAGAGAGTTACAAGTGGTATTGCATTAAGGCGCATAAATGGTAAAGTAGAATACAAAGTGGTATTGCGTTGAAGTTCCTGAATGATAGAGAGAGATATAGAATAAGTTAGATAATCAACTATAGAAAGGTAATTTCCGGCATGAGAAATAAAGTGGCAGTGCGTATTGCGTAGCTTTCAATAGTGGCAGCAAAGTTTATCGGTCTAGTGTAAAGAGTTTGGTTGTGTCTAGTTCATGTAAAGTCTAGTTGTCTAGACTTTAGGATGGATCATTTTGGTATGCCTTCTTGAACAGGTTGGTTTTCAGTAGTTTTCGGAAGATTGTTAGGTCGTGCATTGTTTTTATGGCCTTTGGTAGAGCGTTGTAGTAGTACAAAGACAGTGGGAGAACGACCAAGGATACCAAAGACAGGAAGATGTTCCTTAATAAAAGAGTTTATTTGGAGGATGAAGACTCGACATAACGTCGTGTTTCGGTCATTAGGCCTGCATCAGGAGTCTCTTGTGCAAAGTGTTGCTGGTCAATGTTGAAGATGGTCTTCAAAGTAGTACATCAATCTGCTGAGGAGGAAATGACACTAACTGGAAGGATTCTTGAGTGAGCACCTCATCAGCTTTTGCACTAATCCTCACATTTCCCACATGCCTCACACCGTATCCTAAAATTCTAAGAAGCCAGATTCTTCATGCAGTGCAGCAGAAAAGAAACAGGAAGAGATGGTTTTCTTTCTGACGTCGTGACAAGGAAGTAACGGTGGTGGTGGACAGTCCACGACATCAGAAAGATACGGTGTGAGGCATGTGGGAAATGTGAGGATTAGTGCAAATGCTGATGAGGTGCTCACTCAAGAATCCTTCCAGTTAGTGTCATTTCCTCCTCAGCAGATTGATGTACTACTTTGAAGACCGTCTTCAACATTGACCAGCAACACGTTGTGTCGAGCCTTCATCCTCCAAATAAACTCATTCTCCCACTGTCTTTGTACTGTTATATTTACCGTGGGGCATTTTGAGTTCTCCGCCTGCCAGCGGATTTCTTTTCTTTGGTAGAGCGTTCCATAGTTGCATACTTATGTAGGAGAAGCTGGATGCATATGTGGATTTATATTTAAGTCCTTTGCAGCTGGGGTAGTGGAGATTCAGGAATGTGCGTGCTGATCTTTTTGTGTTCTTAGTTGGTAGGTCTATGAGGTCTGACATATAGATCGGGGCTTCGCCGTGAGTGATTTTGTAGACCAGGGTGCAAAGTTTGAACGCAATTCGTTCTTTTAATGGGAGCCAGTGTAGTTTTTCTCTTAGGGGTTTGACGCATTTTTTAAAATGGTCATGCACTATGGTAACAGTAACGCATGGCCATTAAAGAAAGTAATAGAAAAAAGGATTTTTGCAGAGGGAAATACATGTTTCAGCCAATCAGCTATCTCAGACCCTCACTAGATGATTCAAGGCAAAATTACAGAGGTCAGTTTTCCAGTACAAGTGTTACTAGATCGTACCAGCTATCAGCTTATGTTAGAAATGCTCCATTAATCTGGGGCTTTGCAATTCAACACAAAAGGTGTTGCTCTGAATGAGTTTTAGCCTAATGTGAAGTTCACTGGTTGCATTAATAAGCTCGTGAATGGTAATCATTGACAAACAGGCAAATATTAAGATGTGCCTTTCTCTCATTTACTGGAAGCAAGGAAGATTCCGTTATTAAATGCATTTAAACCAATTTCTAAACTATTTTTTTTTAAAGTTGCAATGAGTTCCTCATTCTGCATGTATTTGTGTAGGAATGTGGAAACCCACATTTTAAACAAATGTTTCTTGTAATTGAATCAATGTAATCTCTGTTAAATGTAAGCCACATTGAATCGAAACTCGTTTTTGGATATTTGTGGGATACAAGTAAAAATGAATGAATGAATAAATAAATAAATAAATAAACATGCAATAGTGATTGAACCATTGAACTGAGTCAGAAGAAATCTGTGGACACAGGTTTAATTTCATTTTCTAGTGATAAGACGACTGTAGTGGAATGGAAAACGGTTGTTTTGTACTGATGTCAACTCCTGAAGTAGTTATCCTAAGAACTAATGCATTTTTCAGTGCGCCTGTAAACGAGGCCTTTTTAAAATTTTTTGCCAAAAATGGATGTGCGGCAAAATAAAAACGGCACACGTCCAGTTTGGGTCTGAGACCTTCCCGCCAGCCATTGATTTAGTGGTAAGGTCTCATTCGGTAAACCTTTAGTAATCATCTACGCATGTAGAATGATTATTACTGCCCAGTTTCCGCTGACTGCCAGAAAATAAAAGTTATTTTCAGGCACGCGTAGTGGAAACGTGTAAAAAATGTAACTCCGAAACGATGCGTGTTGGATGCACTTAGGCACCTACGCAGCTTAGTAAAAAGGCCTCAAAGTCTTACTGGGAGTTGATACCAAAGGCATGGGAGAAAAACTGTGTTTTAAGGAGAGTCTTGAATTTCTTAAGGAGGGATCTGAGCAAATGGTGGTGGTGGTGGTGGGGAGGGGGGGGGGAGATGATTCCGAAGTTTAGGGCCAAGACGAGAATGATGAGTGGAGTCCAATGTGCTAACTTAGGAGCAAGCAGAGTCAAGGGAACACAGTAACCTTGCAGCTGTGTAAGGAATGATCACAGAGGAGAGGAAAGAAGGAAACCAGTGGGATAAGCTGTGGAGTTTGGAGCAGAAATGTGGTGATGTGTTTGTACCATTGTAAATGACTTCAGAAACAGGAAGAACAACCCACTCTCTCTCACTACCACAGTCACAGACGCCTTACCCTTGTAACGCATTATCTACCAGCACTCACCATGCAGGGAGGGTGGGACAGTGGACCACATTGTTTCTCTGATCCCGTGACCTATAGAATCATCCTTAAATAGGATTTGTCTGAGCAGAGCATTTTGAAAAGCATCCACGATCTCTCTACTTCATTCCGATTCTACAGATGGAACCTTCCAATCTACATCCGGCGGATTGAAATCTCCCAGCAACAGCACCTCTCTCTTCTTTCTGAACTTTTGAATATCTGCGATCAGATCTTTATCTAGTTCCTCCAGTTGTGTCGGGGGGGGGGGGGGGGGGGTCTGTAGACAACACCTACGTGGACAGAGGTTCTATCATCTCTTTTTAAGGTGATCCATATCACTTCTTCCTTTCCACAGGTCCCTGTCATTTCAGTTGCTGCGATATCATTTCTCAAATACAGAGCTACTCCTCCACCTTTACAACCATCTCTATCCTTCCTAAATAGATTATAGCCTGGTATGTTTGCATTCCATTCATGGGAACCATTGAGCCACGTCTCCGTGATTGCAACAATGTCTAAGTCTGCCTCCAACATCAGGGCTTGAAGGTCATGAACTTTATTGCTTAGACTGCGAGCATTTGTGGTCATCGCTTTCCATCTACATTTCCTGGTATGTGTTTCAACATTTGTGATTTGGGGGTGTCTTTTCTCTTTGGGTACCTTCATATCTTTTTGTTCCAGCTTCATTGCTTTTTCTTCCGCCTCAGTTCTATTTTCAGGAACATCACAGTGCTGTAATGGAGCAAAACGAGACCAGAAGAACAAAAGACTAACCATACTTGGTCAGACCAATGGTCCGTCTAGTCCCAGTATCCTGCTTCCAACAGTGGTCAATCCAGGTCACAAGTACCTGGCAGAATCCCAAAGAATAGCAACATTCCGGAATCCCAAAGAGTAGCAAAATTCCAGAATCTTTCCAACACATAAATCTGCGCTTGGGTCCCCGGCACCAAAAAATATTTTTTATCGCCAGAGGCATGTTTGGGGGAGTAGCACAGCTATATTGCCGCATGCCAACTGACTAGCGCATGGTTAGCATGTGCGGCCTTTCTGCTTACTAAATAGGAGTCGGTAAGGGCTGATATGCTAATAATAATAATATGGAAATTAGTGCCTGGTCATCAAGGGGCTTTGATGTTAGCTTTAGAACTTAGTACAAGAACAGTGCTGGGCAGACTTCTATGGTCTGTGCCCTGAGAATGGCAAGGACAAATCAAACTCCGGTATAAAGTATCACATACCCTGTAAAATGAGTTTATCTTGTTGAGCAGACTGGATGGACCGTTCAGGTCTTTATCTGCCGTCATTTACTATGTTACTAAGTTACTCTTAGGGGTTCTACATGGAATGTTGCTACTAATTGGGATTCCGGAATCTTGTAACTCTTTAGGATTCCAGAATCTTCAGAACTTTTAGTACAGGAACAGTGCTGGGCAGACTTCTACGGTCTGTGCCCTGAGAATGGCAAGGACAAATCAAACTCGGGTATATAGTATCACATACCATGTAAAATGAGTTGGGCAGACTTGATGGAACGTTCATTTCTTTATCTGTCATCATTTACTATGTTACTCTTTGGGGTTCTACATGGAATGTTGCTACTAATTGGGATTCTGGAATCTTGTAACTCTTTAGGATTCCAGAATCTTCAGAACTTTCAGTACAAGAACAGTACTGGACAGACTTCTACGGTCTACGCTCTGATTGTGACTGAATAGATAGGGATGGGCTGGAGTGTAAATTTTAAGGAGCATTGACGTTAGCTCCAGAACTTAGTACAAGAACAGTGCTGGGCAGACTTCTACGGTCTGTGCCCTGAGAAAGACAAGGACACATCAAACTCGGGTATAAAGTATCACATACCATGTAAAATGAGTTTATCTTGTTGGGCAGACTGGATGGACCGTTCAGGTCTTTATCTGCCATCATTTACTATGTTACTAAGTTACTCTTAGGGGTTCTACATGGAATGTTGCTACTAATTGGGATTCCGGAATCTTGTAACTCTTTAGGATTCCAGAATCTTCAGAACTTTTAGTACAGGAACAGTGCTGGGCAGATTTCTATGGTCTGTGCCCTGAGAATGGCAAGGACAAATCAAACTCGGGTATACATATAAAGTATCACATACCATGTAAAATCAGTTTATCTTGTTGAGCAGACTGGATGGACCGTTCAGGTCTTTATCTGCCGTCATTTACTATGTTACTATGTTAGAGTCTTTATCTCTGTTATTTGTAAGCCCACTTTGGGTACCTTTTCGTTCTGTGGGTCACAAACAAACTGGCCTAAAAAAGTTCTGTGTTAAATCTGAGTTTAAAGTGTGGGAAACTCTCATATTTTCACGTGCTAAACCAGATTTCAGCGTGCTTTGGTAGAAGGACCCTCTACAATGCTGTGTGAATCCTGGATGGAATAATGAAAGTGAGTGTGAGAAAGAGAATGTACTGGAGGGGGGGTGTTGAGAGCAGAGAAAGGTAGCGAAAGATAACAGAGGTAAGAATGATAAATATGTTCAATATAATCTTAGCATATCTACATATCAAGGCAACAGATTCATCTTATAAATTGACTGGTGGCAGCACAGACATGGATTTGGAAAGATTAGTCATGGGTGTCAGGAACAGTTTGTTTGAGAGACCCGGCGGCTATAATTAAACATAGAACAACTTTCTTACTGATCATCCATCAGTCATGCCATTTCAGTTTTCAGCTATTTTTTTTTTTGCAAATCTCAGTCCTTTACGTCTGACGGGCACCGGTGGAAAACAGCATCCGGATCCACTCTGGTTAGGAATAATGGAACTTGTCGTTTGTACTCTTTTCACTGGCTTAGGCAGCCTCTTTGATTCATGAGAAAAGAAATGTGTTTTCTTTCAATTCCAATTTCTGATTTGATAAGAAAAGACATCAGGTCAAATGCACTTTTTAAAACCAGTGTTACGCAAACGCCATGAGGATCTTTGTTTCTCACTAAGGGGCCCCTTTTAATAAGCTGCGTCAGGCGCTAACCCGTTGCCCTAATGCAACAACAATGGGTAACAATGCGCGAAAGCGTTCTATATTAGTTTTGGCATGGGCAATGCACTAAGGGGTCCTTTTATGAATCTGCAGAAAAAGGGGGGGGCCTGTGCTGGCATTCGCGTGTGTTTTGGGTGCGCGGAGGCTAACAAGATAAAAAGAACTCATTGCAAAATATGTAACAAAATACATAAACCCATACATATCAGTAAGGAAAGAATAGTAAATATATAAAGAATTCAATAAGAAAGCATAACGGGGAGAATGGAAGGGGGAGATTAGGCGCCAGGATCAATTGACAGAAATTATTTTGAAAAGGAAAGATTTTAAAAACCAAATAATCATGTTGGGATCTTATAGTTTTCGGCAAGGAATTCCACCATTTAGTATGAAAAAGTAGCTGAATACATATTTTATTTATTTAGATTTTGCTCACACCTTTTTCAGTAGTAGCTCAAGGTGAGTTACATTCAGGTACTCTGGATATTTCTCTGTCCCAGGAGGGCTCACAACCTAAGTTTGTACCTGAGGCAATGGAGGGTTAAGTGACTTGCCCAAGATCACAAGGAGTGGCAGTGGGATTTGAACTGACCACCTCTGGATTGCAAGACTGGTGCTCTAACCACTAGGCTACTCCTCCACTAGCAACATTACGTCTAGAATCTCAAATAGTAGCAACAGAATCTCAGATAGTTCCAAGTAGAATCTTCAGTAGTAGCAACATTCCATATATTTATTTAGATTTTGCTCACACCTTTTTCAGTAGTAGCTTAAGGTGAGTTACATTCAGGTACACTGGATATTTCTCTGTCCCAGGAGGGCTCACAATCTAAGTTTGTAACTGAGGCAATGGAGGGTTAAGTGACTTGCCCAAGATCACGAGGAGCAGCAGTGGGATTTGAACTGGCCACCTCTGGATTGTAAGACCGGTGCTCTGACCACTAGGCCACTCCTACACTAGGAACATTCTATTTAGAATCTCAAATAGTACCAACATTCCATGTAGAATCTTCAATAGTAGCAACATTCCATATATTTGCTCATACCTTTTTCAGTAGTAGCTCAAGGTGAGTCACATTCAGGTACTCTGGATATTTCTCTGTCCCAGGAGGGCTCACAATCTAAGTTTGTACCTGAGGCAATGGAGGGTTAAGTGAGTTGCCCAAGATCACAAGGAGCAGCAGTGGGGTTTGAACCGGCCACCGGTGCTCTAACCACTAGACCACTCCTCCACTACTTTCTTACAGTAGGAAAACGAAGACGCAGATAGCCTCTTGTACCAAAGATCGACTTGCGAGAAGGCAAAGTAATACAGTCCGGGGCAATACCTTACAAAGTCTGAAATATGAGAGCGCAGAGTTTGAATACAATCCTGGCCCTAATGGGAAGCCCATGCAAATGTATCAGCAAAGGAGTAGCCCTCTCAAAGCATGGGACGTGCATGACAAGTCCAGCCACAGTATTTTGGGCAGTTTGCAGTTTCCTTAAGATACATTCTTTAAACCCTACATAGATAGAATTACAATAATAAAATTGGGTCAAAACGAGAGACTGGACAAGTAATCTGAAAATATCAATTGGAAAAAAGAGTCTAATGCGCTTCAGCTTCCAAAGAGGGGCATAATCGAACGTCGCCGGCGAAATAGGTCGCCGGCGATCTATTTTGGTGGTGGCGCAACAGCTGCCCGGATCCGTATTTTCGAAAAAGATGGCCGGCCATCTTTTTTTCCGATAATACGGTTTAGCCTGGCCAAAGGCCAGAATTTGCCGGGGTTGAGATGGCCGATTTTGTTTTTCAGCAATAATGGAAAAAAATGCCGGCGATCTCCAACCCAGCAAAATCCAAGGCAGTTGGTCGTGGGAGGAGCCAGCATTTGTAGTGCACTGGTCCCCCTCACATGCCAGGACACCAACCGGGCACCCTAGGGGGCACTTCTAAAAATTTTAAAAAATACAAAAAAAAACTCCCAGGTGCATAGCTCCCTTCCCTTGGGTGCTGAACCCCCCAAATCCCCCCCCCCAAACCCATTCCCCACAACTCTACTCTATTACCATAGCCCTTATGGGTGAAGGGGGGCACCTACATGTGGGTACAGTGGGTTTTGGGGGAGTTTGGAGGGCTCAACACTTAGCACCACAAGTGTAACAGGTAGGGGGGATGGGTCTGGGTCTGCCTGCCTGAAGTGCACTGCACCCATTAAAAACTGCTCCAGGGACTTGCATACTGCTGTCAGGGAGCTGGGTATGACATTTGAGGCTGGCATACAGGCTGGCAAAAAAGGTTTTTATTTTTATTTTTTTTTAGTGTGGGAGGGGGTTGGTGACCACTGGGGGACTATGGGGAGGTCATCCCCCATTCCCTCCGGTGATCATCTGGTCAGTTGGGGCACGTTTTTGAGGCTTGGTCATGAAAATAATGGAACCAAGTAAACCCAGCGAAATACTGAGGAGCGCCGATTTTTTTTGTTCCATTATCCGCGAAAGCCGGCCATCTGGTAGCCATGCCCATGCCCGCCCATGTCCCGCCTTTGCTAAGCTGCCGACACGCCCCCTTGAACTTTCGCCGGCAAGGCGACGGGAAAGCGGCGATGCTGTCAAAAACGCCGCTTTTGATTATACCGATTTCGCCGCTTTTGAGAGATCGCTGGCTATCTCCCGATTTATGTCGGGAAATGGCCGGTGATCACTTTCAAAAATAAGCCTGATAGTCATTTAAAAGATTTGGAATATGACCAGTTAGCTCCGAATAAGTGATTTAACTGGCCAGGAACTGTTTCTGGCCAAATTAAATCGCTTACATTTCTCTTTCTTTAAGTCCATCTGTCCCTCACTGTCAAGCTATTTTCCAAAGAAAAAAAAAGCGTTTATAGATGAACTTGAAATAGGTCACATTAAGTGATGCAGAATCAGCTAAATCACGCCTTATTGCAAATTACAAATTGGATGTTTGGAACTGAGTGCCAGGAGTCATAAAATGACAACTGCAAAGCTAATTTTTCATGTATTAAGGCTCTGGAGAAATTCAAAGAATCTTAGAATGATAAGGCTGAAAGTGACCTCAAGGTCATTTTGTGTTTCCCCAGCCTCCGGGCAAGATAGGCAGCTTCACACATGACCTAGTATACATTTGTCTAATTGACTCCTAAGAAGCTCCAGTAATGGAGATCTCATCACCTCCCTTGCTAATTTGTTCCAGCGTTTGACTCTCCTCAGAGACGGAAGACTCTTCCTAATGAGTGACCTCAAGGTCTCCAGCTGTAATTCAAGTCCGTTACTTAGCCCGGTGACGATAGAGAAGAGCAGCATGGAAGCTTCTGGTAGGAAGTCTCCTCTCCCGCACTCCCACAAATCCTAAAACCCCACCCACAGATAAAATGATTAGACCTTCATGTCCCCCGATACTGTTTTGTCCCCCTTTCAACTCGCCACTGTTATATTCCGCTGTTCTATTCCCGAATGATATCCCGAATTTACTCTGTCTTTTACAATTCTTCCTAATGTAACCTATAAGCGCACTGCAACCAACTGTAATCCCATATACTCCGCTGTTCCATCCCCAAATGATACCCTGTATTTACTTTGTTTTCGATAACTTTTCACAATGTAACTCAGAATTGTACTGCAACCAATTGCACTTCCATCATTCACAATGTATTGTAAGTCACACTGAGCCCGCAAATAGGTGGGAAAATGTGGGATACAAATGCAAATAAATAACAACAATGGACTGTAATGCTGGAAGAATTTCACCAATAACATCACAGCACTTCATGCACTGAAAGAAACTGCCTGATATAATGCAAAGGATTTATCCCCTTGTATGTGTATGGGACAGATGCTTGGTAAATTGAGCCCTATACCCCTAAAGGACTTCCCCAATTCTGTGCCCATAGTAAAATATCTTTCTTGCATAAGGTCCTAAGTATATTCTCCTTGCATGTAGGGTGAGAGAATCACATTACAGGGCTGGCCTCCCTTTTATCTCACCTGATAAATCCTTTCTCACCCCCACCCCAGGGCAGACCACAGTCAGGCAACTTGGCGTCTATAACTAAGTTAGAAACTGCGGTCTGCAGGAGTGACCTAGTGGTTAGGGTGGTGGACTTTGGTCCTGAGGAACTGAGTTTGATTCCCGGCACAGGCAGCTCCTTGTGACTCTGGGCAAGTCACTTAACCCTCCATTGCCTGCCGCATTGAGCCTGCCATGAGTAGGAAAGTGCGGGGTACAAATGTAACAAAAAAAAAAAAAAAAGTTAGAAACTGCACCATCCCATCAACCTGCACACTCCACCAAGACACATGACTCCCACTCACTCATCCACACTCATTCTTACACTCTTACTCCCCAACTTAAAACTAGTACATCCCATTCCCCACAACCACAACAATCTCTACATTCCTGCCCCCCCCCCCAATTGATTCCAGTTTCATTTTTCTCCCCCTAGAACAGATCTCAACAGCCTCTACCTGGCCTCTCCAACACCAGCATTCTGCCCTTCCCAACCTGACCCAACAATCTTCCCCCTTTCACTGCTCCCACCTCTTCTGGGACATGTGGCCCCATCCCGTCTCTGTTCTGTCTCTTTTTTTCCAGCTGTAGCATAGGGCATTTGCATCTTCTGGTCCAAGGAGCTGGCACTGGCTGTTTAACCGAGTGGGATCTGTTTCACCACTGGCCAGTGCTCTTCAGTGTCAGTACTAGAGCAAGTCCAAACCTTGAGGACTGACACAACTTGCAGGTTGATTTTGTGCATCATAGTTACATAGTTACATAGTAAATGACGGCAGAAAAAGACCTGCATGGTCCATCCAGTCTGCCCTACAAGATAAACTCATATGTGCTACTTTTTGTGTATACCTTACCTTGATTTGTACCTGTCCTTTTCAGGGCACAGACCGTATAAGTCTGCCCAGCACTATCCCCGCCTCCCAACCACCAGCCCGCCTCCCACCACCGGCTCTGGCACAGACCGACCGTATGTTTGCCCAGCATTATCCCCGCCTCCCAACCACCAGTCCCGCCTCCCACCACCGGCTCTGGCACAGACCGTATAAGTCTGCCCAGCACTATCCCCGCCTCCCAACCACCAGCCCCGCCTCCCACCACCGGCTCTGGCACAGACCGACCGTATGTTTGCCCAGCATTATCCCCGCCTCCCAACCACCAGTCCCGCCTCCCACCACCGGCTCTGGCACAGACCGTATAAGTCTGCCCAGCACTATCCCCGCCTCCCAACCACCAGCCCCGCCTCCCACCACCAGCCCCGGCACAGACTGTATAAGTCTGCCCAGCACTATCCCCGCCTCCCAACCACCAGCCCCGCCTCCCACCACCAGCCCCGGCACAGACCGTATAAGTCTGCCCAGCATTATCCCCACCTCCCAACCACCAGCCCCGCCTCCCACCACCAGCCCCGGCACAGACCGTATAAGTCTGCCCAGCATTATCCCCGCCTCCCAACCACCAGCCCCGCCTCTCGCCACCGGCTCTGCCACCCAATCTCGGCTAAGCTCCTTAGGATCCATTCCATCATGATGCTAGCACAGATAGTTCAGAGCACTGGAAGTAGTTGTAAACGTTTTAATCTCATGATAGTTTTGGATGACCTCGGTGTCATCTTCGACTCCTCCTTCTCTGCCCATATCCAGCAGACAGCCAAGACCTGTCGCTTCTTCCTCTATAACATTAGCAAAATTCGCCCCTTCCTCTCCGAGCACACCACCCGAACTCTCATCCACTCTCTCATTATCTCTCGCCTTGACTACTGCAACCTACTCCTCACCGGCCTCCCACTTAGCCATCTATCCCCCCTTCAGTCCGTTCAGAACTCGGCTGCACGTCTTATCTTCCGACTGAACCGATATATTCATATCACCCCTCTCCTCAAGTCACTTCACTGGCTTCCGATCAGGTACTGCATACAGTTCAGGCTTCTCCTACTCACCTACAAATGCACTCGATCTGCAGCCCCTCCTTACCTCTCTACCCTCCTCTCCCCTTACGTCCCTACCCGTAACCTCCGCTCTCAAGACAAATCCCTCCTTTCAGTACCCTTCTCCACCACCGCCAACTCTAGGCTTCGCCCTTTCTGCCTCGCCTCACCCCATGCTTGGAACAATCTTCCTGAGCCCATACGCCGGGCCCCCTCCCTACCCATCTTCAAATCATTGCTCAAAGCCCACCTCTTCAATGTCGCCTTCGGCACCTAATCACTACACCTCTTCTCAGGAAATCTAAACTACCCAAACTTGACATTTCATCCTTTAGATTGTAAGCTCTTCTGAGCAGGGACCGTCCTTATTTGTTAATTTGTACAGCGCTGCGTAACCCTAGTAGCGCTCTAGAAATGTTAAGTAGTAGTAGTAGTAGGAAAGGGGAAATGCCACATATTGAGAGGCAGTGGGTGCTCCTCATGGATTTCTGGTTCTGTTATGGTTAATGACCGCACACAGGGCTAATGGTGTAGGAGGGGCCATGGTACCTTTCGGTCAGTGACACCTGTAGCCTAGAACATATTGGCCACAGGATCATTATGCTTTAACTCTAAACACAATCTTCTCCAACCACTGCAGCATTTCATACTTGTATCTGCCTCTTCCTCTGCAGAGCTCTCTGTCTCTCAGCTTGGCTGATTCGCCTGGTCAAGAGTCTTGGCTTGTTTGTCCTACCACTTCATGACATTATGACTGACATTTTTCTGCCAGGTTTCTAAGAACCAATCAAGTTAACAAACTTCTGGGAAATCTTAAGGTCATACACTCATTATCCGGCACTGCCGGGTAATGAGTGTAAGGCTTCAAAGAACAGCAGACCCTTTGGAGAGGTCAAGAGTTCCAACAGCAATTAAGGATTTATTTCTACTTGTATTGCTTCCTCCTGTCTCTCGTTTGCCCCTCTTCTGCTGTTATCTAAGTGTGAAGTTTGCTGCTGGTTCTGTATTATAATAAGTCCCACTTTACCTTCACTCAAGTTTCCAAGTTTATTAAGGGCCTATACCCTGCCCATCTAGTAATACCTGAGCGACTTACGATTCAGAAAGGTAAGAGAGGACAGGAAGTACAATAACAACCAAATGTGATGAAAGAGGGTGGAAATACAATAATTATAGGAAAGCTAGGGGAGGGGAAAGCACAAAAGGGGGAGGAGGATTGCAATATCCAGGGTGCTACATCTCCCATTGAGCGCAGTAGGTAGAAGACTCTATCTATATGCATCTGCGAATAAGAAGGTTTTTAGGTCAGTCTTAAATTTGGATAGGGAAGGTGATAAACACAGGTGAGTCGGCAGCTTATTCCAGAGTTCAGGACCCCGAATCAAGAAAATGGGATGGCGGATTATGTCATATCTGATTTCATGGAAGGAGGGAACAACGTTGATTTTGCTTGGCAGATATGAGTGCTCATGAAGAGCAATAAGGGGGTAAGAAACCGAGATAGATAGGATGGATCACTAGAAGTATCAACTGTTTTCCCTAAGTAGCTTCTGAACAGATTGAAATGGGCTCCACTCTTCAGCTGCTTTGATTTCTTATAGTTCTCTCCAGCTGTCCTCAAGTGAACCCTATCAAGTCATTCTCCCCCTCCAGACACCCACCCACTTCACTAGCAGTTTTAAATGGCCTCCTAAGAAGTTTCAGTCTTTGTCACTTCACTTGATTTAAGTTGCCCAACCTCCATTTATCTACAATTTCTAAAGAGAAAGATACTGAGATGGGACCAACTTTTACCTTTCACTCCAATACTATGGGTTATAAAAGGAAGCAAGTTCTAAAAATAAAGAGGCGCCAAGTCAACTTGGCATGACCTAATGATGAAATCACCGCCATCTGTAACCCACCTGGTTTTATTTTTCCCAATCACAATGTAGCTGGTTTAACTCTAAGCCTATTGTTTTTTTTTTGTTTCTATCTCTTATGTCTTATCAGAGACTATTATGTGTGTCTGTAAAACGTTTGATACGTCTAGTAGCGCTATACAAATGATAATATCACTAATAATGGTTTTCATCTGAGTCTTACATTAATAAGCTGAGTTAGGATTAGGGGTTAGGTTTTGTAGGAATTAACATATTTTAGAACATTTTCATACAGGATTTTTGTTTGATTTTGTCATTTTTGCTATGTGTATATTTTATTGGTTTAGTATTTCATATGTTTATATTGTAAATGTATTTGTAGATTGTAATTATGTACTGAATTTTCAATTGCATTTTTAACGGCTTTAGGTTGTCATATCAACTAGAAAGGAGGTTCAGTTCCAAAGTTCAGTGGTTAAGTCAGGAATTCAGCTTTTCCAGAAGAGGTCAGCAGAGCTCTTTCTCTGATAGGTCTGTCTCTGCTTCTAGTATTACCCACTACAAAGAGACCATGGTCAATTGGGGGCCAGGGAGAAGGGAAGAAACGTTCTTGTCTTCCTTCCTAAGCTCTTCATCTCTCATTTATCAACTATCTTTTCCCATCTCTTTTAAAATTTCCATCCCCCTACCGTTCAGTCTCCTCAACCCCTTATTTCCTTAACTATCACACTTAATTCTTCCTTCCTGGGTCAGTAGCAGAAGGGAAACATGGGTTAAAAGGAAGACTACTACTACTACTATTTAACATTTCTAAAGCGCTACTAGGGTTACGCAGCGCTGTACAATTTAACATAGAAGGACAGTCCCTGCTCAAAGAGCTTACAATCTAAAAGAGAGTACTGCTTTTTAAGGATTTACCAAGGCTATCAGAGACTGAACCAGGCCCGGGGTGGGGCAGGGCTGCCAAGAGACTGAACTGGGCTGCCACTGCCGGTCCCCCTGGACCGCCGCTGCCACCCCCCTGGACCACAAATCTTGCCCCACCTGGACCGCCGCATAGCCAGACTATAAAAATTGGGGGGGGGGGGGGGGGGGCAGAGCCCAAAGTGTGTGTGTGTGGGGGGGGGGGGCACATTTCGCCGCAACTCTACATACCTTGGCTGGTGGGGTACCATTATTTTATTTTTAATTTTTGTTACATTTTTATCCCACATTTTCCCACGTAATTGTAGGCTCAATGTGGCTTACATAGTTCCGGAGAGGTTGTTACAGAATCCGGTGTGAACAAGTACAGAGTGAATAGTACGATTAAATAGGTCTGGTGTGGTTTGTCCCTTGCTGGTTGCAAGGGTGGGATCATGCAGCGAGGAATTGAATATTGTCCATTTTCTAGTTTATTTGTTGTGTTTCGTTGTTCAGTGTTGGGTCTATGGGGTATGCTTTTCTGAAAAGGTAAGTCTTTAGGTTTTTTTCGGACCTTAGGTAATCGTTTATGGTTTTCAGGTCTTTTAGTAGTGTTTTTCAGAGTTGTGTGCATATGTAAGAGAAACTGGACGCGTATGTTGATTTATACTTCAGTCCCTTGCATCTTGGGAAGTGAAGGTTTAGGTATGTTCTTGCTGATTCAATTGTGTTTCTAGGGCTTAGCCACCCTGCTTGCACTTTCCTGGGTCACTGTACACTTACATGCATAAATGCTAGTATTCTATACGTTTTGGAGGGGATTCTAAAAATGGTGCTCAAAAAATCAGTGCTAAGCAGTATTCTATAAAGAGAGCTTCAAGATGACCACTCTATAGAATAGCATTTCGAGCCCATATTTGCACCTAACGTTGAGTGCTTTTATTTATGCCAGCTGAAGCCCGGTGTAAATGCCAATGCTAAAGTCCAGGGTGAGCATGTTGGGAGGGTGGAGATGTTGAAAAAATATTACATTTTAAGGAGCAATTTTGGATCTTTACATATTAAACACAGTAGAACCGTATGGGCTAAATCGTGAAATTGAATGGCAAACACTCATATGAATGTTCTCTGTAATTAGATGGGTAACTCCTGATTGTCTCATTTATTCAATACTAGTCAGCTGTTTGATCCCGGAGCTGGAATTGGTGCTCTACGTCATAAGAGATTTGATTGGCTATAAAACCAAGTGAAACGTATTGGCGGCCATCTTAGATGGCGTCTGTCAGAAACACTTGTGGTGAGTAACGGTCAAGATCTGTACTGGGACATAGTAATACTAATATTTGTTAAGAATTATCATTTCTTTATAGGAGACTACCTTGAAACAGCGTTGAAACGCGAAACATGGATCTATGTCGGTGACATCTTGTCTCCAGTATTGAGAACTTAGTAAAAGCTAAGTATTACTTTGAAATCGCTATATGACCTTTAGAAAATTTAGGTTAATGTGGTGAAGCAGTGCATATTCTGAACTATCTGATTGTGAGCTCCCTTCAAATTGTAATGATATTTGGTGCTTACTGACTATCTGAATGCTCAAATCCTGGCATATTGACGCATAAATGGCGCTATTCTCTAAAACTGTGTGCAAATTTTTGGAATGCATCAGGCCTGCCCATGTCCCTCCCATGGCCACACCCCCTTTTTATTTGAGTGTTATGGATTTTAGACACTCAGGGTTATCGCGTAGTGTGCAAGCTGATGCATGCGCAAATCCAAAGTAGTGCCAATTAAGTGCAAATATTGATCATTAAGGCCCATGAATTCCTATCTTTTTTAGGCTATTCTTATGTTCGTATTGATAAAACTTTAAAAACAAATAAGAAGAAATATTTTTTTCACTCAACAAATAGTTAAGCTCGTTACCAGAGGATGAGGTTACAGTAGTTAGCATATCTGGGTTTTAAAAAAAGTTTGGACAAGTTCCTGGAGGAAAAGTCCATAATCTTGTATTGAGATAAACATGGGGAAAGTGACTGCTGTCCCTGGGATCAGTAGCATGGAATTGTTCTACTCTTTGGGGTTCCAGAACCTTGTTATGCTTTGGGATTCCGGAATTTTGCTACTCTTTGGGATTCCAGAATGTTGCTGTTCTTTGGGATTCTGCCAGGTACTTGTGACCTGGATTGACCACTGTTGGAAGCAGGATACTGGGACTAGATGGACCATCGGTCTGACCGAGTATGGTTAGTCTTATGTTCTTCTGGTCTCGTTAACTAATTTACCCCCCCCCCCCCCCCCATTTACTAAGTCGTGCTAGCGGCTGCCGTGCGCTAATGCCAACATAGCCCATTCACTTTGAATGGCCTGTGTTGACATTGCCATGCGGTTTATTAAACAAATTTTGGCATCGCAATTTTGGCACCATATATAGCATTTGGGGATTTATGCAGACAAGGAGCACATAAATGTGGGTGCCTGGGTTATAGAATTACCCTTCATGGGGGATGGTTAGAAAGCCGGTTACCATCTAAGCTACATTTAATCTTGAAATAGCTGAATTATGATCTTCTTTCACATAGGCAATGATCTGTCTAGTCTAAGGTAGCTGCTGTAGATGCTTAAATATCAATCATTGGGGAAAGTATTGATTACTGTCACCTTGGCTTGCCAGAGCAGCCACAGCCATCATTTGTGGTTGAGTCATAGAGAAAATATTTCATCATCCTATCAAACCCCCAAAATGTCATAAACCAGGCACCTGGGTCAGTGGCGTAGCTAGGGGGGTGCAAAGGCAGTGGCCACCCCCCAAAACGGCTTCCGACAGCACCGGTGCCTATTTTTTATGCAAACTGTCAAATTTTCAACCTAATGATGATCCCCTTGGCAAAACTTCTATCAAACCATAACCTCAACCCGTATATATACGCCGGTGATGTAACAATATACATCCCCTTCAAACAAGACATTAAAGAAATCTCCAATGAACTCAACCAAAGTCTACACATCATGAACTCCTGGGCAGATGCATTTCGATTGAAACTAAACGCAGAAAAAACTCAATGCCTGATACTCACCTCCCAGTACAACACGAATGAATTTACCGCTATAAACACACCAAAACTAAACCTTCCAATCTCAGAAACTCTAAAAATCCTTGGAGTCACTATTGACCGCCACTTAACACTTGAAACTCATGCAAACAACACAACCAAAAAGATGTTCTACTGCATGTGGAAACTGAAAAGAATAAGACCATTCTTCCCAAGATCCGTCTTCTGCAGCCTAGTGCAATCCCTCGTACTCAGCCATCTGGATTACTGCAACTCACTATACGCAGGTTGTAAAGAGCAAATACTGAGGAAACTTCAAACAGCCCAGAACACAGCAGCCAGACTCATCTTTGGGAAACCAAAATACGAAAGTGCGAAACCCCTAAGAGAGAAGTTACACTGGCTGCCACTTAAGGAACGCATCACTTTTAAAGTATGCACACTAGTCCACAAAATCATTCACGGTGAAGCCCCAGCCTACATGTCTGACCTAATAGACCTACCACCCAGAAACGCTAAAAGATCATCCCGAACTTTCCTCAACCTTCACTTCCCTAATTGCAAAGGCATAAAATACAAAACGCTGCACGCGTCAGCCTTTTCTTATATGAGCGCGCAATTCTGGAATGCGCTGCCACGCAACCTGAAAGCGATCTACGAACTAACCAACTTCCGCAAATCATTGAAAACTCATCTCTTTGATAAGATTTACTGCAAGGATGAAAACACATGAAGTCCACACCCACTGTTAGTAATGCAACAATACACTCCCTTCTGAATTTCCCATCCCCCGTAATTTCACCACATTTATACCTCTAATCACAGAAAAAGGTTATACCGAATGTTCTCCTACCATTGTTCAGCTGCCCTATCAGTTTCCCGTTATTTCTCTCCATTGTTCCATGGTTCTTCTCCTTTGTTCTATTCCCTTAACGATATTTTGACTTTGTTTTCGCTTAACTCCTCACAATGTAATCCGTAACCAAGTTGTAACAAACTGTATTTCCACCATTCACAATGTATTGTAAGCCACACTGAACCCACAAATAGGTGGAAAAATGTGGGATACAAATGCAATAAATAAATAAATTTAAAGCATGCGTCGGCGCAGTCTGAAGTCCACTTTCTGCTCCCCTGGCACCTTCAACCTGGCTACGCTTCTGACTTGAGTTGCAGCATTTATGCTATTACTGAGTTTTCTGAGTTGATGATATGCTACTATGAAGCTACTAAGTAGTACATTTAAAAAAAATCCAGAGAAAATATTTGTTTACTAACATGTAATTAGAATTTGTTGCTAGAGAATGTGGTAAAAGCAGTTAGCTTAGCGGGGTTTAAAAAAGATTAGATAATTTCCTAAAAGAAAAGCCCTTAAGCCACTATTAAGATGGATTTGGGGAAAATCCACTGCTTATTTCTAGGACAAGCAGCATAAAATTTGTTTTACAGTTCTGAGATCTTGACAGGTACTTGTGACCTAGACTGATCACGGCTGGAAACAGGATACTGGGCTTGATGGACCTTTGGTCTGTCCCAGTATGACATCACTTATGTTCTTATATTCTATGTAAGGGTGAATTATTGAGTTTATTGGGTTTAAAACTTTAAATCATACGGGTCAAAAGCCTCATAATCAACCTGTAAAACTGAATTGTGTAGAGTCAGGTTTTTATTGCTTTTCTCTTTCAAAAGATTCATAAAATTTATCTTTTTCAGCCAATCAGTGTCAAAACTCGACAGATACGACAATCTTTTTCTGTCTAACGAGCTGCTTTAGAGCTCAGGAATTGCAATGGACTAATATGATTGATTTATTACCTTTGCCTTACTAAAAGGATAAAACAAACAAGAAAGAAATTAAGCCTGGCTTCTCCCATATATTATCCACTTCACGGATCTTCTAGCTTGGCTACAAAAAGCAGTCTAGGTATCTTTAAAAAAGTGACAGCATTTCACTTCCCACAAAGCTTCCATTAAAGTATATTTCTGGATTGTATGTAATTATTATGGGGTTAATCATCATTGTAAACCTAGTCTATCAGCTGCAAAAATGAAAGCAAGCTTTTAGACATCCCAGGGCAACCTTCGAAAGCTAATCAAGAAATGTATTAAGTTATGTCCAATAAAAAAGGTATCATCTTATTTTCTTTTCCATGTTTTATTTTGTTTGATTTCTATTGATAACCTTTAAGAGTGGACTAACACGGCTACCACACCTCTCTATTTAACATGTAGAACCCCAAAGAGTAGCAACATTCCATGTAGAATCCCAAAGAGTAGCAAGATTCCATGTAGAACCCCAAAGAGTAGCAACATTCCAAGTAGAATCTCAAAGACTAGCAAGATTCCATGTAGAAGAAGGGCAACCTTCGAAAGCTAATCAAGAAATGTATTAAGTTATGTCCAATAAAAAAGGTATCATCTTATTTTCTTTTCCATGTTTTATTTTGTTTGCTTTCTATTGATAACCTTTAAGAGTGGACTACCACACCTCTCTACTTAAGACATCCCAACAAAAACTGAGCAAGTCTTAAATTTGCGTAGCTCAGCTGTAGGCCACATATAGGACCTTGTTTACTAACCCACGCTGTAGGCACGCAAACATTTTAGCGAGCGCTAATGATAGAGACACCCATTATATTTGTATGGGTGTCTCTAGCGTTGGTGCATGCTAATTTTTATCGCACGCTAAAAAGTTTGCGTGCTTACAGCGTGGATTAGTAAACAGGACCCATTGTTTGGTTCATCCAAGAGACACAACCCAGTTTTAGTCAAGGGCTGACTGAAGTAGGGTTGGTTTAGTTTCAGCTTGGACTGGCTGCTTGGCACAAAGGTTTCCCCCTTTATCACATCCAAGCATGGGCTGAAGATGCAATTCTGTTTTCCAGACTTTCCCGCCAACTATGGTCAGTGCTTCCGTTACGCAAACTAAGTGGTTATCTAGAGCACCAAGATTCTGGGGCAGCAAAAGGCAGGGAGTAAGTCGTTTCAATCTCCTCCCTCCTAGAGGCCCTACCCCAGCATTTACTCCCATGATCGGCCCCCATAGCTGTCAAGAAGGACATTTAATAGTGCTGTTTCTTCTACTGCACGGGATAAATCTCACAGTATGGGCTGCGAGATCCCAAAATCTCATGGATTATACTGCAAGACTGGCCTCGCATGGCATACAAAGCTGACATGCTATTAAACATCTTTCCTCCTGCTGGCAGGGGGAAGTAACCTCAGAGGGAACCAGGCTGAGATAGAAGGTTGCAAGAAGGGCTAAGCCAGGGGGCACAGTGGTGTGTGTATGTGTCGGGGGGGGGGGGGGTGAATGTGTAAAATTAAAAGGGGGGCAGACTCAAGAAAAATGTCAGGAAGTATTTTTTCATGGACAGAGTGGTGGATGCTTGGAATGCTCTCCCACGGGAGGTGGTGGAGATGAAAACGGTAACGGAATTCAAACATGCGTGGGATAAACATAAAGGAATCCTGCTCAGAAGGAAGGGATCCCCAGAAGCTTAGCCGAGATTGGGAGGCAGAGCCGGTGGTGGGAGGCGGGGCTGGTGGTTGGGAAGCAGGGCTAGTGCTGGGCAGACTTATACGGTTTGTGCCCTGAAAATGGCAGATACAAATCAAGGTAAGGTATACACTAAAAGTAGCACATGTGAAATGATCTTGTTGGGCAGACTGGATGGACCGTGCAGGTCTTTTTCTGCCGTCATCTACTATGTTACTATGTTAAAGAACCAAAAAACCTTCCATAGGTCTAGCCCTTTTCAGAACCAGACCGCCACAAGCTGTGACCCCCCACCTTCCACTGCAGCTCCCGCCTGCCTGCCTGCCCTCTTACCTTTCTGTTCTTGTCTCCAAGGGGCAAGCTGCTTCCTGCGCGCCTGCTCCTACGGTCTGTCCTCTCCTGCTCCTCCTGTCCGTGCCGGGAGTCAGGAACCGGATGATTGCATTAATGCCATATCACGCTAATGCAATCATCTGAGTCCTGGGTGGCACGCAGGAGCAGGGGTGAGGACAGACCCGGAAGCAGGCAGCAAGAAGAAACTTGCTGGCGCCGGGCCTGGGAGAATTTTGCCCCTCCCTTTCTACTACTACTACTACTATTTAGCATTTCTATAGCGCTACAAGGCGTACGCAGCGCTGCACAAACATAGAAGAAAGACAGTCCCTGCTCAAAGAGCTATGTAATAAAAGTGAGCCAAGTATAGGACAATCAAGCCATTGTGACATCACTGATGAGATTGGTGGCCTGAGGCATTATGACATCACAATATCACCTCTGATTACTACTACTACTACTATTTAGCATTTCTATAGCGCTACAAGGCGTATGCAGCGCTGCACAAACATAGAAGAAAGACAGTCCCTGCTCAAAGAGCTTACAATCTAATAGACAAAAAATAAATAAAGTAAGCAAATCAAATCAATTAATGAGAACAGGAAGGAAGAGAGGAGGGTAGGTGGAGGCGAGTGGTTACAAGTGGTTACGAGTGGTTTCGGCGGCCCTGCCTTTATACCATCCGAATCTGGGGTGTCAAATGTCTCAACCCTTCCAAAACACTATCTTCCCATCACGACGAATCCACCTCTCACTATCATTTGTTTTTAATGGGCTCCCCTTAAAAGTTGAGTCAATTTCTTTTGTAAAATACATTGTCAGTAACTGACAACTCGGTTTGCTCAGTGTCTGAATACTGGTGTCGGATACGTACATTAGTTTCCACACCACAAAAACTGTTATCTAGCTGGGTCATTAACTGCAGGATTCTAATTCGTAAAGCCATCTTTCTCTGCTTAATTATCCATAATCCTTGCATCTTTTTTGCAGCTCCTTTGGACACCTACTGAACTGATTTTCCGCCATCGCTGCTCCAATCTTCAAACTTCCTTTTTTCATCTTTCTTGTTTTGTTCTCGATACTTAAGTGAGGGACACATGCCCCTTTTCTCCTATTCTTGAACTTTTTAACAGGACAGTCTCTGCCACAGTACTGTGAAATGTTCTATTCAAATTGCCTAATTATTCATCGACTGTGGTTAGTATCCCTGAGACGAATGCTCTCTCAATTTCCTCTTAAAACCCCTCAACACTAATCCTGTCCCTATAAAACATCTTCTCTATTTATTAATTGCCCTTCTTGTCTTTTTATTTGCTTAACTTCATACAAAATGGTCTGACCAGGCTGAATGTAAAAGACCTTTCTGGCTACACACTGGTCTTTGGTTATCGCTGCTATTTGGGTGATGTCTTAACCTCTGAAATCTTGAAGTCCTCTGTTCCATTCCAATTAATGACTCTGTGAAGTGGCCCTTGTCATAAAAATATTGAACAGTGAACAATAAAAACAGATGGAACAAAACAGCACATAATAACTGGTAACTTAATATGGATCCATTATAAAACTATCTAAACATTTGTTCACTACCTGAATAGTGCCTGGAGAGTACAGGAAATATAGTTGCTCACAAGTTAATCAATTATAACTGTTCACAGGGCCTCAGCAAAGAGATCTTTCTCTCTTTTCTCCCTGCCTAAGACTGGAGGTTAAAAAAAAAACCCCAGTACATCCTAGATTAATTGAGTTCCCGGGCCAATCAGAGCCCAGAACAACAAGTTTTAAAAGTGGCTGGCCATATCACTGCAGGTTACCTCTTATCTGTATTAACTAAAGAGGGAACGGTCATTTCTCTGTAACAACTTTAAATATAAACCAGGGGCATATCTGTGGTTCGGCGGTAGGGGGGGGCAGAGCCAGAGTGGGGGGGGCACATTATAGCCCCCCCCCCCGCCATTGCCACCCCCCACCATTGCCACCCCCCACCATTGCCACCCCTCCTGCCGCCATCACCAACACCCCCCTACCGCCGCCAACACCTACCTTTGCTGGTGGGGGACCCCAACCCCCGCCAGCCGAGGTCCGCTTCCTCTAAAAATATTCCTTGAGCTGAGGTCTTTTAAGTTGTTTGTGCTGCAACGTCAGACAGACTCCGAAACTGGATTCCACAGAGTTAGAACAGCAGCACGGAGGAGTGGGAGCGAGGACGAACAACTTAAAAGACCTCAGCTCAAGGAATATTTTTAGAGGAAGCGGACCTCGGCTGGCGGGGGTTGGAAGGTAATGCAGGCCATGATAGGGAGCTAATGCGGTTTTAGTCGAAGAGGTGTTGCACTGTCATATTTTGTTTTACACAGTAAGTGTTCACTTCCACATACATGGCAGTACCACGCCTAACAGTTTTTTCTATAATTAGGTGCTAAAATTGCTGGGATGTTCCCAGGGGAAAGGCATGGCTGTGTCATAGGCAGCAAAAAAACAGAACAGGAAGTTCCTCTACGGTAATCCAAAGGCAACGGAAGAAAAGCAGAGGATGACCCATGACTCACAGGCTGGGAGTCGCAGAAAACATTTTATTGTAGCCCCAATAAATAAAAACCCGACACGGGTCCCTGTTTCGGCAGACAGACTTCCTGCTTCAGGGGTCACGTACAAACACTCTATATGGTTGAGAAGGTTGATGCAACAGAACAATATATCTGAGGGTTAGAAGAAAAGCTACGGTCCAAAAACCAGGGACGTAGCCAGACCTCATGGTGGGAGGGGGCCAAAGCCCGAGGTTGGGGGCACATTTTGAGTGCTGCCCCGCCCCACTACCACCATGCCTCATCTCCTCGCCCCCACTTCACCCTGTCCCCCCACCGCCTCGCCTTCCCTCCTCCCCCCCGCCTCGCCTTCTCACCGCTTCCCCGGGCCCTCACAAACAAATACCAGGACCCCTGCCAGCCGAAGGCTTCTTCAGCGCTGGTCTCCAGTGCAGCCACGTTCGCAACCTGCCCCCTGCTATTCTTTCTTCTTGCTCCTCCTGTGCATGCTGACGCTAAGCATCATATATATCCAGCTGCAAACTATGTTTTGGCATAGTTTGCAGCTGGATATATTGCAAGGATGTGTGCCATTCTCTTCTTTTTGAGTCTGCATCCTTCGAACAGAAAGGCTACAACCCCAAAATAATCTGCCTCCTCCCTCAAACCACCCAGGGAAAATCTGCTACAGTACAAAGAAAAAAAAGCCACAGACAGAATCTCCCTTATAGTGACATACAACCCAGAGCTGGAAAAATTAAGAAAAATCATAAAAGATCTACAGCCTCTACTCTAGGAGGATGAATTGCTGAAAGAGATATTCCCATCCCCACCAGTGCTGGCCTTCCGACAGCCACCCAACTTAAAACACAAGCTAATTAGAAGTAAGCGCCCAACACAGACTCAAAAAGAAAAGAATGGCACACATCCTTGCAATATATCCAGCTGCAAACTATGCCAAAACAATTTCACAGGACCCCCATGGTCATTCACAAAGGAAAAATATTCAACATTAAGGAATCTTTCACTTGCTCATCTTCCAATGTGATATATATCATTCAGTGTAAAAAATGCAACAAAGGCTGCTACATTGGAGAAACAAGTCAGATGCTAAAGAAGAGATTTAATTTACATAGACACCATATGAAAAATGCCAGTACCAATAAAGATGTCACGTCTGTGGGGCAGCACTTTACAAAACCAGAACACTGTACCAGTGACTTCATGGTAAGAATCTTAAAAGGGAACTTTAAAACAATACAGGAACGTAAGACCTTTGAAGTCAGAATGATTAACTATTTTGATAATCACCAGACAGGACTTAACAAAGATCTGGGTTTGTACTGCTTTGTCACCCTCCTATCTCCATGCATTTATCCCTGTCCCTCATCCACCAACTCTTCCTGTCTCTCACCTATCCACCCTCATCCTGTTAGACTGTCGCTGAAATGCTTTGATGTTTCACTTATATATACTGTCATCTACCAACATTTGCTTATTTCCGATCTGATGAAGAAGGGCGACCTTCAAAAGCTAATCAAGAAATGTCTTATGTTCAATAAAAAAGGTATCATCTTCCCCAATGTGTCTATAAAACATGAACCTTATCCGACCACATTAACTCCTTGTATCTGTTTCTATGCCGGAGATGGCGAATGCCTGTACGGTACAATGTAAGCAACACTGAACCTGCAAAAAGGTGGGAAAATGTGGGATACAAATGTATCAAATAAATAAATAAATCTTATTTTCTTTTCCATGTTTTATTTTGTTCTATTTCTATTGATTACCTTTAAAAGTGGACTAACACGGCTACCACACCTCTCTAACAAGGCAGAATCTGTCTGCCCTCTGCATTTGAAATCTTGCAGTCCTAAATGGCTCTGCAGCTGACATAAGATTAAGCACCTCCTTTGGTTCCCAGTGCAAAACCAGGTGTGACTACCTTCTGTTCAGGGAAAGAATGACTTTTCAGTAATTAAGATTCCCCTCTTTCTTCCTGAGAAGAGTCCTCAGATGTCACAGGACGCCGCACGCACAGATTATTAACACATCTGAGCAGCTGCCTTCTTTGCCAGAACATTCCATTGAAGAAACAACAGCTGGCTTTAATCTCCTCACAAGAACTGTTTTGGGCTGTTTCAGACTTTCCTCCATTTCTGGAATATGAAATCCAGTAACCCAGAGAAGAAGAAACCTGTAAGGCCACAAGACTGTTGGGATTCTGAGTCTGGAAAAATCATGGTATTTCCCAGGGCCTTTATTTGTGTAATAGTAGCTGGTTCCTTGTACACGTTTAATACGAGAAATATTACATGGTCGCCACACATAGTAGATTCTGAAAGTGATCAACATTCGGCCTCCTCTGGGGGTGGAAAGCCTGGCTTTTAATGAAATATAAAACTTAAAGCAGAATACGATGCGATTTGGATGAAAGGCGCCATACGAATAAAATTAATTCTTCTCATCATTGTTAATACAATACAGAGTCCAAATAACATCTACTCAAGGGACCTGTGCGGTCTCAGTAGCTCATGTGCATCGACATATTGAAGCCCAAGGCAGAAATTTAGGAGGAAGTTCCCAAACCTACCACCAGGCTGTGTCTTCTTCAACTTTGAGCAGATCTGGGCTCCCCTTGTGGCAGGGAGGCCCAGTGCAGTTACCCTGGTTTCACCTCCTAATGCCAGACCTGGCGACATAAAAATGTATATGTTTCTGACGTGGTATTAATTATTGCCTGTCTCCAAGTTTACCTCATTGGTTTAACTGTTTTATGGTTATGCTGTTAATACAATGTAAATTGTTGATATCAAGCTATACCTATTGTATAATGCCCTGGGTGAATCTTGTCATAAAGGTAGTTAATAAATACAAATAAATAAATATATGTTACATTCAGAGCTGGAAAACTCCTGGGTACTGGGTCCCTTAGGCACCTCAAAATTGGCACTTGGCCCACTAGGCTGGAGGAAAGCCTGCATCTGTCCCTCCCCGGGGCCAGATTCATCTCCTGCTACTGTAATTTCAAGTCCATTTTTAGACCCTGAAGCAGAACTTTAGGCCAGGGGCAGCATATGGATGCCGGGAGCTCAGCCAACTTCGGAGAAGTTAAATGCATTGTTAATTTCAAGATGAAGCACCAAAGTCCATCTGTGCCAGAATGCATTTCATATAAAAAAAAAACTGAGGGCTAGGCAGAAGTACAATGGAGAGGCAGTAAAATCCAGTGGGGAAGTGATGTGGAATTCAGAGCCCCGTCGCTCTCGTCGGTACTGATTATGCATACTCATTAGTAACCTTATGTTTGTCATAACAAACCGATTAATTAAACATGTCAGATCGTCTCTGCCTCCGCTATAAAGAAGCTGACACAAGGTGGCACGGATTTCTAAGGTGAACTGGGTGCTTTTGGAATATATTATTTGCACGGTAAGCCACAGAGGCACTCAAATCTAATTACACAGCAAAATCACAGAGGATGTGCATTAAAAGTAAAGGGGGGGATGGTGAAAGATACGTGCCATGCTGTGTTCTCTGCGCACGTGCTGTGTTTTACTCTGCCGTGCTGGTGTATTCGCTCTTCGTGTAATTGGCATCAATGAGCATTGTTTACGTATATCTAGCGCCATAGCCACGCCGGGTAGCGACCTGTTTTTTAAACGTTGTGGCCTGCATTTTAAAAAACTGAGCTGAATATTGAGTGGTTTGGATTTATCTGCAACGTTGGAGAGAACACCAGGGCAACTCGCTCGTTTTGTTTGTCCTGGAGCAGGACTTACATATGTTTCAGGTCAAAAAAATCTGGGTTTGGACAGATTTAGATGAAAGAAGACGGAAAGAAAATGTTGTTTCTTGCAGTGCATCAGACCTGTATTTTTGAGGTTTCTTTATTCCTACAGTATCCCTGTAAAGATATGAAACACAATTCTATAAGGGGTCCTTTTACTAAGGTGCGCTGAAAAATGGCCTGCGGTAGTGTAACCATGTGTTTTCGACGCGCGCAGATCCATTTTTCAGTGCACCTGTAAAAATGCCTTTTTTTTAAATTTTGACCGAAAATGGACGTGCGGCAAAATGAAAATTGACGCGCGTCCATTTTGGGTCTGAGACCTTACCGCCACCCATTGACTTGGCAGTAATGGTCTACGCTTGTCAAATGCCTTTTGCCGCGTGTAGTGGACGCGCATCAAAAATGAAATTACTGCCCGAGCCACGCAGTAGCTGAGCAAGTAACTCAGAACTGGCGTGCATTGGGCACGTGTAGGCGCTTGTGTGGCTCAGTTAAGGACCCCTAAGCTAGTACCTACAATTAGGAGCAAATAATGGAGCCCTTTTACAAAGCATCAGAAAGCCCAATGTGGGTTTACTGCATGCTAACTCGGAACTACCGCTAGCCCAACGCAGGTTTACCACATGCTAACTCAGAACTACTGCTAGCCCAATGCAGGTTTAACGCACACTAACTCAGAACTACCGCTAGCCCAATGCAGGTTTACCATACGCTAACTCGGAACTACCGCTGGCCTAACGCGGGTTTACCACATGCTAACTCGGAACTACTGCTAGCCCAACGCAGGTTTACCGCATGCTAACTCGGAACTACTACTACTACTTAACATTTCTAGAGCGCTACTAGGGTTACGCAGCGCTGTACAAATTAACAAAGAAGGACGGTCCCTGCTCAAAGGAGCTTACAATCTAAAGGACGAAATGTCAAGTTGGGGCAGTCTAGATTTCCTGAGTAGAGGTGTAGTGGTTAGGTGCCAAAGGTGACATTGAACTACCGCTGGCCTAACGCGGGTTTACCACATGCTAACTCGGAACTACCGCTAGCCCAACGCAGCTTTATCGCATGCTAATTCGGAACTACCGCTGGCCTAACGTGGGCTTACCGCTGTTATCAACGCTGATTAGCTTGTTAAGCCTATTAAGTTAAGTGCGCTGTTATAGAATATGCCTGGATTTTGGTGCAGATCTCTAGGTGTGCTATATAGAATCTGGGGATAAATGTGTTCCCTTGTAGTACCTAAAACAAATTGCTAATTTAGAGAAATGCGGGATTGTTAAAATATTGCAATGCTAATTATGGGGCCCATTTACTAAAGCATGAGTGCCAAGTACCCGTGGGTATAAAATAGAACACGAAGCATTTAGCACGCTCTAGTCTGCATTAAACTTTAGATAAAGAGTCTCTAGGTTTACTTTTTCCTGGATCAGCTTTGATTTTTCTTCATGCTACAATGATCATTGGTTCTAGTTCTGTACAGAGGCAGTAGTGAAGGGTAAAATCCAAGTCATCAAGGGCAGTAGATGGGTCAGGTTTTACTCCCAGCTCATTTTGGACTATATAAAAATGCTAACTGGCATACAGTTGTGAGAATTATTATTATTATCAGCATTTGTATAGCGCTACCAGATGCACGCAGCGCTGAACAACTGACACAGAGAGACAGTGCCTGCTCAATAGAGCTTACAATCTAAAAATACAGACAGACAAGACAATTAAGGGCGAGGAAAGTACTGGGTGAGAAGGAACAAGGATAGGGGAATTGAGTAGTGGTTAGGAGCCAAAACATTCCATCTAGAATCTCCAATAGCAGCAACATTCCATGTAGAATCTCAATAGTAGCAACATTCCATCTAGAATCTCCAATAGCAGCAACATTCCATGTAGAATCTCCAATAGTAGCAACATTCCATGTAGAATCTCAATAGTAGCAACATTCCATCTAGAATCTCCAATAGTAGCAACATTCCATGTAGAATCTTCAATAGTAGCAACATTCCATGTAGAAGCCTGTCCTTGTGCGTCCGCGCAGGCTTCTGTTTCTGTGAGTCTGACGTCCTGCACATACGTGCAGGACGTCAGACTCACAGAAACAGAAGCCTGTGCGGCCGCGTTGCTCATCTGCAAGGGCAGGCTTCTACATGGAACGTTATTATTATTAAAATTTGTATAGCGCTACCAGACTCACGCAGCGCTGAACACCTGACACAGAGAGATAGTGCCTGCTCAATAGAGCTTACAATCTAAAAATACAGACAGACAAGACAATTAAGGGCGAGGAAAGTACTGGGTGAGAAGGAACAAGGATAGGGGAATTGAGTAGTGGTTAGGAGCCAAAACATTCCATCTAGAATCTCCAATAGTAGCAACATTCCATGTAGAAGCCTGTCCTTGTGCGTCCGCGCAGGCTTCTGTTTCTGTGAGTCTGACGTCCTGCACAAACGTGCAGGACGTCAGACTCACAGAAACAGAAGCCTGCGCGGCCGCGTTGCTCATCTGCAAGGCAGGCTTCTACATGGAACGTTATTATTATTAACATTTGTATAGCGCTACCAGACACACGCAGCGCTGAACACCTGACACAGAGAGACAGTCCCTGCTCGATAGAGCTTACAATCTAAAATAATACAGACAGACAAGACAATTAAGGGTGAGGGAAGTATTGGGTGAGAAGGAACAAGGGGAGAGCAATTGAGTAGTGGATAGGAGCCAAAAGCAGTGGTGAAAAGGTGGGTTTTCAGCATAGATTTGAAAACAGGTAGAGATGGAGCTAGACGTACAGGCTCAGGAAGTCTATTCCAGGCATAAGGTGCCGCGGGGGAAAAGGAACGAAGTCTGGAGTAAGCAGTGGAGGAGAAGGAGGACGACAAGAGGGATTTGTCCAGTGAGCGGAGTTCACGGGGAGGAATGTAGGGAGAGATGAGAGTGGAGAGGTAATGGGGGGGGGGGGGGGGCTGCAGAATGGATGCATTTAAAGGTCAGTAAGAGAAGTTTGAATTGTATGCGGAAGCGGACAGGGAGCCAGTGAAGTGACTTGAGGAGTGGGCTAGTGTGGGTAAAATGATTTTGGTGGAAAATAAGTCATGCTGCAGAATTTTGGACAGACTGGAGAGGAGAGAGATGGCTGAGTGGAAGACCAGTGAGAAGCAAATTGTTTCGACTCCAGTAAAATTGAAGTGGATTTCTATGACTGTGTGACCTTCAATCCTCCCTGGGAAGGGGGACCAGCATATACAGTAGTTTCAAGGAGATCCATGACTAAAGGCGTACGGACGCCCAAGAGGTTTGAGAATGATCATGGTGATTTTGGAATTTTATGAATATTAATATGATTATGATGATGATACAAAATTCTGTAGACTTTTGTAGACTGTTTGCTACACACTGTAAAGGAACTCAGCTGTGATTCTACTTAGGTTTTTATTTTTATTTGCATATTTAAAAATTTGTTTTCAGAAGTATATCAGTAAATGAAGTAGAATTAATACTATAATTGTACAATGATAGTTATTAGTATGAATGCATATTCATTAGAGATAGCCTGAAAACCTGACCCAGTTGTTTATACTTCCTGTTAGGAGATCTGCCCCACCCTGCTCAACATCTGTGCATACTTTTGAGACTATCCAGATAATTAAAATGATGTGCAGGTACCTTATCCTTTGATAATTCATGACCTAAACCTGAGTAAACACAACGGTTTCTGAAATCTCTGCATAATCTCGTAACTTTAACACATTTCATGAACTAGATTTAAAGTGCCTCCTGAATCTGTGGGCTTCGTTATAAAATCTCCGATGATGTATGGGGTTATAAATCAGAGTCTGTAGCTCTTTGCTTGAAAGGCAATTCTGTAGCGTAGGTTGGTCCTCCATCTCACGCAAGGATTCCTATTCCAATACTCTCTACAGAATAACTAATTCTTCCTTTCTGGAAGCGAGGCTATTTTTTTTTTAGACCAAAACTTGTGACCTTTTCCTGCCACGTCCCTTCAGAAACCTCCCTGATTCCAGCATCTTCAGTGAAAATTTTTGAAAAGCTCAGCTGACCCTGGGACACAGACCTGTTGCACAGCAGGCTCACATTCACGTTTACTAACTGGCGGTGCCTGCGAGGAGAGAGCCATGGAAATGAGGTTCGCAAGTCAGGGCAGGAAAGGAGGGAGGGAAACTAGAGCCACGGTGGTGCCCCCTGTTGGTATTTAAGACACTCCCTCATATCGGCGATAATGAGCACAAACAGAATTACTGGGACATGGCACCTTCTCTTAAGTCTCTTTCCAGGGTTGCCTGTCCACTTGTCACTTTTTTTCTCTCCTCTTGCCTTCTCCACCTCCTCTCCTACATCCATCTCTGACACTGATCTTTTCCTTTCAGTTTTCTCCCAATTCTGTCTCTAGCCACTCAGATTTCATTCCTTCTTACAATGAGGTCCTCAGGCTCTCTTTTTACTATGTCTGCCTTCAGCTTTCCATCTCTTTCCCTCAACCTAGCCCTAGACTTTAAGTAATGCCACACTGGGAAAAGACCAAGGGTCCATCGAGCCCAGCATCCTGTCCACGACAGCGGCCAATCCAGGCCAAGGGCACCTGGCAAGCTTCCCAAACGTACAAACATTCTATACAATCAAGCCATTGTGACATCACTAATGAGGTTGGCTCTTATTGGTGGAATGAGCCACTATGACATCACAATAGGTTAAATCACTGCTCTATGTAATAAAAGTGAGCCAAGTAGAGGACATAAGTACATAAGTAATGCCACACTGGGAAAAGACCAAGGGTCCATCGAGCCCAGCATCCTGTCCACGACAGCGGCCAATCCAGGCCAAGGGCACCTTTCTTTCCCCACTCCAGATCCAGCATTAACCCTCTCCTTTGTCCACCCTGCCACTACCATATCCCCTTTCTTTCCCCTCTGCCTGATGCAGAATCTCTTTTCTTTCTTTCTGCCATTAGAATCCAACATCTTCCTTCCTGCTGTTATCCCACTCATTTCTTGGGGCCTGCGATGGCAAAAAAATAAAAATAAAATAATAATAATAATAATCTAGCATAAATGTGTGAGGCTATTCTTTAGTCTGCACTGCTGATGGCTCTCCTGTTCTTGCCCCTCAGAAACATGAAGTCCACGTCAGAGGGGACGGGACTCGTAGAGGGGGTTACAGATTCCAGGAAGCTGAAGGGATAGCAGTATGGCGGAGGAGGGAAGGAAGATGCTGGACCGAGAGAGGAGACGCCAGGCACTTATTTGCCCCAACTCTAAGTGTGCAAGGCAGGGTAAATGGCAGCGCTGCCTGTCGGTAGACTCAGAGTCAAGAGGGAATGTGACAGCTTGGCTTCCCCAATGGTGGGACTGTGTTTGAGTCAACCTGTGTTTAGCTTACACTGCTGCTGCCTGTTCTGTAGTGTGTGTGTGTGTGGTGGGGAGGTTGCAGGGGAGTAGGGTAGCATTTGCCCTACAGCTGCCTGTGCTGTACTCATTACATGGAAAAATAAAGAACTTCAGAATCAGCGTTTTCAGATGTGTTTTGTTCATTAAGGTCAGAATATAAATACAGGATGACATAAGAAGACCATTGAGTCCCCAACAGGAAAAAAATGTTTTCTGCCGCTCAAACCGCTTTTAGCACAGACCTGAGGGTTATTTATAATAAAATGAAAAATCTTAAAGCTCGATGTATATTCATGTGAGCATGGACAGGTGTTTTAGGAAAATCAGCATCTGAAATGGAAATATTATGTTATAATGAAGTTTCGGAAATGCCAACCACTTTATAAATTACAGCTCTCATCAATTCTGCGATTACACTATGAAGAAATGAGTCTATGATTTATTCCTTATTCTGTATTTGAAATGAAGGCAGGCGCTTCTTTGCTGGTTACCCTTTTCGCTGCTCCTGTGTTATTCTTTTTTTACACTATAGTTGCATTTCAAATTTAGTTTCATTCCGTCGCTATTATCTCTTGCCGATGTAAGTCTTCCATGCAATCCATATAGCTGTGATACACCTGATGGTGATGTCCAGCTGGGACTGCTGGCATGGTTTATTTTTATTTTGGTTACATTTGTACCCTGCGCTTTCCCACTCATGGCAGGCTCAATGCGGCTTACATGGGGCAATGGAGGGTTAAGTGACTTGCCCAGAGTCACAAGGAGCTGCCTGTGCCGGGAATCGAACTCAGTTCCTCAGGACCAAAGTTCACCACCCTAACCACTAGGCCACTCCTCCACTGTTGCTACTATTTGAGATTCTACAAGGAATGTTGCTATTCCACTAGCAACATTCCATGTAGAAGTCGGCCCTTGCAGATCACCAATGTGGCCGCGCAGGCTTCTGCTTCTGTGAGTCTGACGTCCTGCACGTACGTGCAGGACGTCAGACTCACAGAAGCCTACTACTACTACTATTTAGCATTTCTATAGCGCTACAAGGCGTACGCAGCGCTGCACAAACATAGAAGAAAGACAGTCCCTGCTCAAAGAGCTTACAATCTAATAGAAGCCTGCGCAGCCTTCCTCATGGAATGTTGCTAGTGGAATAGCAACATTCCATGTAGAATCTCAAATAGTAGCAACAGTGGAAGAGTGGCCTAGTGGTTAGGGTGGTGGACGTTGGTCCTGAGGAACTGAGTTCAATTCCCGGCACAGGCAGCTCCTTGTGACTCTGGGCAAGTCACTTAACCCTCCATTGCCCCATGTAAGCCACATTGAGCCTGCCATGAGTGGGAAAGTGCGGGGTACAAATTTAACAAAAATAAAATAGATACTATTGGAGATTCTACTTGGAATGTTGCTACTATTGGAGATTCTACATGGAATGTTGCTACTATTGGAGATTCTACATGGAATGTTGCTATTCCACTAGCAACATTCCATGTAGAAGGCTGCGCAGGCTTCTGTTTCTGTGAGTCTGACATCCTGCACGTACGTGCAGGACGTCAGACTCACAGAAGCAGAAGCCTGCGCGGCCACATTGGTGATCTGCAAGGGCCGACTTCGACATGGAATGTTGCTAGTGGAATAGCAACATTCCATGTAGAATCTCAAATAGTCGCAACAGTGGAAGAGTGGCCTAGTGGTTAGGGTGGTGGACTTTGGTCCTGGGGAACTGAGTTCAATTCCCACTTCAGGCACAGGCAGCTCCTTGTGACTCTGGGCAAGTCACTTAACCCTCCATTGCCCCATGTAAGCCGCATTGAGCCTGCCATGAGTGGGAAAGCGCAGGGTACAAATGTAACAAAACAAAAAAAAAAATTGCTGAACAAATGAGCCTTTGCCAAATGAGAAGCTCTAGAACTAGAGGACGTGAAATGAAGCTAAAGAGGTTGAATCAAAAGCAACACCGGGAAATGTTTCTTTGCAGAAAGACTAGCTGATGTCTGGAACGCCTCTTGATAAAGGTGATGGTGAAAGCAAAAACGGTGCAGAGTTCAAAAAGGAGTGGATAAACACAGTTAATCCCTAAAGGGCAAGGCGATGGAAACCAAGAATGGAGCACCTCAGCTCAAAACAGCTGGGAAATGAATGTTGCACTTCTCCTAAGAGACCTTGGGCAACGCATGGCGGGTACTGCCCTAGCAGCCTTACTGTGCAGATTGATTCCTCAGGTGCGCACCAGTTCTAAATCAGCTGCTCGGCATAGGCCGAGGCGGGATGGACCATATTATCTACTATGTTGCTATCAGCGGCATAATCGAAAGAGAAGGACGCCCATCTTCTGACACAAATCAGGAGATGGGCGTTCTTCTCTCAGGGTCGCCCAAATCGGCATAATCGAAAGCCTATTTTGGGCATCCTCAACTGCTTTCCGTTGCGGGGATGACCAAAGTGATCAATCTGCCCCCCTCTCCCTGCCTACCCACCCCCCTACCACCTACCTTGTAGGTTGAAGGAGGAGAAACTCCCTTACATGGTGTGTAGCCCCGCCTAGCGCATCCCAGGATACACTGGGCAGGTCTGGGAGCCGCCATTTTACAGTGTCGAAGGAGAGGGAGGCAGGCTACCTCCCTCCTCCAACCCACAAGGTAGGGGGGTAGGGAGAGGGGGGGATTGATCACTGGACCACCAGGGACCGTTTGCTGGGGGGTTGGAGATCCGGTGGGTCTCCAGCCCTCCCTGAACCTAGGGGGGGATCAGCGGGGGGGGGGGGGGGGACCGCCCCCCCTGTGACTGGGGGGGGGGGGGGTTGGTCACCCACTGGGCCACCAGGAACTGGTTGCACATGTTGAGGGGAGTTGGGGGGGGATGGAGACCCGTCGGATCTCCAGCCCTCCCTGAACCTGGGTGGGGAAATCGTCGGACCTTCAGCCCCTTGTCGCTGGCAGGTTTGCATTGTTGGGGGGATTGGGGGCCTGCTTGCATGCAAATGCATGCTGAACAGGGCTCATCATTCCTCCCCAATGATCTGCAAACCCTAACGCCAGCTCGGAGCTGGCGTAGGATTTGCCGCAGCCAGCAACCCAATCTTTGGTGCGCTGGTCGCTGATCATTGGGGGTGAATATGTTTAGCCCTGTTTAGCATGCATTTGCATGCTAGTTGCGTTCAGAGCCCTCGTGCGCGTTGTTTCACGCGCTCGAGGGCTCTGATCATGGTGCGGTAGCAAACGCCGGCGCTAGTACGGCGCTAACAGCCTCTAGCGCCAGCATTTGCTTCTGATCATCCCAAGGTCAGTATCCATTTCAAAGTGCAATGGGGTAAAGGAGGACGGACTTAGACCGTCTCTGATGAGATGGAGCTGACGAAAGGGTGTCTTGGAATTTGAGTCCATTCATCCATCACTACATAAGTACATAAGTACATAAGTAGTGCCATACTGGGAAAGACCAAAGGTCCATCTAGCCCAGCATCCTGTCACCGACAGTGGCCAATCCAGGTCAAGGGCACCTGGCACGCTCCCCAAACGTAAAAACATTCCAGACAAGTTATACCTAAAAATGCGGAATTTTTCCAAGTCCATTTAATAGCGGTCTATGGACTTGTCCTTTAGGAATCTATCTAACCCCTTTTTAAACTCCGTCAAGCTAACCGCCCGTACCACGTTCTCCGGCAACGAATTCCAGAGTCTAATTACACGTTGGGTGAAGAAAAATTTTCTCCGATTCGTTTTAAATTTACCACACTGTAGCTTCAACTCATGCCCTCTAGTCCTAGTATTTTTGGATAGCGTGAACAGTCGCTTCACATCCACCCGATCCATTCCACTCATTATTTTATACACTTCTATCATATCTCCCCTCAGCCGTCTCTTCTCCAAGCTGAAAAGCCCTAGCCTTCTCAGCCTCTCTTCATAGGAAAGTCGTCCCATCCCCACTATCATTTTCGTCGCCCTTCGCTGTACCTTTTCCAATTCTACTATATCTTTTTTGAGATACGGAGACCAGTACTGAACACAATACTCCAGGTGCGGTCGCACCATGGAGCGATACAATGGCATTATAACATCCGCACACCTGGACTCCATACCCTTCCTAATAACACCCAACATTCTATTCGCTTTCCTAGCCACAGCAGCACACTGAGCAGAAGGTTCATTCAGCACTGAGCATTGCCATGTCTCAGATTAACACTATATTATACATATTTTTTGTTTCCTCAATGCATGAGCATGTAGAAACACAGAAAAAATAGAAAATGACAGCCTAGCCAGTCTGTCCATCCATACCATCTACTATCCCTTCCTCTCTCAGAGATCCTACCTATTGGCCCATAGAAACAGAAAGCGAAGGCACGACACACATATACTTCAAACAATGTCCTCAAGAAAACACACAGGATAATACAGTATGCAACACGATGTTTTGTTTGTTTTATAACAGCAGAAAAATAGTCCTTTTCCCCAGTATAATTTCTCAGACTGCAGGGTCGCAAGTGTATAATTTATGAAATGATGTGACTGTGTTCCACACAAAATAGCTTTAATCAGTTTGCAGAAAGGCCTTCATGTTTTTTAATATCGGTTGATCACTGAGCCCTGATGTTAAAAAACGAGATGGCTAGGAAAGAGCAGATAATTACGGACCCCTTGTCTCCCAATTAATTATCTCTTTCCATTGTGCACTTAGGTTTTTAGTGCCACCACAAAGCGCCGTTAATCACCTGAGGAACTAGGACTTTAGAAAGTGCCTCGCAGAGAAATGTTAAAGTCAGGTGGTTTTGTTTACCAAATGTGAGAAATATTCCAGAAATGCTATTAGCAATGACATGCAAGTGGAAATGACAGTAAATTATGAACTCCATAATTTAACATAATAAAGAGCTTGCAGAAAAATGCAATCATATTTGCTCAGTGAATAACGAGCAGCGTGTGCTCAGCTCATACCCATGCAGGTGTTCCCCTCCTCCTCCCCCCCTCCCCAAATGTTCACATCTAATTGTTGCAGGGGTGCTCTGGAGATTTGGAACAGTTGTAGTAGCGGAAGATGTGACTTCTCTTGAAGACAGTCTTTTACCATCCTGGCTAAATCAGGAAGGATTGCTTTGTATGCTTCCCAACCGGGCTGGATTTCATAAAAACCATGGCACAGAGATTATTATTTTTTCTTTTTTAGGGGATAAGGACAGGGAGAGAAGATGACAATGGTGCACTCCCGATTAACCTTGAGCTAGTCTGCTGCTGTTGATATTCCTAAAGTAAGATTGACTGGAAGAACAGTTTTAAAGGGGGGTCGTTGCTTCTTCCTCTTCAACATCAGCAAAATTCGCCCTTTCCTCTCTGAGCACACCACACGAACTCTCATCCACGCTCTCATTACCTCTCGCCTCGACTACTGCAACTTACTCCTCACCGGCCTCCCACTTAGCCATCTATCCCCCCTTCAATCTGTTCAGAACTCTGCTGCACGTCTCATATTCCGCCAGAACCGATATACTCATATCACCCCTCTCCTCAAGTCACTTCACTGGCTTCCGATCAGATACCGCATACAATTCAAGCTTCTACTCCTTACCTACAAATGCACCCGGTCTGCGGCTCCTCACTACCTCTCTACCCTCATCTCCCCCTATGTCCCCGCCCGTAACCTCCGCTCACAGGACAAATCCCTCCTTTCAGTTCCCTTCTCCACCACTGCCAACTCCAGGCTCCACTCATAATGCCTTGCCTCACCCTATGCTTGGAACAATCTTCCTCAACCCCTACGCCAAGCCCCCTCCCTACCCATCTTCAAAGCTCTACTTAAAACTCACCTCTTCAATGCTGCCTTCGGCACCTAACCTCTCGAGAAATATAGTATGCCCTATCAGACGGACTCTACACTTGTCTTGTAGATTGTAAGCTCCTTGAGCAGGGACTGTCCTTCCATGTTAAATTGTACAGCTCTGCGTAACCCTAGTAGCGCTTTAGAAGTGTTAAGTAGTAGTAGTAGTATTTGTAGTCCATGATTCTATCCATTGAAATAAGTGCTGCAGGTCCCATAATGCCCCATGATGAGGTTGACAGAAATCTAGGACTGGCCAATAATTTCCCTTTTGGAATGGATAACTTGGCAGCTCTGGCTGAGCTATTTCAGTAGTGTTTACTGAGTTTTAAATTTTGGTTCCTTTTATGTGTATAAGGAAATGGGACTTGATATACCGCCTTTCTGAGGTTTTTGCAACTACATTCAAAGCGGTTTACATATATACAGGTACTTATTTTGTACCAGGGGCAATGGAGGGTTAAGTGACTTTCCCAGAGTCACAAGGAGCTGCAGTGGGAATCAAACCCAGTTCCCCAGGATCAAAGTCCACTGCACTAACCACTAGGCTACTCCTCCACTAGCAACATTCCATGTAGAAGCCTGCCCTTGCAGATCAGCGACGCAGCCGCGCAGGCTTCTGATTCTGTGAGTCTGATGTCCTGCACGTTGCTGATCTGCAAGGGCAGGCTTCTACATGGAATGTTGCTAGTGGAATAGCAACATTCCATCTAGAATCTCCAATAGTAGCAACATTCCATGTAGAATCTCAAATAGGGAAAGGGAAATCGGACTTGATATACCGCCTTTTTGAGGTTTTTGCAACTACATTCAAAGCGGTTTACATATATTCAGGTACTTATTTTGTACCAGGGGCAATGGAGGGTTAAGTGACTTGCTCAGAGTCACAAGGAGCTGCAGTGGGAATTGAACTCAGTTCTCCAGGATCAAAGTCCACTGCACTAACCACTAGGCTACTCCTCCACTCATTCCACCAATAAGAGCCAACCTCATCAGTGATGTCACAATGGCTTGATTGCCCGATACTTGGCTCACTTCTGATATTGTGATGTCATAAGGGAAAGGGGGAAAGGGAAATGGGACTTGATATACCGCCTTTCTGAGGTTTTTGCAACTACATTCAAAGCGGTTTACATATATTCAGGTACTTATTTTGTACCAGGGGCAATGGAGGGTTAAGTGACTTGCCCAGAGTCACAAGGAGCTGCAGTGGGAATTGAACCCAGTTCCCCAGGATCAAAGTCCACTGCACTAACCACTAGGCTACTCCTCCACTAGCAACATTCCATGTAGAAGCCTGCCCTTGCAGATCAGCGACGCAGCCGCGCAGGCTTCTGTTTCTGTGAGTCTGACATCCTGCACATTGCTGATCTGCAAGGGCAGGCTTCTACATGGAATGTTGCTAGTGGAATAGCAACGTTCCATCTAGAATCTCCAATAGTAGCAACATTCCATGTAGAATCTCAAATAGGGAAAGGGAAATGGGACTTGATATACCGCCTTTCTGAGGTTTTTGCAACTACATTCAAAGCGGTTTACATATATTCAGGTTCTTATTTTGTACCAGGGGCAATGGAGGGTTAAATGACTTGCCCAGAGTCACAAGGAGCTGCAGTGGGAATCGAGCCCAGTTCCCTAGGATCAAGGTCCATTGCACTAGCCACTAGGCTACTCCTCCACTCCTATATTTTGGGTCTGATATTCAGCTGGCGGCATTTACTGCTGATGAAATTATTTCTAAATATTCAAAGCTGGGCCCTGTCCAGGCTTTGGCTTTGTAAATCCAGTTATTTTTGTGCTGGCTAACACATAGCCACTTAAGTCGACATTAAGCGCTAGTGCCTAAAAAATAGGACAGACTTTTATGAGGTCCCATTTATGCACAGTGGGGCCCTTTAACAGGGGTGTGGTTATGGGCTGGGATTTGTGCCACATTTTCATTGATGTAAATGGATGCGTGTAGGTTTAGGTGCTGAGATAACAACTAAGCGTATTCTATAGGGTGTTATAATGCCGTTGTATCGCTCCATGGTGCGACCGCACCTTGAGTATTGTGTTCAATTCTGGTCACCGCATCTCAAGAAAGATATAGTAGAATTGGAAAAGGTGCAGAGAAGGGCGACTAAAATGATAGCGGGGATGGGACGACTTCCCTATGAAGAAAGATTAAGGAGGCTAGGGCTATTCAGCTTAGAGAAGAGACGGCTGAGGGGAGACATGATAGAGGTATATAAAATAATGAGTGGAGTGGAACAGGTGGATGTGAAGCGTCTGTTCACGCTTTCCAAAAATACTAGGACTAGGGGGCATGCTATGAAACTACAGTGTAGTAAATTTAAAACAAATAGGAGAACATTTTTCTTCACCCAACGTTTAATTAAACTCTGGAATTCGTTGCCAGAGAAAGTGGTGAAGGCGGTTAGCTTAGCAGAGTTTAAAAAGGGGTTAGACGTTTTCCTAAAGAACAAGCCTATAAACCACTACTAAATGGACTTGGGAAAAATCCACAAATCCTGGAATAACATGTATAGAATGTTTGTACGTTTGGGAAGCTCGCCAGGTGCCCTTGGCCTGGATTGGCCGCTGTCGTGGACAGGATGCTGGGCTCGATGGACCCTTGGTCTTTTCCCAGTATGGCATTACTTATGTACTTATATACTGCACCTAAATCTTGGCGCTGCTTAAAGAATATGCTTAGTTGGCACTGATTTCTGCGACAATGTTTTAGGCACCATATATAGAATCTCCCCCTTCATGAAAAGCTTCATTGGCTCCCTATTAGAGAATGAATAAACTTCAAGGTCCACACACTGATTCATAAGATCATCCATGGAGAATCTCCGAACTACATGACTGACTTTATCGATCTACCCACCAGAAACACGTCGGAATCCTCTCGAAATTACCTCAACCTGCACTACCCTAACTGCAAAGGACTCAAGTATAAATCCTCGTATGATTCCAACTTCAAAGGCAGTCAACTCTGGAACGCCCTACCCAGATCCATTCGCTCTATTAAAGACTACCTACCCTTCAGAAAATCGCTGAAAACCCATCTATTCAAGGACGCTTATCCAAACGCCATGATCTAACCCTACAAACCCACCTATTTATCACCTGTTCCTGTGACAACGGCAATGACTCAATTTTCCCTATGCTTATCCAGACCCTATCCCTGATTATCTCAATCTAGCCTAATACTAACACCTCCTCCTACGTCCTCTAACCCCTCTCCCTTATAATATTACCTATCCACACATCCTCATTACTCTGCTAAGCTTAGCCTGTTTTTCTCTGCATTATACTTTGTAATTCTACTACTATGTAAGCCGCATTGAACCTGCTATGAGTGGGAAAGTGCGGGGTACAAATGTAACAAATAAATAAATAAAGGCCTTATTCTAGAAAGGTTATGTTACTAAATTTACGCTCCTAAAATTCATGCTCTTAAATTACGAGCATGCAATATGCTCCAAAATAGATTATGCTGATAATTTAGGAGTATAAATTTAGGAGCATAAGCTTTGTAGAATAAGGCCCTAACTGGGAATTAGCGGCTAGCCCTGACCAAACGATTTAACCAGTCAGCGGCCAGACAAATTGCTTTGAATATCGGCCCCTTTATTTATATGGATGACATTCTGATTCTGGGATTTCTGGGGCCATCTAAGCAAGAAGATAAGATTAGGAAGTTTGAATGATTATCTACAGAAAGAGCTTAGTTGGTTGCTCCAAGACAAATTAAAACTTAATCCCAGTCTATCTGAAATGTTATGAGACTGAAGATGGGATTTTCTGTTGAAAAGCATTCCCAAAGCATTCATTCTCTTCTCGTTTAGATCTGCATTTTCAATGACTTTTTTTATTTTTTACAAAGGTCATTCTAAACTAGTCAGGGTTTGTCGGGGACTACAGCAAAATGATGTGCATCGTTTACGAAGATGGAACATCCAGAAGATCAAGATGGGTCACCTGACCTTACAGGGAGTCACTAAACATTGTTTTCCTATGACTAGCCCTAGTTCCTACTCTGCAGTTTTTGGCAATGAATATCCATTTTTATTTTAACCATGGTGACCAGTGTTTTGTTTCAGTGCTGACTGCCACAGCTCAAAATTGGCTGGAGAGAAAGTTAAGGAACCAAAACGTATGCTTTAGAAGAAAGAAGGGGAAAGAGAGATATAATGGAAATGTTCAGAAATTCAGCAGGTTCCAACAAAGTACCAGAAAGGAGCATGTGCTATACCAGGGGTGGACAACCTGTACTATCTCTAACAGGCTGCACTCAGAAAATTAACAAATGCACCATATAATTCACTGCCAACAAAACTCAACGTGATGACTGAGTGAACATAAATTATTACTGGTCTGTTACCCTATGCTTCTGTCTTTCGAAACAGTTACACTGTCAAGCAAATCCTGTCCTGTTGTTGTTAGGTTTCCAAAGCAGGAACTAGGTTTGTGAGCCCTTGGGCCACTGCCGAAGAGCAGCAGTGGCAGGCAAAACCACCCCACACCAGGAACCAGAGAGAACTCAGATAGGAACAGCAAGGCTTCACCTGCACTAGCCGCCCTTCCCCAGGAGTTGAGCCCCTGGCTGCAGGTGGCCGACAGAACTTACAGGACAGGGTAGGAACTGGAAGCCGCAAGCAGCCACTAAAACAGGGAACAAACACTGACAAACACGAGACAGAACTGAAAGCTGCCAGGCAGCTACTGAACAAGAAACACAGACAGAAACTAAACACAAAAAGACAAACAAGGAACAAGTCTAGGAAACAAACAATAACCCTAAGCTAAACTACACACAGACTAACTAGCATCAGACAAGGAACTAGAATAAAAACCAAGCTAGGCAGAAGTGCAACAAGCACCAACAAACCAGGGCCTTAGGCGATGCAAAGGCAAAGCAGAGAGTTTCCAAATGGCTAATAAGCCCAGCAGCAGCTGAGATTCAGCTGCAGCAATCACCAGGCAGCTATGGGTGCTGCGCAGGCTCAAACAAGACAAGCAAGTCTGGCAGGCCGGAAGATCCGGACTGGACTGTGCTGAAGTCTGGAGCGGGAAACAGCACACAGACAATCCAATGCAGCCACCAGGCCTGGCCACCAGGGGGGGGCGAGATGACTGAGAACCTGAAACCAGGGCACGACCGTGACAGTTGTATCCTTCAATGGTTTCACTCACAACAAAACTCTGGTTAATTATGTTTACGGGGGCTATTTTCTGTGTATACTTCCCATGGTTTCGTGGGCAGCATAAAATTCAATAGTGGGCCAGATGTGGGTCGCAGGTTGCCCACCCCTATTCTATACAGTCAAAAGTTTCAGAAGAAGACATCACCACATGAAGTCCAAGGGAGGGAGACTCAAAAGAATGTGTGAAAACTTTCAGCAAGAGTGGTGGGCATCTGGAGCAAACTTTCAATGAGGATTGTAGGAAGAATTCCAGCCCCTCATTTACTTTGTGGCTTGTCGTGCCGTGATGACTTTCTTTCATCATTTATGCTGAGAGCTATACTTTTGATAGGTTAACAAGCGGCAGAGTCTCCCAAGGTGGACCATTCTCAGCTGAGGGGCCAGACTAAGACAAATTAGCCATCTGGACAACAGCAATATCAGACAGTGTTGGTGGTGGCGGATCACATTTCGGTGACAACGGCAACAACATTGGCATTATCTGCATGGAAGAAAGGACTGAAAATCTATCTCCGTATCTTTCCATGACAACTCAATTGATAAATCAGCACGAACATACCTAAATCTCCACTACCCAAGCTGCAAAGGACTCAAATACAAATCAACTTATGCATCCAGCTTTTCCTACATAAGCACACAACTGTGGAACGCACTACCAAAAGCCGTGAAAACAACTTGTGACCACCTAAACTTCCGGAAATCACTAAAAACTAACCTGTTCAAAAAGGCATACTCCACCGACCCAACTTAAAAGCCTGACTCCCTGCAACACAACAAAACCAAAGTTCGTAAAAGACATAAAATAACTCTTCCTCTCTAAGATCCCCTAATGTGTCTGTCACACATGAACCTTATTCTACCATAATATCACTTTGTATTTGTTCATACCGTAGTCGGCGAACGCCTTTACGGTACTATGTAAGCCACATTGAGCCTGCAAATAGGTGGGAAAATGTGGTTTACAAATGTAATAAATAAATAAACCCATCACAAATTACCCCTCCTTGGACAAAATGAAGGCATTTGCTCACTATTGGGGCTGACACCTATGTTAGCTGATTTATTTATTAACATTTGTTGAACAGACCTTTTAAACAAATCTACACAGGCTGGTGCACTAGACACATCCTAGGCCTCAACCCATTCATCTATGCAGACGATGTCACAATATACATTACTTACAAACATGATCTGACAGAAATCACCAATGAAATCAAGCTCAGCTTGAACACCATGGACTCATGGGCAAATGAATTCCAACTAAAACTCAATACAGAAAAAACACACTGTCTCATCCTATCATCCCAACACAATACTAACAAACCCACAAATATAAACACCCCAGACTAAACCCTTCCTATCTCAGACAGCCTGAAAATCCTCGGCATTACAATCGACCGTAACCTCACACTTGAGAGCCAAGTGAACTCTACAACCAAGAAAATGCTCCACTCAATGTGGAAACTCAAAAGCGTGAGACCATTCTTCCCAAGGGAAACCTTTCGCAACCTGATACAATCAATGGTACTAAGCCATGCAAACTACTGCAGTGAAATCTATGCGGGATGCAAAGAACAACTCATAAAGAAACTCCAGACCGCTCAAAACACAGTAGCCAGGCTCATATTTGGAAAAACGAGATTCAAAAGCGCCAAACCCCTCAGTGAAAAACTGCACTGGCTCCCAATCGAAGAACGTATTGCTTTCAAAATCTGCACCCTGGTCCATAAAATTATCTACGGCGAAGCCCCGGGATACACGACAGACCTCATAGACCTACCAACCAGAAACATAATCGAATCAACATGAACATACTTAAATCTCCACTACCCAAGCTGCAAAGGACTCAAATACAAATCAACTTATGCATCCAACTTCTCCTACATAAGCACACAACTGTGGAATGCACTACCAAAAGCCGTGAAAACAACTTTCAACCACCTAAACTTCTGGAAATCACTAAAGACCAACCTGTTCAAAAAGGCATACCCCACTGACTCAACTTAAGTGCCTGAACCCTGCAACACAACGAAACCAAAGCTCGTAATGAACATTAGAAAACTCTTCCTCTCTACCATTCCCCAATGTGTCTGTAACACATTGAACATTATTCAACCACAACATCACTCTGTATCCGTTTCTCTACCGGAGTTGGTGAACGCCTTCACGGTACTATGTAAGCCACATTGAGCCTGCAAATAGGTGGGAAAATGTGGGATACAAATGTAACAAAAATTAAAAAAATAATAATTACAATGAAACAAATTGCAATATAGCACTGGAAGACGTGCCCCTCAGGTTGGAAGGCACTCAGAGGACCTTTTACAAAGGAGCATAAGGGCCTACATGTGTGCAACGCATGTCAAATCGGGATTACCATCCAGCTAGCAAGTGCACCTGGTGCTAATTCTAAGTTTTGTGCATGCCAAAAACACACGGTAGAAAATAATTTTCTCTTTTCTACCATGGGGGCGTTCCCAGCAGTAATCATCAGCTGGGGTACACTGGATGGGTACCGTGTGAATAATGCATGAGCCCTTACCACTAAGTCAATGGGTGGCGTTAAGGGCTCAGTCCATACATAGACACGTGCTGGTCTTCATTTTGCCGCACGTCAATTTCATGGCCTAACCCCTCCTTTTTTGCAGAAGTGCTGGAGAAACGACCCAGCGCTTGTCAAATATACACGCCCACACTACCACAGTCCACATTTTGTTGCGCCTTTGTAAAAGGGCCCCTCAGTGGGCTACCAGGGAAGAGATTGGCATTTATGAAGCAATTGGAAAGAAGTCCTCGGGGCATCTGATTGCTGATGTAGCTGCACATGAGATAAGAGTCAGAAGCTACAAATACATCTACCCCGGGATTCTATATATTGTGCCTTCAATTTCTGTACAGAACTCGAAGCATATTCCATAGCAACACTGCTAATTGGATGTTAACAAGCAATTATCAGCACTACTTGGCATTATTTAGAATTTATATGCACTACTTGCTAAGCATATTCTATAACACGGTGGGATAAATTCTAAGTCACGTGGAGGGGCATAATCGAACGGGGCTGGCCATCTATATGGGCGGCCATCTTCAAGGCCAGCCCCGGAAAGTGGTGTCCCGATCGTATTATCGAAACAAGATGGCCGTCCATCTTTCGTTTCGATAATACGGTCGGAGCCGGCCAAATCTGAACATTTGGGCCGGCTTTAGAGATGGCATTGGTTTTCATCGATAATGGAAACCAATGGTGACGACCTCAAACCCAGCCAAATCCAAGGCATTTGGTCGTGGGAGGAGCCAGCATTTGTAGTGCACTGATGCCCCTGACATGCCAGGACACCAACCGGGCACCCTAGGGGGCACTGCAGTGGACTTCAAAAATAGCTCCCAGGTGCATACCTCCCTTATCTTGTGTGCTGAGCCCCCCAAATCCCCCCAAAACAAACTCCCCACAACTGTACACCACTACCATAGCCCTTATGGGTGAAGGGGGGCACCTACATGTGGGTACAGTAGGTTTTGGGGGGGGGTTGGAGGGCTTACATTCACCACCACAAGTGTAAGAGGTAGGGGGGGATGGGCCTGGGTCCGCCTGCCTGAAGTCCACTGCAGTACCCACTAAAATCTGCTCCAAGGACCTGTATACTGCTGTGATGGAGCTGGGTATGACATTTGAGCCTGGCATAGAGGCTGGCAAAAAAAAATAATTTTAATTTTTTGGGGGGTGGGAGGGGTTGGTGACCACTGGGGAGTAAGGGGAGATGATCCCCGATTCCCTCCGGTGGTCATCTGGTCATTTGGGGAACTTTTTGGAGGCTTGGTCCTAAAAATAAATGGACCAAGTGAAGCTGGCCAAGTGCTTGTCAGAGCCGGCCTTCTTTTTTCCATTCGGCCGAAGCCATCCATCTCGTAACCACGCCCCGTCCCACCTTCCGTACCCTGCCGAAACGCCCCCTTGAAGTTTGGCTGGCCCTGCGACAGAAAGCAGTTGAAGCTGGCCAAAATCAGCTTTTGATTATACCGATTTGGCCGGCTTCAGGAGATGGCCGGCCATCTCCCGATTTGTGTCAGAAGATGGCCCGCCTTCTCCTTCGAAAATAAGCAGGATAGTTGAAAAGTAGGTGTGATCATGGGTGTGGAATGGGCAGGTCATAGGCGTTTCTAAAATCTATGCATGTTGTTATAGAATACACCTGCACTACGCGTAATTTCGGTGTCGGGATTTACACCAAGATTTATTTGGCATAATTGACCACAACTAAATCTCTGTATGAGCTTTTAGTAAGAAATCCATGGAACCAGTTATAGGCCTGATCCTGGTATCACTTCATCCTTGATAGTGCGTAATAAAATGTCATAATCTACAAGATCAAATTGAAGGATAATAACTGTTTTAACTTCACTAAGAACTCGACTTGCCTTGTCTAAAAAGGAACCTATGACTACTACTACTTAACATTTCTAGAGCGCTACTAGGGTTACGCAGCGCTGTACAGTTTAACAGAGAAGGACAGTCCCTGCTCAAAGAGCTTACAATCTAATAGATAAGAGTGAGATAAATATAGGACAATCAAGCCATTGTGACATCACTGATGAGGTTGGCTCTTAGGCATTGGTGGAATGAGGCATTATGACATCACAATCTCAGCTCTGGTTACCAGAGACTGAAACTCTTCACACTAAGGGGGGAAGTGGGCCAAGTATAGGACAGTCGAGCCATTGTGACATCACTGATGAGGTTGGCTCTTAGGCATTGGTGGAATGAGGCATTATGACATCACAATCTCAGCTCTGGTTAAATCACTGCTATATGTAATACTACTACTACTACTTAACATTTCTAAAGCGCTACTAGGGTTACGCAGCGCTGTACAATTTAACATAAAAGGACAGGCCCTGCTCAAAGAGCTTACAATCTAAAGGACAAGTGAGTAGACCATTTCAGTACTATAAGGAGATCTAAAACCTGATTGAGGTGTGTGTATTAAATTAAATTAAATTAAATTAAAAGGCAACATTGCAGAGCAGAAAGAATTTGGAGGAAGACAAGATCATTGGTAAATCTCCAAGTTTGTAAGCAATTGCACAAAGAATATAAAATTGTCAGTTGAAAAAAGCCAAACAGACCTATGTTCTTAAAAAAACTTTAAAAAAATCTACTAACCATAGTGAAGATCTTTATTCTGTATTTCGTAATTTTACTATTTCTCCGACTATCTCCCCTGGTCGTATGCCTTAGGCCAAGTGTCTCTCGGATTTCTTTTCAAGTAAAATTCTGGACCGTTAGAAAATAATTTGTTATTGACTCCTGTAAGTACGCTTGTTAATCGAGATCATATCCCATGTTCTAACCCTGTTGGTACATCTGTTTGGTCCAATTTTCAGCTGCAAACCTCAGAGCCGCTGACTGAAATCGTGTAATATAAAATTTTCTTTTAGCCGATGTGGTCCTCTACCATCTTCCTGGTTTAAGTTACCCCACCTAAATCATCTTCCCACATTTCTAAACATCATTAATCATAGCTTGGAAAGTGGGACTTTCCCAGATTCCTGGAAACACGCATTAGTTTGCCCAGTTTTGAAAAAAAACAAAACAATTTGGATCCTTTGATACCAGGACATTACCGTCCTATATCTAATATCTGTTTTATGTCAAAAGTCCTTGAAAAAATTGTTTTCTCTTAAGTTACTCAGTTTTCAGAAAGCCTTATATCCCTGACAACCAGGTTTCTGGTCTCATTTTAGTTCTGAGACTGTAATGACAGCTCTCTTGAGTGAACTACACACTCATTTGGATTCTCATAAAATAGTTCATTAGTATCTCTCAGCAGCATTTGATCTTGTGGATCGTTCACTGCTCCTCTCACATCTTGCAGATCTTGGGATCACTGGTACTGTTCGTTCATGGTTACTTCATTTCTCTTGCCTCGTTCATTTCAAGTTATAACTCAAGATACTGTATCTAAACGGCATTAACTTTCATGCGGTGTCTCTCAAGGCTCAGTTCTTTCCCCTATTCTCTTAAACGTATTTCTTAGCCCCCTGGCATCTTTGATTCAATCTCTTGGGATATCTTCTTATTTCTGTACTGATGACATAATTCTAATGTACTCGACAAATCCATTTTCTCCTGACCTAACTTTGCTACAGACATGCCTTCGTAAAGTAGAAATCTGGCTAAAAGACCATTGACTAGAAAAAACTGTTGTGTGTTGATCTACTGGTACTATGTCACAACCTATTATTTCAGCAAAGCGTCTGGATTCTGTATTAAACCCAGTTTCCACATTTTGTTACCTGGAAATAAACTGGGATTCTACATATCTTTTTTGTCACAAATCTCTAGTCTGACAAAATCATGTTTCCTTGCTTTTCGTCAACTGTGTAGTATATGACATCTGTTTAGCCTTGAAGACTTCCATGCCTTCATTCATTTATCCTTTCTAGACTTGATTACTAGAATATTTTATAAGCTGGTCTTTCTTGATTTTCCTTAAAAAAGCTTCAGACAATTCAGAATAATGCCATTAAACTCCTTTGTTGGGTTTGAGGTTCTGATCACATAACTCAACTGTTTAAAAGTCACAATTGGTTACCATGGCCACCGAGAGACTAAGCCAGGCCCGGGGCAAGGCCGCCCCACTGCCGCCGCCGTCACTGCCCCCCCCCCCCTGCCGCTGCTGCAGTCTCCGGTCTCACTTGCCTGCCCTCCGCTCCATCCGCCGCCGGGCCCCCTGCATTAAAATCGGCAGCGCCTCAGCTGAGCTCCATTTGGAAAGGCAGATCGCCTCCCTTCGGGCTTTCCCTCACTGTGTCCCGCCCTCGTCTGATGTAACCCAGTTTCCACGAGGGCAGGACACAGGGCGGACCCGAAGGGAAGGGAGGCGATCTGCCTTTCCAAACGGAGCTTAGCTGAGGCCTTCTCGGCGGCCCTGTTGGATACCCGTTGAACAAAGAATTGTATACAAAACTGCTTTACTTATTTTTTAAAGCTTTTCGGACTGGTCTTCCTGATTATCTGTCCAGGCTTATGATACTCTATTGTGCTGCTAGAATAATGACCATTATGGAATGCCCTCACGCGGGAGGTGGTGGAGATGAAAATGGTAATGGAATTCAAACATACGTGGGATAAACACAAAGGAATCCTGTTTAGAAGGAATAGATCCATGGAATCTTAGCAGAGATTGGGTTGCAACACCGGTAATTGGGAACAGGGGCGTATCTGCGTGGGGTCTCAGGGGCCTGGGCCCCCGCAGATTTTGCCCTGGACCCCCCTACCGCCATCAACCCTCCCCCGCTGCCGTTCTTACTTTTGCTGGCGGGGGACCCCAACCCCCGCCAGCCGAGGTCTGCTTCCACCTGCCGCTGCCGTAAAAACTTCTTCTTCAGCCGGCGGGGGACCCCAAACCCCCGCCAGCCGCCCCGCGGTGTTTAAAATTCATCTTCGGCCTCCGTGGCCGTGCTGCTGTGATAGGCGCTGTTGAAATCCACTTCGGAGTCTGACGTCGCAGCACGTACAACGTACAACGACGTCAGACTCCGAAGTGGATTTCAACAGCGCCTATCACAGCAGCACGGCCACGGAGGCCGAAGATGAATTTTAAACACCGCGGGGCGGCTGGCAGGGGTTTGGGGTCCCCCGCCGGCTGAAGAAGAAGTTTTTACGGCAGCGGCAGGTGGAAGCAGACCTCGGCTGGCGGGGGTTGGGGTCCCCCGCCAGCAAAAGTAAGAACGGCAGCGGGGGAGGGTTGGCGGCGGGAGGGGGGGTGGAGAGAGTCATTGGTGGCGGTGGGGGCTCGGCGGTGGGGGCTCGGCGGCGGCGGGGGGGGGCTAAAATGTGCCCCCTCCCTCTGGCTCTGGCCCCCCCTACCGCCGGAGTCCAGATACGCCCCTGATTGGGAAGCAAAACCAGTGCTGAGCAGACTTCTATGGTCTATGCCCTGATTGTAACTGAGTAGATATGGACGGCCTGGAGTGTAAATTTTAGGGGCTTTGATGTTAGCTTTGGAACTTTTGGTACAGGAACGGTGCTGGGCAGACTTCTACAGTCAGTGACCTGAGAATGGCAAGCACAAATCAAACTCGAGTATACATATAAAGTATCACATACCATGTAAAATGAAGCTGATTTCATAAGGACAGAGAGACAACTGGCTAGTTGGCAGTAGGATTTGACATATTTAGGGGCCCTTTTACTAAGCTGTGTGTTCAATGTGTGCCAAAATGGAGTTACTGCTTGGCTACCATGTGGTTCTTGCGGTAATTTCATTTTTGGCACACGTCTGATACATGCGTCCGAAAAACAAGTGGCATTTGGCGTGCGTAGGTCATTGCTGCCCGGTTACTGCGTGAGACTTTACCACTAGGTCAATGGCTGGTGGTAAGCCTAGTGGTCAGTACAGTGGACTGTAGAGAAGGGAACCCAGGCCCATATCCGACTCTAACTAGTTCGCTTGTGGTGTAAAGTGTGAGTGCCTCAAAAACCACAAAATACCTACGGAACCTACATATAGGTGACAACTGAAGGCATAAGAGCTATTGTTCTGGTGTACTGTTGGGTACAGTACATTTTTTTGCTATCCTGGAGGGTTCACCATACAACATAAGGGGGTTATGATGTGATGTGTACCTGGAACCTTGTGCGTGAAGTTCACTGCAGTGCCCCCAAGGCTGCCCCACTGCTCTGCTGGGACGTTTGTGTGGTCAGTCTAGTAAGACTGCTGGCTCCCAGACATCATAATGACTTGGTTTTGTGTGTTTTTTTCCATTGAACCTTTTTTGTTTGAAAATGGCCCTCAAAGAAAGATGCACTGAGCACAAAAACATGTAAAATAGGGCTATTTTGAACCAAAATGATAGATGTTTTTCTGGTTCAAAAATGACAATGTTCGGCACTGGAATTTTGGATGTTTTTTTTTTAAATAAAACATCCAAAATCAGATTTGGATGTCAAATTTATTTATTTATTACATTTGTACCCCACATTATCCCACCTATTTGCAGCAGGGGCGTATCTGCGTGGGGCCACAGGGGCCTGGGCCCCCGCAGATTTCACCCTGGACCCCCCTACCGCCGTTAACTCTCCCCCGCCTACCGCCAACCCTTTCCCCGCCTACCGCCATCACCTACCCTGAGGTCCGCTCCTGCCGGCTTTTTAAACTATTACTTCAGCTGGCAGGGGACCCCAACCCCCGCCAGCCCAGCCGAGGTCTTCTTTAACTTCTTCATCCTCGTGCTGTTAAAGCTGCATGATGCATCCTTCCAGTTGGATGGAGTTTGACGTCGCAGCACGTTGTACGGACGTCAACGTGCTGCGACGTCAAACTCCGTCCAACTGGAAGGATGCATCATGCAGCTTTAACAGCACGAGGATGAAGAAGTTAAAGAAGACCTCGGCTGGGCAACCCCCGCCAGCTGAAGTAATAGTTTAAAAAACCGGCAGGAGCGGACCTCGGGAGTAGGTGACGGCGGTAGGCAAGGAAAAGGTTGGCGGTAGGCGGGGGAGGGTTAATGGCGGTGGGGGGGAGGGTTGACAACGACGACGGCGGGGGGGCAGCGGTAGGGGGGGTTATAATGTGCCCCCTCACTCTAGCCCCTGCCCCCCCTACCGCCGAACCTCAGATACGCCCCTGATTTGCAGGCTCAATGTGGCTTACAGAGTGTTATTATGACATATTCATGAGGGAATATGTGGATGTGGAGGGGCATAATTGAACGAAAACGTCTATCTCCATGGGCGTTTATCTCCAAGAACGGGTCCGTGAAGGGGCGGACCGAACCGTATTTTGGGAAAAAATAGACGTCCATATTTTATTCGACAAGTTGTGAGCTGGGCGTTTTTGTTTTTCAGTGATAATGGAAAATGAAAGCGCCCAGCTCAAAAACGAATAAATCCAAGGCATTTGTTCGTGGGAGGGGCCAGGAGTCGTAGTGCACTGGTCCCCCTCACATGCCAGGACACCAACCGGGCACCCTAGGGGGCACTGTTACAAAAACAAAAAAAAGGTCAAAGAGCTCCCAGGTGCATAGCACCCTTCCCTTGTGTGTTGAGCCCCCCAAATTCCCCTCAAAACCCACCACCCACAAGTCTACACCATTACTATAGCCCTAAGGGGTGAAGGGGGGCACCTACATGTGGGTACAGTGGGTTTGGGGGGGGCGGTGTGGAGGGCTCCCATTTACCAGCACAAGTGTAACAGGTGGGGGGGATGGGCCTGGGTCTACCTGCCTGACGTCCCAGTGACCTGCATACTGCTGCCAGGGAGGTGGGTATGACATTTGAGGGTGAACATAAAAAGTTGTGAAACGGCATATTTTTGTGGTGGGAGGGGGTTTGTGACCACTGGGGGAGTCAGGGGAGGTCATCCCCGACTCCCTCCAGTGGTCATCTGGTCGTTTAGGGCACTTTTTGGGGCCCTATTCGTGGAAAAACAGGGTCCAGGAAAAGTGCCCTAAATTCTCGCTAAAAACACATATTTTTTTCCATTATCGGCGAAAGGCGCCTATCTCTGATCAGCCGATAACCACGCCCCAGTTCCGCCTTCACCACACCTTCGACACGCCCCCATCAAATTTGTCCGCATCCACGGCGGAGTGCAGTTGAAAACGTCCAAATTCGGCTTTCGATTATACCGCTTTATTCGTTTTTGTGAGATAAACGTCTATCTCCCGATTTGGGTCGCAATATAGGCGTTTTTCTTTTTCAATTATAAGCTGGATATTCAGTGGTAGGACAAAGATATTTCGAGAAAGAGAAGAGGGTGTTAAGTAGGGTGATGTAGGAGGTTATCTTTTTGTAGGCTCTATTGAAGAGATGTGTCTTCAAGGATTTGCGAAAGTTAGTTAGATTGTCCATGGTTTTTAAGGTTGGGGGTAGCGCATTCCATAGCTGTGTGCTTCTATACGAGAAGGTGGTGGCGTATGCTTGCTTGTATTTAAGCCCTTTACAGCTTTAAATCAAAAATGCCCCTCACTGCTTCCAGAAAGAGTCTTCTGATTTCATGAAGGGGTCGCTTCAGGCCTAGCTCTTTTGCTGACAGGCTATTTCACGAATATCACCTCATAACTGCATGAGGAGCTGACCTGTCAGTGCAATGGCGGTGAGCACTATGGGCAAGGAGAGGCCATGTCAGGAAAATTAATGGTTCTCACATAGTCTGTCTGCCATTTACAGCAAAAAAAAAAAAAAAAAAAAAAAAAGAAAATTAACATGGTCAAGTAATTTAACTTTACATAAAGATTTTCTCGTATGCTGCTGAGCTGATAAACGTTGGGCTTGTGAAGAATGAAGGTCACCTCCAGTTCCAGAAGCTGAACGGCAAATAATCGTTTAAGTACAGCTTCCATCACAGTGATGGAGTCATCATTCACAGCGTTCCATCAGTTCTCCTCCCCGGAAATGAGAGAAAAGACAACAAGTCTCTCAGCGTTAACTGTGTTTATATGTTTGTGTGTATAGTTTCATATTTCTCTTTTTATTTTTATTTCTTTTTACCTCTAATTGAGGGGGCCCTTTCAGGAAGCTGCTCAAGCACGTACATAGTAACATAGTAGATGACGGCAGAAAAAGACCTGCATGGTCCATCCAGCCTGCCCAAGACAAACTCATATGTGTATACCTTACCTTGAATTTGTACCTGTCCTTTTCAGGGCACAGACCATATAAGTCTGCCCAGCAGTATTTCCCGCCTCCCAACCACCAGTCCCGCCTCCCGTCATCGGCTCTGGTACAGACCGTATAAGTCTGCCCTCCCCTATCCTAGCCTCCCAACCACCAACCCCTCTTCCCCCCACCTGCTCCGCCACCCAATTTCAGCTAAGCTTCTGAGGATCCATTCCTTCTGCACAGGATTCCTTTATGCATATCCCACGCATGTTTGAATTCCGTTACCGTTTTCATTTCCATCACCTCCCACGGGAGGGCATTCCAAGCATCCACTACTCTCTCCGTGAAAAAATACTTCCTGACATTTTTCTTGAGTCTGCCCCCCTTCAATCTCATTTCATGTCCTCTCGTTCTACCGCCTTCCCATCTCCGGAAAAGATTCGTTTGCGGATTAATACCTTTCAAATATTTGAACGTCCTACGCGTGTCAATTTTGAACCATCGCCCGGCTACCGTGTGGCCCGGGCAGTAATTTCATTTTTGACGTGCGTCCGCTATGTGCACCAGAAAATCTTTTTTATTTTCCGACGCCTGGCGCTAACCAAGCGGTAATTGGCATTGTATGCACGCTGACGATTACTGCTCGGTTAACACGTGAGACCTTACCGCTAAGTCAATGGGGGACGGTAAGGTCTTGGGCTCAAATTGGACCTGTGCCAATTTTCATTTTGTGCATGTCCATTTTTGGCAAAAAAAAAGGCCTTTTGCAGGTGCGCTGAAATATGTACATAAGTATATAAATATTGCCATACTGGGAAAGACCAAAGGTCCATCGAGCCCAGCATCCTGTTTCCAACAGTGGCCAATCCAGGTCACAAATACCCGGCAAGATCCCAAAAATGTACAAAACATTGTATACTGCTTATCCCAGAAATAGTGGATTTTCCCCAAGTCCATTTAATAATGGTCTATGGACTTTTCCTTTAGGAAGCCGTCCAAACCTTTTTTAAACTCCGCTAAGCTAACCGCCTTTACAGCATTCTCTGGCAACGAATTCCAGAGTTTAATTACACATTGAGTGAAGAAAACTTTTTTCCGATTCGTTTTAAATTTACTACATTGTAGATTCATCGCATGCCCCCTAGTCCTAGTATTTTTGGAAAGCGTAAACAGACGCTTCACATCTACTCGTTCAACTCCACTCATTATTTTATAGACCTCTATCATATCTCCCCTCGGCCGCCTTTTCTCCAAGCTGAAGAGCCCTAGCCGCTTTAGCCGCTTTAGCCTTTCCTCATAGGGAAGTCGTCCCATCCCCTTTATCATTTTCGTCGCCCTTCTCTGCACCTTTTCTAATTCCACTATATCTTTTTTGAGATGCGGCGACCAGAATTGAATACAATATTCGAGGTGCGGTCGCACCATGGAGCGATACAAAGGCATTATAACATCCAATACACGCATCTACACCAGTGCAGGCCATTTTTCAGTGCACCTTAGTAAAAGGACCCCCCCCCCCCACCGAGACTGTATTTATTGAGAACGGCATACAATGCTGCTTTTCTGATATAGTTCTCCGTTGCTTTCCCCTGGAAGAAAATACTTACGAAAAGTCCATTGTTTGTTGACAAATATGTTTGCGATGCAGTGACGATCCTAGGTCTGCTGCCACCCAGGGCGGATCACCGATGAAAACCCTCCTCCCCCCCCCCCCCCCCCCCCGGTGCAGTACGACACCCTCCCCCCTGGCGCAATGACACCCCCAGGAAGTAACCTGTTCCGGAATAGAGGGAGCAGGGAAACAGCGGAGCCGACAGGCGTGCGGCTGCTCTCTGCACCCCTCCAGCGGCGTTCATCCGGGGCGGACCGCTCCCACCGCCCTGCGCTTGCTACACCGCTGTTGTGATGTCACAGGAAACTTTTCAGAATGCAGCAGCTGAAGTAGCTACTGAAAAGTACAACACAACAAACGTACTGGGCAGATCAGTATTTGTTTCTCTATTGCTAATCTCCACTTTCTAAAACATAGTAGATGATGGCAGAAAAAGACCTGCACGGTCCATCCAGTCTGCCCAAGAAGATAAATTCATATGTGCTACTTTTTTATTTGTACTGTCCTCTTCAGGGCACAGACCGTATAAGTCTGGCCAGCCCTATCCCCGCCTCCCAACCACCAACCCCGCCTCCCAACCACCAGCTCTGGCACAGACCCTATAAGTCTGCCCAGCACTATCCCCGCCTCCCAACTACCAGCCCCGGCACAGACTGCATAAGTCTGCCCAGCACTAGCCCCGCCTCCCAACCACCAGCTCTGCCACCCATTCTAGGCTAAGCTCCTGAGGATCCCTTCCTTCTGCACAGGATTCCTTTATGTTTATCCCACGCATGTTTGAATTCCGTTACCGTTTTGATCTCCACCACCTCCCGCGGGAGGGCATTCCAAGCATCCACCACCCTCTCCGTGAAAAAAATACTTCCTGACATTCTTCTTGAGTCTGCCTCCCTTCAGTCTCATTTCATGCCCTCTCGTTCTACCGCCTTCCCATCTCCGGAAAAAAAAAAAACAGCGGTTGGTTTTCAGAAGGCCTCTACTTGTCTATTAATTATTTATTAGCTTTGCTTAAACTAAAGCTTGTTATTTGGCAAACAAAGACAAAGTCACACAGCGGGGCAGAACATATACAAAATAAACAGAAATAGATAAGAGAGTAAAGATTATTAAAAATTCAAGTCCCACAGAATAAAACAGATAAACCAGGCCTTTAGCTAAAGATGTAAAACTTTGAATTTTAGGTGTACACCTAGGAGTACAGACTTCAGTATGCACTGTTAAGCTGCGGTAGACTCTCCGCGCATGCAGCTTGCGCCAAAATAAGACTACCGCCAGGCCAGCACGCCCTCCTGGTGGTAATTTCACATTTGGTGCACACCCATAACGCCTCGATGAAGTATTTATTTATTTACTCCTACACTCACCAGTTCCAGCGGTAATCAGTACTCGGTGTATGCCGACCGGTCACCTCGCATGTAGCGCGTGAGCCTTTACCGCTAGATCAATGGGTGGTGTTAAGGGCCCAGGCCAGTTTTGGGCGCGCGCTGGTTTCGTTTTTCCCACAGGCCCTTTTCCTATCCCATTAAAAAAAAAAGAAAATTTTGTAGATGCGTTAAAAACTGGTCCGGTACAAGCGCCTACACTACCGCAGGCCACGTTTTACTGCAGCTTAGTAAAAGGACCCCTTACAGTAAATCAAAGAGCACTATAGCTCCCAGCTTCAAAACATGTTCTGACCCCCTAAGAGATCAGATTTCCACATCAGTCACACGAGAGAACAGTGGGTGCTTCTAAACCTAGACCTCACGTACAGTATGGAAGAAAACAGTACTCTGACAAGGAGTACTTGGCCTTCTGAATGGCCATTAATGATTCTTCATTGACTCCAAGGGAGTAGCATCACTGAATATTGCATGAAACGCTCTAGTTATAAATTGCTCTCACCGTGTATGTTGAATACCCAATTCATTTACTCTCAATGTGTACGTCGAATACCCAATTCATTTCTAACTCAAATTGTAGTAAAAATATGATGGCCTACAAGCCGTGTAGATATGCCAATAAGTCAGAGCTCTCAGCCCTTACTCCCACCCAATATTGTTATACTATTTCTCAATGTAATAGAATTTTTCATTTTCTTTTTTTTTTTTCTCTGCAGGCTTATAAGGGTTTCATCAGTCACTCTACTATAAATGTCACTCCCTTGTCAGCTGTCAAATTCTCCTGTTTCTTTTTCTCGCTGTTCATTGCTCCGTAATAAAGAGAAAATGCTCAGATTTCCACTGTCTTATGCCACCCACTGTAGTCAATCACTCTTCCCAGGTTTATATACCATCCAGGCGATATTCAGTCCACGAAAGTCAACAGTTTTAAAGCTGCCGATAGTTTTACAGAGTGAATTTAGCCTGGGCACTGATTCAATACTGGGCCATGTCCAAGCACCTGCATTGAGTATTTGGGTCATTGGAGCTCCTGGAAGTTCTGCTGTTGCCAGAGGGTATTCAGCGACAGCACCCGCATACCTAACCGAGCAAAGATAATGACTTTTTTGTACATTCCCTAGCTACCCAGTTAAGTAACCAGGCGCTGACTCAGAACATCGCTGCAATATGCGTATCTTCCAGGTCCACTGTGTCACGTTTACAAAGCAGGAACTAGGTTTGTGAGCCCTTGGGCCACTGCCGAGGAGCGGCAGCGGCAGGCAAATCACCCAAGAAGAAAGCAGTGCTGAACACAACAGGCAGGAACCATAGAATATAACTAGAAGAGGCTTTAATAGTAGACAGTAAACATTATCCAGTAGCACAGCAAGGTCAAAAGGGCAGGCAGCAAACACGGGTAATCCATAAACTAACCAGAGTCTTATAGGCAGGCGGAAAGCAGAGTCAAAGTCCAGGTCCAGGCAAAGGGTCAAAGGCAGGCAGCAAGCAAAGTCCAGGTCCAGGAACAGGCAGGGTCAAACATGGAAGACAGCAGAAAACAGTCCATAGCAGCCACCAGTTCTGGCCACCAGCGGGCGAGGAGAGCACCCACATGGAAAGCAGGACTCCTCCCATGTATCCTCCCGGCATTAACCAGGCAGTGCTTCAGTGAGCAGAGGGAGTGTTCAGTGATACTGCCTGGTTAAGTGGTTGTCCCTCATGACCCTCGGATCAGGGTCTCTCCTGTCCACTTAAACCCATTAGAATACCAGCTTATTCGGAAAGGCCTATCCCAAGGATTCAACATACGTCCCTACATCCTGCAACACGGCAAATTAATGGACCATTTTGGACGCTCTTAACCTTTCCTCCTTTTTCCCTGTATACCCTGTTCTTTTGATGTTCCATGATCACTACACTATATTGTATTTGTATATTTACAGGATTGGCGATTGCCTCTACGGTTTGACATAAGCCACATTGAGCCTGCAAATAGGGGGAAAATGTGGGGTGCAAATGTGATAAATAAATAAATAACTGTCACATGCAGCCTGAATTACGGGTGCTTAAATATCGCTATAGTTCCAAATGATTGTATTGAGCCATCGGGAAAGCTCAAAAGCTTCTGAAGGACCATCTGGAGGTGTCTTTGGAATAGAGAACCTCCTGAATTAACTGATTATAGAAGTCATTGTACAAGCAACTCGCATATGTAGATTGCGCACACAATGGAACTGGTGACGTCAGAAGACCTACCATGTATACATGTAGATATTAGAGATTTCAATCATGGCTTATTATTGCTTGTTAAGAGCTGTTATCAATGCTGATTGACTTGTTACGTCAATTAAGTTATGTGCGTTGTTATAGAATATGCTTGGATTTCATCGCGGATCTCTAGGGGCGCTATATAGAATCTGAGGGAAAGCGCCAACTCTTGTGCCTAACTTTGGCCTCCAGATTTACACCTGCTGAAACCTGGTGTAAATGCTGGCAACCAAGTTAGGCACACTTATCCAGTGGATTCTATAACTATGTGTGTAACTTTCTGGAATGCCCCTAACACGCCCATGCCCCTCCCATGGCCTCGCCCCCTTTTCAGATACACACTATGAGAGTTAGGCGCCCTACCTTACAGAGTAGAATGCAGACAGATGTGCTTTGCAAATTATTGTGGATGCCACCCAATTATTGATGGTTACGAACTTGGTAACCAATTAATTTGCACGCACATCTAAGCAACACACCGAAATTTAGGCACCATTTATAGAATCTGGGGGGTAAGCCTAAAGCTGGAATTACAAGGATAATGCCTAATCTCTGCAACACGACCAAACTAAAGCATGTAATGGACATAACACAACTCTTCCGTTCTCCGATTCCCTAATGTGGCTGTGCCACGTGAACTTGATCTTACCACAACATCACACTGTATTTGTTCACACCGGAGCCTACAAAGGCCTCTCCGGTACTATGTAAGCCACATTGAGCCTACAAATAGGTGGGAAAATGTGGGATACAAATGTAACAAATAAATTAAATAAATAAATAAATAATTCTTTGGCCTGCCTAAAGTATGCTAAGATCTTACTACTAAGTCAATGGGTGACGGTAAGGTCACAGGCTGAAAATGGAAGCACACTGGCTTTAATTTTGCCACACATCCATTTTTTACTACAAAAAGGTCTTTTTCCAGGCACGCTGAAAAATAGTCCTTTACGCATCCAGAACACGCACCTACACCACGCAGGCCATCTTTCAGCATGCCTTAGTAAAAGGGCCCCACAGATTGTGAGTCCTCTAGGGACAGAGAAAGTACCTGCATATATGTGAACAGTACTACTACTACTTAACATTTCTAGAGCGCTACTAGGGTTACGCAGCGCTGTACAATTTAACAAAGAGAGACAGTCCCTGCTCAAAGAGCTTACAATCTAATAGACAAGTGAACGGTCGGTCCGATAGGGGCAGTCAAATTGGGGCAGTCTGGATTCACTGAACGGTAAGGGTTAGGTGCCGAACGCAGCATTGAAGAGGTGAGCTTTAAGCAAAGACTTGAAGACGGGCAGGGAGGGGGCTTGGTGTAAGGGCTCAGGAAGGTTGTTCCAAACATAGGGTGTCGTAACACTAATGCTATCTTTACATGCCTGTTTATTTATTTAACAAATTTCTATACCACCTAAAAACTAAGGGGTCCTTTTACAAAGGTGCCCCAAAAAGTGGTGTGCAGTAGTGTGGACGAGTGTATTGGACACGCGCTGGGCCATTTCTCTACCGCGTCTAGAAAAAAGGGTTTTTTTGGGGGGGAGTGTGGGAAATGGAGGTGCGTCAAAATTAAAACCAGCACATGTCTATTTATGGCCTGAGCCCTTATCACCACCCATTGACTTGGCAGTAAGGGCTCATGTGTTACCCGTGCGGTAACCGTCCAGCGCACGCCAATTGCCGATTACTGCCGGGAACGCTCCTGCGGTAGAAAATAGAAAATTATTTCCTAGCGCAGGTTTTTGGCATGTGCCAAACTCAGAATTCCCGCCAGACGCATGCACTAGCCAGGTGGTAATGCCAATGTGACGCATACTGCGCGCACACAGGCCCTTACACGCCTTTATCAAAGGGCCACTAATGGTTTACAAAAAGAACCCAAACATAATCATGTCCTACATACATAAAACACAGTTTCTACTATAATCATAAGTCTACAATTTGGCTCCAGCACTTTGACCAACCTTTGAGCTGGTGTACGTTCTGGTAACTTGTGTTAGTCATAAAGACGGGGACTTATAGAATTCATGCTCAGCATTCACCATCCTTTACCCCTATATGTCCAGTTCCCATTGCACCATGGAATACACAGATATGTTTTTTTTTATTATCATTTACATAATTGATCTTGAAAGCTATATTTTTGAGTTACAAGTAATTCAGGACGCAAACTAAACCTCAGGGAAATAAGATAATACATCTGAACCCAGAGCATTAGACCCAACACCATGAGAAACTGGACAAAACAAAGGAAAAATGAAAAGGATGCATTATACCTGCCCAAATATAAGCTAACTGCTTGTAAATAAATGCTTTAACTGCTAAACATCCCTGGTATCAAAGAAAAAAAATCCATAAAATGAAAGGACATTCATATAAGTAATGATGCATTTATATATGAATATAACTGGTGCATGCATGTAAAAAATGTTAACACACGTGTAAGCATACACTTACCTGCAAAAGTGCCAACAGGGTGTTTAAGCACCATGGCATCACAGTGGCATAACTTGCCGATGGAAGTGGGCGTATACAAAGCTTCCACTTATGTTCTTAACATATAGAACGGCACCATGACAAAATAGCCCCAACAAAACAGCCTTGCAACAAATGGCCCTTGACAAATCAGCCCCTCCCACAAAATAACCCTTGACAAAATAGCCCCCTAGAAAAAATAACGCATCACAAAAAAGGATGATAAACTACAAGTGAAATGGAGGAGTGGCCTAGTGGTTAGGGTGGTGGACTTTGGTCCTGAGGAACTGAGTTCGATTCCCACTTCAGGCACAGACAGCTCCTTGTGACTCTGGGCAAGTCACTTAACCCTCCATTGCCCCATGTAAGCCGCATTGAGCCTGCCATGAGTGGGAAAGCGCAGGGTACAAATGTAACAAAAATAAAATAGATACTATTGGAGATTCTACATGGAATGTTGCTAGTCCACTAGCAACATTCCAAGTACAAGGCTGCGCAGGCTTCTGTTTCTGTGAGTCTGACGTCCTGCACCCCCCCCCCCCCGTTTTTTTTTTTAGTTTTTGTACAGGTGGTGCATTCCCCCCTCCTCCCCTCTTGTCCCGTCCTACAAGTTCCAGACCCCCCTCCCCCCAAGTTCCAGACCCCCTCCCTCCCCCCCCAGTTCCAGACTCCCATCCCCCCCAGTTCCAGACCCCCCCTCCCTCCCTCCCTCCGAATTTCAGACCCCCTCCCCCCTTCGAATTCCAGACCCCCCTCCGAGTTCCAGACCCCTCCCACTCTCTGAGTTCCAGACCCCACCTCCCTGCCTCCCTCCTTCCGATTTACAGACCCCTCTCCCTCCCTTTGAGTTCCAGACCCCACCTCCCTCCCTCCCTCTCTCCCTCCAATTTGCAGACCCCCCTTCCTCCGATTCCCCCCCCCCTCAGAGTTCCTGACCCCTGGACCCCCCTGCCGTGACCTTCTTGAGCCCCCCTTCCTGCTGCCAACACTCGGGGCTTTGGAGCCCATCTGTGAAGAAAGTTACGGACACAGGCAGGCAGACGCATAGAATGTTGGAGGTGAGAATTATTATATAGGATGATACTGATACCAGGTTGTATTAGTGTTCTATAATGGAATCTGGACATCCAGATGTCAGTATAGAGTAGGTCTCTCCCTGCACAGCATCAGGGGACCAAAATAGAGTCACCCACCTACAGAATTGCCCCCTTGGTGTCCTGCTACGCTTACGTAGATGTTGGCAGAAAAGAACCATTTGGTCCTCTGAAACTTCCCATTTCTGCCCACAAACCTTATCCTTCACATGCTCAGACAGACTCTCACTTTCATTTTCTTAGCGCAATTATGGTTCATGACCTTTGGTCAGTGTACTTTAGTATAAATTTATAATAAAGTCACTCAGTGAACTCAGTGTTACTTTTAGACGTGAGTCATGCTACTTCAGATTGTCATTAGATGCAAAGGAAGGTGACGGATGGGGAGAGGGTTGAAAGCTACAGGACCTTTTCTTTTGAGGTCTCTCAAATTTAATTATTTCATTAGCCCATAATTGGTGAAAGTGCCCTGGTCTTGGGTGCCACACATCCGTCAGAAAGTACAAGACTGCAGCAAATAAAGCTGGTTTTTTTTTTTTTAGTTTATGTATTTTTATTTTCTTTGTAAAGCAAAGAGGGGCTTGGGGTGTATTTCCTTCATTAAGTTTTATTTATTTTAATTTTTGTTACATTTGTACCCTGCACTTTCCCACTATGGCAGGCTCAATGTGGCTTACATGGAGCAATGGAGGGTTAAGTGACTTGCCCAGAGTCACAAGGAGCTGCCTGTGCTTGAAGTGGGAATCGAACTCAGTTCCTTAGTTCCCCAGGACCAAATTCCACCACCCTAACCATTAGGCCACTCCTCAACTGTTGCTACTATTTGAGATTCTACATGGAATGTTGCTATTCCACTAGCAACATTCCGTGTAGAAGTCGGCCCTTGCAGATCACCAATGTGGCCGCGCAGGCTTCTGCTTCTGTGAGTCTGCGTCAGACTCACAGAAACAGAAGCCTGCGCAGCCTTCTACATGGAATGTTGCTAGTGGAATAGCAACATTCCATGTAGAATCTCCAATAGTAGCAACAATCCATGTAGAATCTCCAATAGTATCTATTTTATTTTTGTTACATTTGTACCCCGTGCTTTCCCACTCATGACAGGCTCAATGCGGCTTACATGGGGCAATGGAGGGTTAAGTGACTTGCCCAGAGTCACAAGGAGCTGCCTGTGCCTGAAGTGGGAATCGAACTCAGTTCCTCAGTTCCCCAGGACCAAATTCCACCACCCTAACCATTAGGCCACTCCTCAACTGTTGCTACTATTTGAGATTCTACATGGAATGTTGCTATTCCACTAGCAACATTCCATGTAGAAGTCGGCCCTTGCAGATCACCAATGTGGCCGCGCAGGCTTCTGCTTCTGTGAGTCTGACGTCCTGCACGTATGTGCAGGACGTCAGACTCACAGAAACAGAAGCCTGCGCAGCCTTGTACATGGAATGTTGCTATTCCACTAGCAACATTCCATGTAGAATCTCCAATAGTATCTATTATATTTTTGTTACATTTGTACCTGCGCTTCCCACTCATGGCAGGTCTCAATGCGCTTACATGGGGCAATGGAGGGTTAAGTGAGGGTTAAGTTTGTGTTGTCTGGTCTCCTGCATACTTTTTGCTGACCGTAATGGTGATGTTCTCATTGCAAGAATGCAGTGTACTACTAACCAGCAAGTTAAACAATTTCACCATCCACATTGTTACTCCCAAATAAGAAAGATTGGGAGTATCAACAGGATATTAATAAGTTACAGCCATGGATGGATTTAAGGAAAACACAAGTAGCGACTGAGCTTTTTGAAAAACCTGGGATGGCAAAGCTAAGTTCACGGATTAGAACTGTTCAACCTGGCTGACATTTTTGTATTGTAGTGATTGATGTAGAAATCCATTTTGTCTTGTTTTTTAAGACCTATTGTAGAGTTTCATAGGTCGGATGAGGATTTGATCAGTATTTGAACTGTGAACTTATAAAATTGTTCTTTTTCATGAGCCTGGACACTGCAGACTTTTATCTCATGATATATGTAGATAGGAGAGTTTTTCTCTGCGGTGTTGGGTAGGTGGGGTAGCGATGATGAAAGTCAGTCAGTGGTGTCCTAATACGAAAAAAGGTACCCTGGGTCTTATGAGGCTACATGTAAGTAAAAGATATTTTATTGGTTCAAAACTCATTAAAACCTTTGTGATTTGGAGGCAATTAGACAGTATTTCAGTTTCTGATTTCATATTGCTCTATGCGAGTTTTGAAGATGGTATACTACTTGCACTGTCAACACAATACGTAATAGAACATATAATTGACAGTGAAGGGTAAAGCAAAGATGCACATATAGATAGGTAAGAAAGTAGGAAGAGTTAGAAAGTAAGGTGATTGATTTAAAGAAAGTTGCACATGAGGTCTGAGAGATGGTTAAATATTATCTCAGCTAGGGTAGGAGTGGGTAAAACATGTCCTGCTGCAGTATATGGAGCCCGAGTCACTCCTGTGTGTGTGTAAGACTAACGAGTTAGTTACTTCTTCCATTTTCTGTGGATACTACAGTTGAACAATTACTGAATGGAGAGATGGATAATTGAATAATTGTGACTGGAAAACTATTTGGTTAAATGACTGGTAGAAAGACGTGATTTCCAGGAGAGGAAAGGGAAGGAACGAAAAGGAGAGTCTTGCTTTCTGAAGACAGAAAGGTGCTTTTAACCTCAGAAAGAGGGTGTGAAACAGAGCATTCATTTGAACTAGGGTCTCTAGGGTCTGGTCGGTTCCAATGGGAAAAGCTACAGGGGAGTCTTATGGACAGCTATTGGGGGTTTTTGGCGTTAACACCATTCAAGGCCCAGCTTATATCAACACAAGCTCACACGGAAGGTGAAGGGGCACACCCTGCCCCTTTGGAGCACTGAGGAGAAGGGAGCAAGGGATTTTGCCAGTTTCTCCAGATGGTCAAGGGGGAAAGTGGTTTGCCACAGCCCTGTGAAATCCTATGAATCAAACAGGATTGATTGTATTGTCGAATTCTACTGATGCTATAGCAACTGTGAGTACATCTTCCCCAGCTGAATGTTTGCTCAGTTCCAAGAGGTAGAATCTCATCCCCTCACCTCTAGTTACAGGACTAACTCCCCCTGGGATTCCCAGGGTAGAGGGGGCCCTTTCAGCGGTATCAGACTCTTTTTTTTGTATTAGAAGCAAAATCTCAACTGGACAGTGTTCCCTTATCTAATGTATGGTGCTACTTACTTTCTTTGATAAAACTGCTTTTAGTACTTCTTTGGTTTAAAAGTATGAGTATCAAAAATGTGTGGGCAGGCAGTAACAAGAACAGAGACAAAAATTCAGGGAACTGTGACTCAACTGTGCAAATTCACTTGCTGATCTTCATAAGAAATTGATAGCATTGATAAACGTCTTCTTAAAGTAGAATCTCTTCAAGCTGTTGCCACTTTTAATGAGAGTTTGCAGATATATAATGAGTTAGAATTATCAGAGAATTTGATGAGATTTAAGAATTTGGGGGGTCCTTTTACTAAGGTGCACTGAAAAATGAGCTGCGCTCGTGTAGGCGTGCGTTTTGGGCGCACGCAGATCCATTTTTTCAGCAGGCCTGTAAAAAAGGCCTTTTTACAATTATTTGCCAAAAATGGACGTGCGGCAAAATTGACTTAGCCGGTAAGGTCTCACGCGGGGGAACCATGTGGTAATCGTCTGTGCGTGTACAATGACAATTACCGCCTGGTTTCCGCCGCATGCAGGAAAATAAAGTTATTTTCTATACGTGCGGCAGACGTGCGTAAAAACGCAAGTAGCTGGGCGGTAACTCCAAACTGACGCAGCTTAGTAAAAGGGCCCCCTGAGTATCTTGAATTTTCTGATTTTGCACTATCTGTCACTCCGTGATCACCTTAAGAAATATTTGAGAGATGTCTTGTCCTGTTCTCAGGCAGACTTCATAGCTGTTTTTAACATATATGTAATGGAAGTGAATTTTAAAGATTGTTTTTCAACTCTGACTTTGACCGAAAGTAACTTCACTTGTAAATACAAAAACAAGTTGGAATGCAGAAGATAAGACACAGCTCTAACTAATTTGGTATGCAAACATAGTAACATAGTAGATGACGGCACCTATATGGTCCATCCAGTCTGCCCAACAAGATAACTCATATTTGCTGCTTTTTGTGTATACCCTACTTTGATTTGTACCTGTGCTCTTCAGGGCACAGACCGTATAAGTCTGCCCAGCACTATCCTCACCTCCCAACCATCAGCCCTGCCTCCCAACCACCGGCTCTGGCACAGGACGTAAACTCTGTCCAGCCACTATCCCCGCCTCCCAACCACCAGTCCTCTGCCCACCAACGGCTCTGGCACAGACCGTACAAGTCTGTCCAGCACTATCCTTGCCTCCCCAACACCAGCCCCCGCCTCCCGATCTTGACTAAGCTCCTGAGGATCCATTCCTTTGGCACAGGATTCCTTTATGCTTATCCCAGCGTGTTTGAATTCCGTTACCGTTTTCATTTTCCACCACCTCCCACGGAGGGCATTCCAAGCATCCACTACTCTCTCCGTGAAAAAATACTTCCTGACATTTTTCTTGAGTCTGCCCCCCTTCAATCTCATTTCATGTCCTCTCGTTCTACCACCTTCCCATCTCCGGAAAAGGTTCGTTTGCAGATTAATACCTTTCAAATATTTGAACGTCTGCATCATACACCCTTTTCTCCTTTCCTCCAGAGTATACATGTTTAGTTCAGCAAGTCTCTCCTCATACGTCTTGTAACGCAAATCCCATACCATTCTCGTAGCTTTTCTTTGCACCGCTTCAATTCTTTTTACATCCTTAACAAGATACAGCCTCCAAAACTGAACACAATACTCCAGGTGGGGCCTGGTTCTTGTTTCCAGGTCCAGCCTGGCCACCTGGAGTTGGAAATCATGTGACCATGTTCCCACAGTATGGCTTGTTTACCTAAACAGAGAAGCATTCTGTAATTTTCCTTAGCTCTGAACATGAGCTCAGAGCCTAATAAAAAGGGAGGGCTTGTCACAGCAGAGTGGGAGCTCATCTGTGAGCAGACGTACTGCGCAAAGGATCTGTTCCTGGTCCAAGAAGCTCCTGGCTCTCGCTGTGAACCGGGCCCCCCCCCCCCCCCAGCTGATGTTATGAGCCTGGATGATGTAAGGACCAGTGATGTTGTTTATTAATAAGTGTAAGATCGTTTGCTTCCTTTCTTGGTCTAAGAACTCTTAGCATTGCTTAAATGTAGAGACCAGTGACGTAATGATTGTTTAGCTAATCATTGTGTGTATTGTATATGTGCTAACCATTGTATATATATCTTAATCATTGTAGAATTTAGCTCCTCTATTAAAGGTCTTATTTACTTGATACGAATCCAAAAGAATCCACAGTAATTATTGGGAAGTCTGCGTCAGTGAGGCAGGCTGTAAATCCATAGCAGTTCAATATACTGTTTATCAAAAGGGGTCCAATTAGATGTGCCAGAATGAAATATTGCTCAAGTTGTTATTGAGAATACCTTAAATCTATCTGAGTTTTTGGACTCTTCCATTGATCAGATAGATAAATAAGCTACTTTCATAGCTTTTTTACAATCTAAAATAGATAAGAATATTTTAAAGCTTTATATTCCCAATTAAAATGTTTGTTTTGTGGTCAGAAACAAGGTCCTGTTTACTAAGCCACGTTAGAGGCACATTAGCGTTTTTAGCACACGCTAAGCATTAGTGTGCTCTAACCATAGAGATGCCAATAATATTCCTATGCCTCACACATATATGCCCAACTTTTTTAAATACAGTTTTACAGGTTTATTCATTAACCATCAGTAAGATCATCGTTTATTATTTACTATACCTTTACTTATTGCACTTTTTCAAAGCAGAACGGTTTACATTGTAAAATACAATTAAAAACACAAATATACAAACAAAGAAATCCATTTGTCAATAGAAAAGCACAGCAAACAATCATCCATTCTAAGAATTAAATAACATTCATACAACCAAGCATATAATTCTGCATATTAAAAACAGGACGTCAGAAACAGAAGGAAGACTTTTACGAGAAGAAGAGGACCTCGGCTGGCAGGGGTTGGGGTTCCCCGCCAGCAAAGGCAGGCGACAGCGGGTTGGCGGCGGGAGGGGGGGTCGAGAGGGTTGTCGGCAGGGGGGACCAGGGCCAAATCTACAGGGGCCCAGGCCCCCCTGGCACCAAGTAGCCACGCCACTGGTTGCGACGGAGAAGATCCTCAAGTACCAAGAAATGAAATCAGAGATCCAGAAAATGTGGAAGATGCAGAAATATTCCCCATCGTATTGGGTGTTACAGGCTTGATTAAAAGGAATTTCCAAGCACGACTAGATTCCCTAGATAGGTTGCTTATGCATATTGCATCATGCCAGAGATAGCTTCCTTCTGGAGTTGATAAGATGTAAGTACTATGGCGAGCATTAGCAATATATTTGAGAGACTGAGATCATACTCCACATACCTTGGCTTAGGGGCCATGCTATGTGCAAACTAAACCATTTGGAGACTTTCTCCCATCAAAAGGCGTCGCAAAGAAGCTACCGCAAGTGAAGGAACAGGAGCAGGGACCAACAGTGGGGACCCCAATGCCCACAACCATCGACAAGTTAAAAATGGAATGGAAAGAAGCTACTACTGTGCAGGCCACAAGTTTTGGCTGTAACGTTTATCTCCTACGAAATTAGCCCAGTGTCCAGGAAGCAAATGAAGAATTGCATAATTATAAGTTGAAAACACTAAATAAAGGTAGACTGCCTCTGTAAGTTGTGAAGTCATGTGTACAAACAGGTTATGCCAGGTAAGTGACATTCCGTTTCCACCATCTACCTTAGGCAATACTGGAGAACACCAAGCTCTTTCCATGATGCTTCAGAGCCTTTCAACATCTGCAGGAGATGGGAATAATATATGCAAATTGAGCAGGTAGATCTCCAGGTTGTTCTTTAGTCATGGTAGACAATGACAATCGTTTATTTATTTATTTAGATTTTGCTCACACCTTTTTCAGTAGTAGCTCTAGGTGAGTTACGTTCAGGTACTCTGGATATTCTCATGGCTTTTGTAGCATACCATTAGTCAAAGCTGGGCTTGCAGTGCCTTGGGTGCACAACTCAAAGTAGACTTTTGTGAGATTGTCTTCTCGGCAATTGACCTGGTGCACCAAAGAGTATGACAAGTAAGGGGGACTGTGATGAATGTGTTTACATGCCAAGCGAATTTTCCAAACGAAATAGTTTTGCTTCTGTGCATGAAATTTGTAAGCAGTAAAACATCACCAATGATTGAAGCTCTCTTACCAGACCTCCTCAGTTCCCATGATTGTGGGCCAAAGGTCAGCAGCATGGTGTGAAGCCTTCATGATGGTGTTACTGTTTATGAGTCTCCAACTTGTTGTAGCATAGTCATCCTTCTGTGCACTGCAGCGCGTCAGGTGATGGGGTTTGTGCCTGCACAGATGCGGAAAGCACAGATGACCTATTAGTCTGGTCTTTTCTTATTCAGGTTCTAAACTTTAAACAGCAGGACACAATGGCATGAGGCTTCCAAGAAGATAAGAATAAGTACATAAGTACATAAGTAGTGCCATACTGGGAAAGACCAAAGGTCCATCTAGCCCAGCATCCTGTCACCGACAGTGGCCAATCCAGGTCAAGGGCACCTGGCACGCTCCCCAAACGTAAAAACATTCCAGACAAGTTATACCTAAAAATGCGGAATTTTTCCAAGTCCATTTAATAGCGGTCTATGGACTTGTCCTTTAGGAATCTATCTAACCCCTTTTTAAACTCCGTCAAGCTAACCGCCCGTACCACGTTCTCCGGCAACGAATTCCAGAGTCTAATTACACGTTGGGTGAAGAAAAATTTTCTCCGATTCGTTTTAAATTTACCACACTGTAGCTTCAACTCATGCCCTCTAGTCCTAGTATTTTTGGATAGCGTGAACAGTCGCTTCACATCCACCCGATCCATTCCACTCATTATTTTATACACTTCTATCATCCCTCAGCCGTCTCTTCTCCAAGCTGAAAAGCCCTAGCCTTCTCAGCCTCTCTTCATAGGAAAGTCGTCCCATCCCCACTATCATTTTCGTCGCCCTTCGCTGTACCTTTTCCAATTCTACTATATCTTTTTTGAGATACGGAGACCAGTACTGAACACAATACTCCAGGTGCGGTCGCACCATGGAGCGATACAACGGCATTATAACATCCGCACACCTGGACTCCATACCCTTCCTAATAACACCCAATAATAACCATACTGGATCAGACCAACAGTCCATCTAGACCAGTATCCTGTTTCCAACAGTGGCCAATCCAGGTCACAAGTACCTGGCAGAAACCCAAATAGTAGCAACATTCCATGCTACCAATTCCAGGGCAAGCAGTAGCTTCCCCATGTCTGTCTCAATAGCAGACTACGGCCTTTTCCGCCAGGAAATTGATCGAACCTTTTTTTTAAACCCAGGTACACTAACCGCCATTGCTGCATCCTCCGGCAAAGAATTCCAGAGCTTAATTATTCGTTGAGTGAAACAAATATTTCCTCCTATTTGTTTTAAAAGTATTTCCATGTAACTTCCTTGAGTATCCCCTATTCTTTGTACTTTGGAACGAGTAAAAAAATCGATTTACTTCTACTCGTTCTACACCACTCAGGATTTCGTAGATCTCAATCATATCCCACCTCAGCCGTCTCTTTTCCAAACTGAAGAGCCCTAACCTCTTTAGCCTTTCCTCATATGAGAGGAGTTCCATCTCCTTTATTATTTTGTTCGCTCTTCTTTGAACCTTTTCTAATTCTTCTGTATTTTGTTTGAGATATGGTGACCAGAACTGAACGCAATTCTCAAGGTGAGGTTGCACCATGGAGCGATACAGTTATTTTGGTCTTATTTACCATCCCTTTCCTAATAATTCCTATCATCTTGTTTGCTGTTTTGGCTGCCGCTGCACCCTGGGCAGAAGATTTCAGCTGGGGCGACCTGTATGAAGGAACCATGCTAAAAACCAATCCTCAAAGAGCATGGAAATGCCAGATTACCCTTCTTATTTTAGCCACTCTGAGATCTTTTACAAAATTTAAGAACATAGAAAGGAGAATCAATAAGGTTAAGACGGCTAGGACTCTTTAGCCTGGAGAAAAGGCGGCTGAGGGGTGATATGATTGAGGTCTACAAAATAATGAGTGGGGTAGAGCGGACAGATGTGAAGCGTTTGTTTACGCTTTCAAACAATAATAGAACCAGGGGACACAAGATGAAATTAGAATGTGGTAGGTTTAAAACAAATTGGAGAAAGTTTTTCTTTACTCAGCGCGTAGTTAGACTCTGGAACTCATTGCCGGAGAAGGTTGTGACGGCAGCTGGCCTTGCTGAGTTTAAAGGGGGTCTGGACAGATTCCTGAAGGAAAAGTCCATTGATCGTATTAAATTCTGGGTTTTTGCCAGGTTCTTGGGGCCTGGATTGGCCGCTGTCGGAGACAGAGTGCTGGGCTTGATGGACCTTTGGTCTTTTCCCAGCGTGGCAGTGCTTATGTACTTATGCTTATGTAATATTCTTACTTCTGGAATTGTCCATTGCTTTGTTTGATTTATTCTTACTGTACACCGCCTTAAGTGAATTCCTTAAAAAAGGTGGTAAGTACGTTAAATAAGGTAAGTAAGTAAAGTAAGTAATGAATTAATGAAGAAAGTTAATGAAGAAATATATTAAATCTAACCACATTGAACCAAAACTCATTTTTGGATAATTGTGGGATGCAAGCATGAATAAATAAATAAATAATACATAAAATAAATATAGGTCCACTGGTGTTGCAGAGAACGCGGATGAAGTTGCAACCAAGGCGTTCAAAATGGCGTTTATACCAAACAATACAGAGAGTTGTAAAAAAGACTTAAAACCCATAGGGCCAGAGTTGCTCAGTTCACATTTACCAAATAAAAGAAAAGGTTGCAGAGAAACTGTACAGGACCACCACCCAGTCAGAGTCTGGAGCAGAGAGTGCCAAAACAACCGAGGGCAATGTCAAAACAGATGACTTAGAGGTGCTCCCAGACCAGGGCATTTTGTCTGGCAAAAAAAGGTGCTGGTACTCAAATGCCAGGCCACCCCTTCAGGGGGGGGTGATCACTGACGGACCCACCCCATAACAGCCAGGCCCCCTGAAACCAGTCACAGAATCTATGACAAGGCAGAATTTGTGCGTAGAGCTCACTGAGCTCTTTCATTAAAACTTGGGTTCCATGGGTCGATTTTAGCAGACAATGGAAAAGGTGCCGGTACTCAAATGCCAGGCCACCCTTCAGGGGTGGGGTGATCAGTGAGGGACCCCACCCCACAATAGCCAGGCCCCCTGCAACCAGTCACAGAATCTATGACAAGGCAGAATTTGTGCGTAGAGCTCACTGAGCTCTTTCATTAAAACTTGGGTTCCATGGGTCGATTTTAGCAGACAATGGAAAAGGTGCCGGTACTCAAATGCCAGGCCACCCTTCAGGGGTGGGGTGATCAGTGAGGGATCCACCCCACAATAGCCAGGCCCCCTGCAACCAGTCACAGAATCTATGACAAGGCAGAATTGATGTGTAGAGCCTGAGCTCTTTCATTAAAGAGCCTGCAAAGAGGTGGGATAATGTGGGATACAAATGCAACAAATAAATAAATAAAACTTGGGGACCATGGGTCAATTTTAGCAGACAATGGAAACGGTGCCGGTACTCAGTACCCCCAAGTACCCCCTCAAAAAAAGCCCTGTCCCAGACCCACACTTAGGACAGCTTCCCTCCTCCACTAGGCCAACTCGACGAACTCGATGCGGAGAAACATACAGTTGTAATACGAACTTTGAGAGTGTCTCTTTGTGCTGTTCATTAATCACATGTTTATGTAGATAGAGGAGGTCATCTTGAAGCAGATGAGATGGTGTCGAACAGGTTAGTTCACAAGTTAAGCTAGTATTTTCTAAAATTACATAGGCACCGTCCCACCCTGTTATAAAATCGCCTTCGGTGTGTGTACATATTGTGTATGTTATACATGTGTGGTGTGTGTGTAGGTTCCATTTAACTCTGTTCAATTTATAAATGCCCCTCCAGGTAGCACAAAGCAGTGTATTACAAAATCACCAAAATAATAATAAAAACAATGCAATAAAAATTTAAATTCATACATGTCAATGTAACTAAGCATCCATCATTTTGACCCTCCATTTTGACCCTTTTACTAAGCCACGTAAGCTTCTGCGCATGCCGACTACCGCGTGGCTTTTACGGTAATTTCATTTTCGGTGCTCGTCCGATACGCACGTCTGAAAATTTTTTTTTATTTTTGGACGTGCGCAGGTCATTACCGCTTGGATTCTTTACCACTAGGTCATCAGCCCCAAAATGGACGAGTCCATTTTCGGCAAAAAAAGAGGCCTTTTTCACAGGCGTGCTGAAAAATGGATTGGCACGTGCCCAAAACCTGTGTCTACACTACCGCAAGCCATTTTTCAGCGCACCTTAGTAAAAGGACCCCTTAATGTAATTATTGATTTATTCAATTCAGTATTCCACTTAAACACCAAGAACAATACTTAACCAATAAAACAATCAATAGATATCAATCTGCAATGATAAAGGCCTGCTTAATGAGCCAAGTCATTAAATCTTGATGAAATTCCACTCCATTGTGCCCTGCCCTCATACCCTTTGGGATACTGTTCCACAAAGGGGGAATAAGAACTGAAAATGCCCGATCCTCAGCTCTGGCCGGGTACTATGAAAACTTTTATAGTGATGACCTAAGAGAATGAAAAGGGACATATGGAGGCATATTTTCAAAGCACTTTGGGAGGCTAAGTTCCACATGTTTCTATGGAACTTTGGGAGACTAAGTGCTTTGAAAATAAGCCTCATGGTATTAACTTAGCTTAAAGAAATTTCAGGCCCAACCCTTGTCTAATTTTAAATACTAACTATAGTAATTTAATTAGGCAATGATAATTAACTGGGAGGCAATGCAAAGTGCACAGAATTGGAGTAATATCCTTCTTGAGCAAGCACTGGCCACAGGCCTAGCTGCAGCAAGGACTCTTTCAAGTCTTTTCAAACTTTTCTCTGGGAGATCTAGAGACAATATTACAGTACTGTACATAGGAGACTACCAAGGCATGTGCTGAAGTTGGTAGGAGTGTAATGAGCTCTAATCTCCATGGTAACAAAATGGCCATTGGGCAACTGCAGCTAATTAAGCAAGTATAGACCTACGAGGAGAGACTTGATGTATATCCTGGAGGTAAGGAGAAACAGGGGTGGTATGATACAGGCGTTCAAATATTTGAAAGCTATTAATCCGCAAACGAACCTTTTCCAGAGACGGGAAGGTGGTAGAACTAGAAGACATGAATTGAGACTGAGGGGGGGGGGGGGGGGGGGCACTCAGGAATATTGTCAGGGAGTATTTTTTTCACTGAGAGGGTGGTAGATACCTGGAATGCCCTCCCGCAGGAGATGGTGGAGATGAAAACTGTGATAGAATTCAAAACTACGTGGGATAAGTATGAAGGAATGGATCCAAATAAGCTTAGCAGAGTAATTGGGAAGCAAAGCCCATGCTGGCTGACGCTTGATCTATGCTAGCAAAAGGCCACCAAGCATTGATTATGTAGTTTGATTTGTCATCAGCTTTTGACGTTCTTGATCAAGAAATTTTGTTAATTCTATTAGGGCTGTAGGGAAAGTGAGACACTGGTCTGAAGGTTTTTTTGGGACTTACTTAGGTCATATAGAGTAAGGATAGGAACTGAAACCTTGAAGTCTTGGTGGGCTGGTTGAGGTGTGCCCCAGAGATCCCCACTCTCCCCAATTTTTTAAAATGTTTTGACGTCTACTGTAAATGGCTTGTTTGAATGTACTAGAATTTATCTGTACACATATGCTAATAACATAATGCTACTTGTTCCCTTTTTCTTCTTTACTGCCTTCTGTCTTACCAACAATTCACTCCTATTTTTTGAAAATAGAGTGCTGGGCTGAGTGATATCATGATACTGAATGCAGAAAAGACTTGATCACTGATAAAACAACATTTTTTTTGTAAGTCACCCTCGATGGAGAAGCCATATTAATTACTTTTCCATCGATGGTATCACTTACCATTTAGAATCCCAATTGAAAATTCTTGGTATGACCCTTCGAATCTCATGTTCAAATATTGTCAGCAAAGGTTTTTGGCCTACTATGGAAATTAAGATGAATAAGTTCTTGTTTTGATTCCATGGCATCTTGGTTGATCTTCCAGACTTTGCTGGCTGGTGGATGATCTAGATTGTTGCAATGTCGTTCATTTTGGTTGCAGCGTAGCTATTCATTGCAAACTGCAGACACTGCAAAATACAGAACATCTAGGTTTAAGAGGGCTACTCCATTATTGAATTCTCTCCATTGGCTACCAACGAAGGCCCACTCCGTTTTTAAACTATGCTGTTTGGCATATCTAGGGGGTCTTTTACTAAGGCGTGCTTGCGTTTTTAGCACATGCTAAACATTAGAGACACCCATAGGAATACATTGGCGTCTCTAACGTTTAACGCGTGTCTATTTTTAGCGCGCATTAAAAACATAAGCGCTCCCTAGTAAAAGATCCCCCCTAGTTTTTCACGGAATGGGTTCGATTCCCACTGCGGCTCCTTGTGACTCTGGGCAAGTCACTTAGGTGTCCTTTTACTAAGGTGCGCCGAAAAATGGGCTGCACTAGCGTAGGTGCGTGTTTTGGGCACGTGCAGATCCATTTTTCAGCGTGCCTGTAAAAAGGTCTTTTAAACATTTCAGCCGAAAATGGACGTGCGGAAAAAAACATTGGCGCGCGTCCATTTTGGGTCTGAGACCTTACCGCCAGCCGTTGACTTAGCGGTAAGGTCTCACGTGGCAACCTTGCGGTATAGTACGTGCGTGGAATGATGATTACCACCCGGTTTCTGCCGCGCGCAGGAAAATAAAAATTATTTTCCGGTGCATGTAGCAGATGCACGTAAAAAACAAAATTACCGGCCCGGCCTCACGGTAGCCGGGCAGTAACTCCAAACTGACGCACGTTGGGCACGCATAGGTGCCCATGTGGCTTAGTAAAAGGGCCCCTTTACCCTCCCATGCCCCAAGTACAAAAAGGTATCTGTATATATAATGTAACTCACTTTGAATGTTGTTGCAAAACCCACAGAAAGGCGGTATATCAAGTCCCATTCCCTTTCCCAAATAGTACACGCTCTCGCTAATTGTTTTTTATGCAAACAATTATGTGGCAGACTCTCAGCATTATCCAGTGCTTCAGTTCCCTTCCCCTTATAAAGTGATTTATAAATCTGAATTGAAATTCACCTTCTGTTATCAAAAACTAGATGGTGAAATGTGCTGTTCCTCTTTCCCTATTACGCCTCTAATTACCGTATTTTGTAATATTGTTATTTAATAGACTATTGTACACCACATTGAGCCTGCCCGTGGGTGGGAATAATGTGGGATACAAATGCCATAATAAAATAATAATAATAATTAATCTAGCTACTTGCTACTTAGAACAGTGGTTCCCAAACCTGGTCCTGAAACAAGGATTGGTTGGCAGTTTTTTTGTTCTCTCTGTGGATTAACTTGTTTTATAACCACGTGTATACATAAAGGATTTGTTCAAGCCAATCAGCTTCTTCTCAGAGAAAGTTGTTTGTGACCCCTGAGGCAGGGGCGTAGCCAGACAACAGATTTTGCGTGGGCCTAGGCAAGAATTGGGTGGGCACCAAGTGTTCTCCCCCCCCCCCCAAGAAAAAAATTATCTCAGCTGGTGGGAAACAAGGTTGCCAATTGGGCGGTTTTACGCAACCCGCTGCGGGAAACTTTTGCCCGCTGCGGGTCGCGGTTTTTGGGCTGGTTTTGTTTTTTTTCGGTGGTTTTTGTGCGGTTTTTCGGGCCGCTGGGGGTGGGGCTAGTGACGTTTTGGGCGGGGCCGATGATGGAGGAGGTGGGGCCAATGACGGAAGAGGCCGATGACGGCGGAGGCGGAGTCGATGGTGGCGGGGCGGGGTTGATGACGGCGGGGGCGGGGTGTGAACTTTTTGGGCGGGTTTCGGGGCCGAGTACCTGGCAACACTGGTGGGAAAATGTTTCTTTCCACCTTGGCAGCAGGCATGCACTGAAAGCATGCGTAGGTGCCGGTGTCATGGACAGTAGCGTTTTCGTTACCATCAGGGGAAAATCTTCAGCTGGCGGAGCTTGGGATTCCCACCAGTTACCACTGAACATGTGCTACTGTTGGGTGGGCCTGAGCCATAAATGGGTGGGCCAGGCCCACCTTTGGCTACGCCACTGCCCTGAGGCAGGTGCTTTGGCGCCGAAACACGGACCGTGTCGGGTCCTTGATATGAATATTCTGAATAAACTGTTTCTTGATGTTATCTCCCTATTGTTTTGCACATTTGTCAGCCTTTTGCTGTTTTGCTTTGATTCTCCCTGGAGGCTCCTCCTGTTCTCTTGGATTTGCTTAAAATGTTCACCATTAATCTAGTTACTTGCTACTTACAACAGTGGTTCCCAAACCTGATCCTGGAGGCACCCCAGCAAGCCAGGTGTTCAGGATATCCACAATGCATATTCATGAGAGAGATTTGCATGCAGCTCATGAATATTTATTGTGGATATCCTGAAAACCTGACTGGCTGGGGTGCCTCCAGGACCAGGTGTGGGAACCACTGCTTTAGAACATATCTCAAAAGGCTTTTTAGTAAATATTTAAATAGCAGTGAGTGGTGTTAGTTCTAACTTTGTAATTCACAGGTTATTGTCCCCGTTCTCTTTGTATGACTGTGCGCTGCATCGATCCATTTATTGGTTTATGCGGCATATAAGCATTGATTGTATTTTGTAAAAGGCGAAAGATTTATTCGGTCTGAAGAGAAACCAGAGATTATGATTGTATTTTGTAATGTTCTACTCTGCGATAAGCCCTTGATTCAAGATAAAGAATTCACTCTGGAATCCACCTTGAGGCTTCTGGGAATTGTATTAGGTCCTCACCTCACAGTGTCATCACAGATTAAAAAGTGTTTTCAGAAATGTTGTCTGCTAAATTGTGCCAGCTCCGATGCATTAAAAGATGTCTTTCTCAAGAACATTTTGTCTGGTTATCCAGGCGGTTGTATTATTGCAGCTCAGTTACTGCAGTTTACGCTATTTAGGCTGTACAGGTACCTCAATGAAACAATTATAATTGGTCCAGAATATGGCAGCAAAATGATCTTTGGCGCTCGTAAATTTGATAATGTTTCCCCTTTGCTGCCAGGATTGCACTGGCCTCTGGGGAAGCACATTGCTGTTTGAAAATGTGTACGTTTGTATTTAGGATTCTACAGGGACAAGCACCAAGGGGTCCTTTTACTAAGGTACATTAAAAAAATGGCCTGCGCTGGTGTAGATGCGTGTATTGGATGCGTGCAGGTCCTTTTTTTGGCGCACCTGCAAAAAGGCCTTTTTGGGGGGCCAAAAATGGATTGTGGCAATATAAAAACTGGTGTGCATCCGTTTTGGGCCTGAGACCTTACCGCTATCCATTGACCTAGCGGTAAGGTCTCATGCGTTAACGGGCGGTAATGGTCTACGGGCGTACAATGCCAATTACCGCCCAGTTACCGCTGCGCGCCGGATAATTTCTGGCGCACTTAGTGGATGCATGTAAAAAATGAAATTCAAAATTGACACACGTAGGAAAGCATAGGCGCCTACGCGGCTTAGTGAAAGGGCCCCAAGGTATCCGATAAGGCAAATTGAGATCCCTCAAGTAATATATCCTTGTGTTCTAAGGAGTCTTTAACTGTTCTATATCCTTTGGTGAGATCTTTAAAATATTAAAAAATATCATAATGCTACATTCGCTTTTCAAGCAGCGAAGTGTTGGAATGCCCTTCCTTCCTTCCTTCCTTTTTTTTTTTTATTAGATCACAGACTTGCTATTTAAAGATTAGAAAATTCCTGCAAACTTTTTTTATTTGGTAGATTTTTAAACGAAATGTTAATGGGAACCTTTTCATTGTAAGTCGGTGGAACTGGCTAGCGTTTAATCTTCCTGTTGTTATCTTCGCAGAGCCTTACGCTTTGCACTGGAATTACAAATATTGCATTGTGTTGTAAATCCAGGAATGGCCTAAAATCTTTCTCCTACATAATTTGGCAGTTCTCCAGCTCTAACCATTAAGTCTCTCCATTCAAAGCTTGTGCTTGTCTAGAACTGGTGCTTATTCAAAAAATAATGCAGCTGCCATGGCCGGCTAAGCTGTGCAATTTTCCCTGCTAACTCTGGAGAAGTGTAATGCGGGGCAAAGACCATGAATGGAATTCTGGAGGGAGGAAAAAGGCAGGGAAAGTGAATATTATTCTGGGGGGGGGGGGGGGGGGATGAGACAAAACAGGTGGTGTACAGTAAGAATAAATCAAACATAAGCAATAGTCAATTATATCAGTAAAAATATTCAAATAAAGTATAGCATAGTATACTACTTACAATGTCAATACAATACGTAATAGAACATTTTAATAGACAGCGTAGGGTATAAGCAAAGATGGAACATATGGATAGGTAAGAGGAGTTAGAAAAAGGTGACTAATTTAAAGAAAGTTGCACATGAGGTCAGAGAGATGGTTAAATATTATGTCAGCTAGGGAAGGAGTGGATAAACATGTCCTGCTGCAGTATGTGCAGCCCGAGTCAATCCTTGTGTGTGTGAGTGAGACTAACAAGTTAGTTACTTCTTCCATTACAGGTCTTAAATTTGTACTGCCATAAGCATTCTGCGTGTTTCCTTGTTCATAAATTGTGGGTATTCAGCTAGGCTGAATCGCTTTTAGTATTAGATTGTTCTATGGGCAGTATATCAGAGGAAGCTGTGGCAGCATTCAAATCTCTGAGGACCGAACGGTGAAACGGGTCCCCCGTTGGGATTACTCGGGACCATCCGACTGCCTCAGAGAGCCCTAAAGCTAAGTTCAGCTTCAGCTATACAATTATGCTCTATATGGGAGTAGAAAATTGAACACCTCACAATATTATTTGATGATAAGAATTATTTTTCACAAAAAGAATTTTTTTTCTATAAAACTGATTAACAGTTTTTGGTTGGGGGTTTTTCCCACCATTGGTAGAAGCTGTGAACTGTAGTTTGATTGTTATGACATTTTGCTATAGAGACATTCTATTGAAACCACAGTCAACCGAGGTCTTTTCCCCCACCATTCCATTGTGATGTTAAATTGTGTATAAGTACTACTACTGCTACTTAACATTTCTAGAGCGCTACTAGGGTTACGCAGCGCTGTACAAATTAACAAAGAAGGACGGTCCCTGCTCAAAGGAGCTTACAATCTAAAGAACGAAATGTCAAGTTGGGGCAGTCTAGTAGAAAAGTATTGCCATACTGGGAAAGACCAAAGGTTCATCGAGCCCAGCATCCTGTTTCCAACAGTGGCCAATCCAGGTCACAAGTAAGATCCCAAAAAAGTACAAAACATTTTTACTGCTTATCCCATACGGGAGTAACTGCCAATTGCAGGCACCTCTGACACATGTAGGCAGTGGTGTGCTGGAGCCGGCTCGCACCGGCTCGCAAGAGCCGGTTGTTAAATTTCTTCCGGCTTGCGAGCCGGTTGTTGAAAATAGCGAGCCGCTCTGGCTCTCCTCCCTCCATCCTCCCTCCCTCCGGATCCGCTCACCGCCTGCTTGTTTCGTGAATTCTTCGGGCAGGCACTCTTGCCTGCCCGCTTCCAGCGCTGACTGTCCCTCCCCTTGCCGATTCGCCCTTTAAAAATGGCCGCCGAGACTTCCAGAGGCGGCCTCGCGAGACTTCGGCTGAAGTCTCGGCGGCCATTTGAGCGCGAGTCGGCAAGGGAGGACAGTCGGCGCTGGAAGCGGGCAGGCAAGACTGCCTGCCCCGAAGAATTCAATAAATAGCGGGCGGTGAGGGACCGGATCGGGAGGGAGGCTGGGAGGAGGAGATAATTCACGAAACAACATAGGGAGGGGGTGGCAGGGGGGGAAAAGGGAGTCGCTGCTGGCATGGGTGGATGGAGGGGGTCGCTGGGTATGGGTGCATGCAGGGCAGGGGAGAGGAGGGTACCTGCGGACATGGGTGCATGCAGGGGAGAGAAGGGTCACTGCTAGACATCTGGGTGCATGCAGGGCAGGGGAAAGGAGGGTCACTGCTGGACATGGGTGCATGCAGGGGAGAGGAGGGTCACTGCTGGACATGGGTGCATGCAGGGGAGAAGAAGGTCACTGCTGGACATCTGGGTGCATGCAGGGCAGGGGAAAGGAGGGTCACTGCTGGACATGGGTGCATGCAGGGGAGAGGAGGGTCACGCTGGACATCTGGGTGCATGCAGGGCAGAGGAGGTCGCTGGGTATGGGTGCATGCAGGGCAGGGGAGTGGAGGGTCACTGCTGGACATGGGTGAAATGCAGGGGAGAGAAGGGTCACTGCTGGACATCTGGTGCATGCAGGGCAGGGAAAGGAGGGTCACTGCTGGGGGTCATGCAGGGGAGAGGAGGGTCACTGCTGGACATGGGTGCATGCAGGGGAGAGAAGGGTCATTGCTGGACATCTGGGTGCATGCAGGGCAGAGGAGGTTGCTGGGTATGGGTGCATGCAGGTCAGGGGGAGAGGAGGGGAGAGAGAAGGAAATTCTGGACATGGATGGAGGGGAGAGAAGAGTGAGGAAGGAGATGAGATGTAGGGAAAGGAAGAGAGGAGAAAACTGCACATGGATGAAGAAATAGGCAGAAGCTGAGGACCAGAAATGAAGAAAGAGGAAAGAAATAAATGGAAGAAGGAAGCCCTGGAAATGGAGTTAAGAGGACATATAGCAGCAGGATCGGATACTGGGCCAGCATGATCAGAAAACAGTCACCAGACAACAAAGGTAGAAAAAAATCATTTATTTTTCATTATAGTGTTTGGAATATGTTCACTTTGAGAATCAGGTGCTCAACATTAAAGTTTATATTTATTTACTTATTTATGGCATTTTATCCCACATTAAATGTGAATTAGATTGGAACCTGGGATCATTTAAATTTTTTTCCTGGAGAGAGTAATGCATTGTCACCCCCCCCCCCCCCCCCCCGCTATAGCCAGCTCTGCAATTTGGGGGGGCGCCGAGGTGGGCGGGGGGGGGGGGGGGGCGCCGAGGTGGACTGGGGAGAGAGCCTGTTGTTAAAAGTTTACCAGCACACCACTGCATGTAGGGGCTTTTATTCTGTTTCACACATGTGCACTTGGTGCCTAACATTAGGTTCCCAGTTATAGAATTGCCTTGAGGGCATTACAGGTAGCAGCAGGATTGAATAGTGTGAGTGCTGGATATTGTTTTACAGGGACTGGCCTTGTCCTGCAGGGAGGGAAAGCAGAGAAACAGCTCATCCTCCTTGCTTCCTGCCTTGCCGACTGCTGCTACTCTCTTGTGCAAACATTCCTGGCAGGTGTCAAGTGGGACACAAAACTAGCTGGAAGAAACCATCCCAATTTCACAGGAAAAACAGAAATAACATATTTAACATAGAAGGGCAGTCCCTGCTCAAAGAGCTTACAATCTAAAGGACAAATGTACAGTCAGTCAAGTAGGGGCAGTCAAAGTCTAGACGTTACTAAGATCTATAGCTCGCCTGGAACAACTTGCAGTGAAGTACTGACACAGGCTGCCTTTGTCCTTTGCCTAGAGTGGTGGCCTTCTGGCTCCTGATTTATGCGCATCATCCCGCCCGGGAACAGGCGTTCCATTTGGGCCTCTGTTTTGCCTCTCGTCCCGCTAACAGACACAACAACAAAGTCTAATACCTAAGAATAGCCACAGGCTGATAGCCCGAGGTTTCTCCTTCCTCCTCCTCTCCCCCTCCCTCTCCCTCTCCCAGAAGTTCCTCCAGCAGTCCAGGAAGCCCCGCCCACTCGCACTCCCCGCCTCTCTCCAGCCCGTGGAGCTGCAGTGACGTCAGCCGGAGTGAGCCAATCGGGCGGGGCTGGGAGAAGGGTGGGGCGGAGGCGGGAGTAAGGGGAGACTTGGGCTAAGGAGCCGGAGTGAGCCAATCGGGTTGGCGCGGTGGGCGTGGCGGAGAGGAGGTGGGTGGGAGTAGCGGAGGGGGGCGGGGTTAGTAGTGTGCTGAGGCTGAGGAAGTCGTCGGACGGAGCTGGACCGTCTCAGGGAGCGATCGGCTGCTGTCTGCGACCAGGTGAGTGTCCGGCTCTGTTGGGGAGAGGACGGGACTTGTGGTTTTAATCTTGGTAAGAAAGAGATCGGGCACTGGATGTGGCTGAGGGTGGGGGAACCAGACCTGGGCTGCCACTGGCAGAAAGTTCTTTTTTTTTCCTTTGCTTTTGCTTCTGGTTATTACCCGGGTTCGCTGATTAGAAGAAAGAGGCGCTTAGCGAGACCCTGCCCCCGAGAGCTTATGTTGCATGTGAAGCCCGTGACAGGGCGGAGGACTGAGCGGATGGGGATGACAGTCCCTTCAGTCAGACTTTCCTGTGATCCCCCCCCTCCCACCCTATGAAATGTTGGCAGTCTGCATTTCAGACAAGCAGGCAGCATCACAGGCTGTGCAGGGTTAACTGTGCCGGATACTCTCTCTTGCATGGAAGGAAGCCAAGTGTCAGCTCTGCTGGGTCTTGTTTTCTTTTGTGCATCCTCCTCCTACTCCTCCCAGGGAATGAACGAGCCAGTCAGACTGTGACAGAGTGAAGGGCCACTCTGCCTTCCCAGAACTAATGGCAACTAGATCGGTTAACTTTATTTCCAGGACACTTTTAACATACGTTGCCCAAACTAATAAATTTACTGGTATATAAAAGGGGGGGGGGGGGGGGGGGGGAAAGATAGTGAAAGATAATTGAAAAAGTAATAGTTACAGCAGTAAAGTTGTGTTTGTTATAAACCTCTCCGTACAAAATTCCCAGGCTCTGGTCTGCATCGTCCCTGTTCAGATCAGACTTTTGGTGCCTTGTGGCAGGATCCAGATTGATATGGCAGTGACTTGCCCAGAGCCAGAAGGGATTTGAACCTGGCCTGCTGTAACCATTAGGCTATTCCTCTGCTCCTGGTGGAAGGACTGAGCATATTTTGCTGTTATAACTGCTGTTTCTTCTCTTTCTCCCATGATTATACAGTTTTCCTCCCCCTGCTTATTCTTTTGTGGAAGTCTAATTTTTTTTCTCTGCTAATTTTGTGAAACATGTATCTCTATTTCTGTATTTTGCACAGTGTGCAGTAGGAAATGCATTTCTGATCTATTTCTCTAGCATTGCATTGCAAAGTCTGCTTTGGTGGGTTTTCAGTTCGGATTTTGTCTGTCTCTTTCTGGTCTGTGGTCATTCTGTATTTGGCGAGGCTTTGCCTGTGCAACTGAGGGTCAGGTATGCTGTTAACGTGTAGTTTCTGTGTGGGAAGCCCACCTGTCCTGGTTTTGGATCTGTGCCTTGCAGTAGGAGGTATATCGGTATTCTAGGGCATGTTGCAGTGATTGCCTGTTTTTCACAGGCAGGGGTTGTTACTGTTTGGATTCTGTACGTTTGTTATGTATGTGCTGAGTGCATTTGGTGTTATTTTACAGAGTGCCTGATAGTGATGGGGCCTTCTGTAAAATTCACATATTCGCTTTATTATTGTGAGTAATAAAGGGACTCATCCTAATTCTGCTCTGAATCCATTATTTGGGAGTGTTTCTGGGCACACAGAGTATCTGCAGAATTGGAGGTGTGGGTTTCTGTTCCATTCGGTGTACTTTTGGAGTAGTGTCAGACCCCCCCCCCCCCCCAGACCTCGCTCCAATATAGGTTGCAGGTTGCTATCAATTGTAATTTCAGCCTGACTGGGAGGGGGATTTGGGTTCTATTTCTCCTGTTGCATGTAGGGCTTTTGAATCTCTTTCTTGTAGCCAGTTTAAAACTCTCAGATGTGCTTAAATGTAAGGATGAGATATGTATATTCGAAAGCAGGGTTCTTGACCGTCTCCTGGAGGCAAACCTAGCCAGTCTTCAGGATTACCACAGTGAACATACATGAGAGAGATTTCAATACAGTAGGTCTCCGATATATGCTGATCTCTTTCATGCATATTCATTGCAGTAATCCTGAACAGCCCACTGAGGCTAGATGCAGATTCCCTTGTAGACCACCTGATGGTAACCAGATCATCTGCATAACAAATGTTTGATTCCAGTCATTTTATTTCTACTACTACTACTATTTAACATTTCTAGAGCGCTACAAGGGTACGCAGCGCTGTACAAACACAGAAGAAAGACAGTCCCTGCTCAAAGAGCTTACAATCTAATAGACAAAAAGTAAAGCATTTAAATTTAAAATATTTAAGCAGTCAAGCACAAGAGAACAGTCACTGAAGTCCTTATCTGTCCAGTACTTTGGGAAGATTGTTGATGTACATATCGAAAAGGGTGTGGCTGGCTCAGGCTATGTTGTAATAGCCAGAAGCCCCCAACAGTCTCCCCTCCCAACTGTGCCATGACACCTCCCAGCAGTTCCAGGCCTTGGTGAGGAGAGGGGGCGGGAAGCTTCGCCCACCCTCATTCCCATGCCTCTTTGTTATCAGAGGAGCTGGGCCAAGTGGGAGGTGAAATGGGCGGAGCAGGAGGAAGGGGCGGGGTATAAGGAGGGACTTGTACTGGAGAGGGACTTGGCGCTGAAGGGTTGTGCCCTGCCAGGGGGCCAGGTGGTTGTTGGACTCTAAGCCTAGTGGTGGTGGTATTGGAGAGAGGATGGGGGTCAGCTGCCACTGGGGAGTAGAAAGGAACAGTGACTTGCCATCTTATGTTTGTAAGAAGTGATCTGGGCACTAGATGCTGCTGAGGGAGGAAACCAAATATCGGCTGGCACTGGAAAAACATAATGTTGGCTCATTCTTTTTTTATTTTTGGCTTCTTGTTTGTATCTAGTACCTGTAAATTTGCTTTGCTGTATGGAAGGCAGGCATAAGAGCTTAGAATGAGCTTGCTCTGGAGAGCTTATAATGCAATTGAAGATTACAATAAGGAGATGAACGGAGAGGATGAAGGAGGGTAAAAGTCCCTTCAACTCCCTCCCTCCATCCATCCACCTTGCAAGCTTTTTTTTTTTTCTCATTGGTCTTTTTCATGCAGTGCCTGCATCCTTTTATATTTTCTTCCCCCCCCCCCCCCCCAGCCTTTTGGTTCAGATCGCCTTCCTTCCATGCATCCTTGGTATGTTTTCAGTTTGGGCTCTGATCTGTGTGCATGCCGGAAGTGAGAGGCAAAGCAGAGATGTAACTTTCACGGAAAGGAAAAATAAATAAATATCTAATTTTTTAGTCTGACGTATTAGGACCAATATCACAGTTTAGCATAAAGGCTGCAAGAAAGAATAAAATGCTCCCACACTCCACATTTTCCCTTCCTAGTTTCTAGTTCAGAATTCTATTGTTAAGTCTGTTAAGCAGAAATAGAAGAGATATTATCGAAGGAAGAACATTAAAGCCACTTACCGTCTTCCACCCCATCTGCCTTTTGATAAGGCTTCTTCCCATTCCATGTCATTGGCATATCCATAAAATCATTGGGACAACCTACAGGGAGCAGCAGTTACAACCCTAATTTCCAGGGCTGCATCAGCATTGGGCTCCCAGAAAGTTACTGGTGATCCACATGGGGAGACTACAAATAAAACCCAGACTTCATTAAGCACAGGAAAACTGGATGTTAATTCAACACTCAGGCCCCCTTCTGTGTCTTATTCCCAAGTTATGTAACAAAGCACACAGCCATCGAGGTTAATGAAGACGTAAAAAAAGGTATTTCGCTGGAAAGTGTCACAGCTGAAGATTAAGGTCCTTAAGGGGGTCATTCTCTACAGGTGGCCAAAGCTTAGACACTGGGATGTTGTGAGCTAAGTACGAATTCTGTATTGGCAATTGTGCGTGTCATTGCATTAGAGAATACTAGTGTAAGTTGGCATTTATACGCCAGCATTCAGGCGCAGTGGCTGGCGGAAATGTCCATGACTAAATGGCCCAGTTGCATGTGTATCTGATGTTTTATAACCTTAACTAGCCGTTAAGCCCGTAAAAACGGGCGAGACTTCCAGCTACCCTGCTCGCTGCCGGTCCCCCTGCACTGCCCTGACAGCGCCTCTCTCCTCCGTGTGAAAGCGTTGGACCAAAGATGAATACTATGAAAAGTAATGTGGAAACATATTATCCTAGTAAAAAAGGCCCGTTTCTGAGAGGAATAAAACGGGCGCTAGCAAGGTTTTCATGGAAGTGTGTATGTTTGACAGTGAGTGTGTGAGAGACAGAGTGAATTTGCGACTGTGTGTGTGTGTGAGAGAGTGAGACTGTCTAGAAGCCTGCGCGGCCACATTGGTGATCTGCAAGGGCCGACTTCTACATGGAATGGAATAGCAACATTCCATGTAGAATCTCAAATAGTAGCAACAGTGGAGGAGTGGCCTAGTGGTTAGGGTGGTGGACTCTGGTCCTGAGGACCTGAGTTTGATTCCCACTTCAGGCACAGGCAGCTCCTTGTGACTCTGGGCAAGTTACTTAACCCTCCATTGCCCCATGTAAGCCGCATTGAGCCTGCCATGAGTGGGAAAGCGCAGGGTACAAATGTAACAAAAATAAAATAGATACTATTGGAGATTCTACATGGAATGTTGCTACTATTGGAGATTCCACATGGAATGTTGCTATTCCACTAGCAACATTCCATGTAGAAGGCTGCGCAGGCTTCTGTTTCTGTGAGTCTGACTCACAGAAGCAGAAGCCTGCGCGGCCACATTGGTGATCTGCAAGGGCCGACTTCTACATGGAATGTTGCTACTATTGGAGATTCTACATGGAATGTTGCTATTCCACTAGCAACATTCCATCTAGAAGGCTGCGCAGGCTTCTGTTTCTGTGAGTCTGACGTCCTGCACGTACAGAAGCAGAAGCCTGCGCGGCCACACTGGTGATCTGCAAGGGCTGACTTCTACATGGAATGTAGAATCTCAAATAGTAGCAACAGTGGAGGAGTGGCCTAGTGGTTAGGGTGGTGGGCTTTGGTCCTGGGGAACTGAGGAACTGAGTTTGATTCCCACTTCAGGCACAGGCAGCTCCTTGTGACTCTGGGCAAGTCACTTAACCCTCCATTGCCCCATGTAAGCCGCATTGAGCCTGCCATGAGTGGGAAAGCATGGAGTACAAATGTAACAACAAAAAAAATGTGACAAAAGGCAGTATATTACAAACAATACAGTGATACATAGCATGGAAGAACATTCCAATAACAAAGATATGATGCTAATGCTGTTCTTACAAGAGCAGTCGAGACACACAGAGGGGACAAGATGAGTAGTACAGAGTCAATTGGGATAAATAGATGGGTGGCATAACTGCAGACTTCAATTTATCACCAGTAATTGGTTGTTTATGACAATTGGTCGATTAAGTGACGCGCATTACTGTAGGTATTCTGTAACCTGTGTCTGCCAGAGTCAGTAAATGGTGCTCGAAAATCAGTGCTCAATGCCATTCTTTGATTCTGTTCAATACAATTTGATATACTGTGTATTTGAAAGTGCACCAGTGGTGACCCTACCATTAGGCCACCTGAGGCGGGGCTCTCAGGCGGCAGTGTTCTGAGGTGGCATCTTAACCCCCTCCCTCGAACGTGCCTTTTCTTGTTTTCTAAAAGGTGGTGGTGACAGCGGCAACAGCGATTCCCATAGGCTGCCCTGCTGCCAGTCCCAGCACCTTCTCTCTACTGCCGCCCACCTCTCTGATGTAACTTCCTGTTTCTTCAGAGGCGGGCTGCAGTAGAGAGAAGGGGGCCGGGACTGGCGGCAGGACAGCCCGTGGGAATCGCTGCCTCCGCCTTTTGAAAAACCAAGAAAAGAAAAGGTAAAATCAGGGAAGGAGGTTGGGGAAGGAAGGGGGGAGATGTCAGAAAGTGGTGGGTCGGTGCACAATATAACTCACCTATAATAAACGGAAAAGGAAGGCCGTTAAACATAGGACAGGGTAAAAACATTCCTCCAAGAGACAAAAAAATTATCAAGATGAGTATTGAATGCCAGTGTGGGCACCAGAACGCCCACCTGCTGAAACTACTACTACTACTTAACATTTCTAGAGCGCTACTAGGGTTACGCAGCGCTGTACAGTTTAACAAAGAGAGACAGTCCCTGCTCAAAGAGCTTACAATCTAATAGATAAGAGTGAGACAAATATAGGACAATCAAGCCATTGTGACATCACTGATCAGGCTGGCTCTTAGGCATTGGTGGAATGAGGCATTATGACATCACAATCTCAGCTCTGGTTACCAGAGACTGAAACTCTTCACACTAAGGGGGGAAGTGGGCCAAGTATAGGACAGTCGAGCCATTGTGACATCACTGATGAGGTTGGCTCTTAGGCATTGGTGGAATGAGGCATTATGACATCACAATCTCAGCTCTGGTTAAATCACTGCTATATGTAAAACTACTACTACTACTTAACATTTCTAGAGCGCTACTAGGGTTACGCAGCGCTGTACAGTTTAACAAAGAAGGACAATCCCTGCTCAAAGGAGCTTACAATCTAAAGGACGGAATGTCAAGTTGGGGTAGTCCTGAATAGAGGTATGGTGATTAGGTGCTGAAGGCGACATTGAAGAGGTGGGCTTTGAGCAAGGATTTGAAGATGGGCAGGGAGGGGGCTTGGCAGGTTTGATTCCCGGCGCCCAGTTTGGGTACAAATCTCTTGTATTCTGTAGCACTACATGTAAATTTTAGGACTGCCCCTGACCCACCTATGCCTTTCCCATGGCCACACCCCTTTTGGGTTGCACACTATGGGATTTGGGAGCACATTGTTATAGAGTAGGATTTATTTACCGCCTTTTTGAAGGAATTCACTCAAGGCGGTGTACAGATCAAACATGAGCAATAGGCAATTACAGCAGTAAAAATATTCAAGTAACAATACAAAGTATGGCATGGTATACTACTTGCAATGACAACAAAATATGTACTAGAACATTATAATTGGTAGTGAAGGGTAAGGCAAAGTTGTAACATATAGACGAGTAAGAAAGTAGGAAGAATTAGAAAGTAAGGTGACTGATTTGAAGAAAGTTGCACGTGAGGTGAGAGAGATGGTTAAATATTATCTTGCTAGGGTAGGAGTGGATAAACATGTCCCGCTGCAGTATGTGCAGCCCGAGTCAATCCTTGCGTTTGTGTGTGAGACTAACAAGTTAGTTACTTCTTCCATTAAAGACTTGGCTGAAGAACCAAGCTTTCACCTGTTTCCTGAAGTAGAGGTAGTCTTGTGTTAAGCGGAGCTTTTCAGGCAATGCATTCCAGAGTTTGGGGGCTACTCCGGAGAAGGCTCGCTTGCGGGTATCACATCTGTCTTTTGGAGAGGGTGCAGTTAGTGAAAGTCCTTGGGAGGACCTTAGTGTCCTTGGCGGTGTGTGGAGGATCATCCTATTTTTCAGGTACTCAGGGCCATTTCCTTTCAGGGCCTTGAAGATCAGACATAGAGTTTTAAATTTAGCCCTGTATTGTACTGGTAGCCAATGGAGTTTTTGCAAAAATGGTGTGATGCGGTCACCTCGCTTGCAACCTTCTATGAGTCTTGCTGCTGCATTCTGAATCAACTGGAGCTGGTGCAGGCCCTTTGAAGTCAGACCATGTAGCAAATTCACATCGGTGCCAATTAGTACCCAATTATTGACACACATTGGCTCATTAACCCGTTTAGTTGGGCCACATCTTGGATTTTGGGCCTCATGTCTAGAATCTGGGGTGAGCATGTGGTTGTGGGTGCAAGACCATAGAACAAGGGGGTAACTGGGGTGCCAGCAGAAATGGTGGCAACCTTTGATCTAACATATCTGCTTGTAGCAGAGGTAGGTAAAGTGTAACAGGTCAGGTGAAAGATTGGGTGAAGGGGGAGTGCATGTTGGGGTGTCTAGAAATCCTCACATGCTCCCCATCTTCTCAAAGTGGACAGATGAGGCAGCGTGGCCTTCGTCTGCTCTCACTGGGATTTTCAGATGGCACTCATTTCCGGAACTAGCGGTGAAATATAGCTGGGTTTAGAAAAGGTTTGGACAGATTCCTGTAGGAAAAGTCACTAAACTGTTATTAAGTTAGACCTTGGGAAAGCCACTGCTTGTCCCTGGCATTGGTAGCATGGAATTTTGCTGCTTGTTTGAGGAGACTCTTCCAGGTACTTGTGACCTGGACTGGCCACTGTTGGAAACAAGATACTGGGCTAGATGGAGCCTTGATCTGACACAGTAGGGCAACGCTTACATCCTTATGTACACAAGTTATTTCACTGCCCAAGTGAGCTTGCAATCCACTCGGGCAGTGGAGGGTGCAGAGACTTGGAAAGTCAGATGACGCGTTGGCAGGCAAAGGTCACTCCTGCACTATATTATGGGAAAAGGCCTAGCAGATCAGTCCTTAGTGAAGTAGCCTGCTGCCGTTTCTTCTTATATAGATCCTGCACAGGACTTTGGATACGATATGCAGGGCCTTGAATCCTTCTGGTGGTCACACGTGTTGGTGATGTTTGCCAGATCAGCTGACTTAGCCAGTGCTATTGGTCAGGTCCAGCAAACCTGGTTAAGAGGTGCAGATGCAGAATTTCTGGTCCTTCATACGGTTGACTGAGGAAAGATTTTCTTTCTCTGTTTAGAAATGTTGCTGCTTTTCCTTTATAGCCCCTACAGTTGCCTGTACTGTGCATTGAGGCATGCCACAGAAAAAGAGGAGGGGGGGGGGGGGCTGGGGAAATTTGAAAGGCAGAGTGGTCCTGGAGATTGATGCAGATCCTTGTTATGCTGTGAAAAATCAGAGGTGGGAGCCAGATGTGGGCTTGAAAAGGAGCTCGTCCAGACAGCTTCAGATGTGCCCATTGATTGAAAAAGCAATTAAGAAAGAAATCTGAAAAAGATGTGGAGCAGCCAAGATGCATCAGACCTGCATCTGGTACCTCCATGGGATGAATGTTGAGGACCACCTGTTTGGACTGCTAGCTGGACCTGCATTGTGGAATTCATTACCCTCAGCCCATACCGAATGACTGACGTTCAGAAAGCAGTTCAGGGCAAAGCATTGACGGAGCAGGCCTGGATGAATCGTTGATAAGAGCCTGCTACTTAAGGCAGGGCAAACTCGTGTATTGTGGGCACATGATAACGTCTGTGGGTGAAAAAAAAGGACAGAATTTGATCTTTGATAGTTATGACAGTCAGTATCTCTATTTATTTTTATTTTGTCTAAGATGTTTTATTTTAATGTCTTATTTTTTTCGATTATTATGTATGTTTGATTGTAACCTGCCTAAATCATTGAGTAGAGCAAGATATATATTTTATCAAATAAATCAAACACAGAAAGCTAGAGAAAATAACACTTTCCTCCCCTGTGCTTCAAGGGCTTTTGCAGCTCTTGAATTCTTCTTTGCTAACCTGGCAGTTTTCTCCTAGTGCTTTGCACTTTCACACCCGGAACCACGACTGGGATTTTGCACCATGAGTCTTCATTCTCAGCTTTCTGGGGATTTGTTTTCTATTTTATTTAAAACCATTTCTTAACTACCTTTTTGATCGCCAAAAGGAACACACGAGGCAGTGTGCAATAAAAATGTTCTCCTCCCCCTAACACACCTAAGGCCCTGTTTACCAGGGCGTGTTAGCGTTTTGAGTGCACCTGCACTTAACATGTGCACTAACCGTGTAGGTGCCTATAGGGATATTGTAGGCGTGTACACGGTTAAGGCACATACATGGTTTAACGCGTCTATAACATGGCTTAGTAAACAGGGCCCCTAGTTTGGCTTCTTCTGAAACCCTGAAGTCTTTACGGAAGAAGATGCAAGAAATCTACTTAAACCAAAGATGGTTTTCAAGGGTGAGATGCAGGGGAACTGAAAGAAATCTCAGTGAACCTGGAAGATGTACTGATCCAAATCGACAGATTAAAGCGTAGTATGTCACCTGGGCCTCTTCTGTATACATAATGGTTGGGAACATAACTTTCTTAGTGACTAATAGTGCAGGGGCCTGGTCCGACTTCGTACTGACTTCAAAATTGTAGATTTGTTTTTCTGCACAGTTAGGCGGTGAGGTAGGTCTTCGGAGATGCTCACTCTCTCACTGGCTTGTTTTCTTCTTCTGGAGAAAGTGGTTCCCATAAATTAAACATTCACTGACTCTTTTCTTCTCCTTGGCTTGCTATCTCCCTTTCAGTTCAGGAAACAACCTTAGTTTCAGTTTGTCCAGATATTACAGAACGGAGTTGATGTTTAAAGTGATTTAACCGTCCAGGAGTGGGTATTGGCCGGTTAAATCACTGGTATTCAGTGTCACATGGAGGGGCATTTTCAAAAGGGACGTCCATGTTTTCATGAGGATTGTCTAGTAGAACGTCCCCATCCAGGGGAGGGGAAACCCGTATTATCGAAACAAGATAGACGTCCATCTTTTGTTTCGATAATTCGGTCAGGGACGTCCAACTCATGAAATTTGGTCATCTCTAGACTTGTTCTTTTCTGATTTTCGGCGATAATGGAAACCAAGGACGTCCATCTCAGAAACGACCAAATCCAAGCCATTTGGTCGTGGGAGGAGCCAGCATTCGTAGTGCACTGGTCCCCCTGACATGCCAGGACACCAACCGGGCACCCTAGGGGGCACTGCAGTGGACTTCAGAAATTGCTCCCAGGAACATAGCTCTCTTACCTTGTGTGCTGAGCCCCCCCAAACCCCACTCCCCCAACTTTACACCACTACCATAGCCCTTATGGGTGAAGGGAGGCGCCTAGATGTGGGTACAGTGGGTTTGTGGTGGGTTTTGGATGACTCGCTGTTTCCTCCACAAACGTAACAGGTGGGCCTGGGTCTGCCTGTGTGAAGTGCACTGCACCCACTAAAACTGCTCCAGGGACCTGCATACTGCTGTGATGGACCTGAGTGTGACATCTGAGGCTGGCAATCAGTATTTTGAAAGATATTTTTTGAGGGTGGTAGGGGGTTAGTGACCACTGGGGGAGTAAGGGGAGGTCATACCCGATTCCCTCCGGTGGTCATCTGGTTATTTCAGGCACCATTTTGTGGCTTGGTCGTAAGAAAAAAATGACCAGGTAAAGTCATTCAAGTGTTAGTCAGGGTCATCCTTTTTTTTTTCATTATGGGTCGAGGATGGCCAAGCGTTAGGCACGCCCAAGTCCCGCCTTCGCTATGCCTCTGACACGCCCCCGTGAACTTTGGCCGTCCCTGCGACGGAAAGCAGTTGGGGACGTCCAAAATTGGCTTTCGATTATACCGATTTGGATGACCCTGTGAGAAGGATGTCCATCTTCCGATTTATGTCGAAAGACGGGCGTCCTTCTCTATTGAAAATGAGCCCACTAATGGGTTAGTGCCGGAGACTATCAGAACTACTACTACTACTATTTAGCATTTCTATAGCGCTACAAGGCATACGCAGCGCTGCACAAACATAGAAGAAAGACGGTCCCTGCTCAAAGAGCTTACAATCTAATAGACAAAAAATAAATAAAGTAAGCAAATCAAATCAATTAATGTGAACGGGAAGGAAGAGAGGAGGGTAGGTGGAGGCGGTTACGAGTCAAAAGCAATGTTAAAGAGGTGGGCTTTCAGTCTAGATTTAAAGGTGGCCAAGGATGGGGCAAGACGTAGGGGCTCAGGAAGTTTATTCCAGGCGTAGGGTGCAGCGAGACAGAAGGCGCTGTAGTTGGCTGTAGTTGGCTAATTTTTGGGCAGTCCAGGAGCCAAGTTGGAACTGATGCAGTTAAGTGCTGCACCCCTGGTGTTTTACTGTCTAGTTTAGTATTGTAGGTTGCATTTTAGAGCTTGGCATAGCATCAGTTTAGAGCACAGATAATCAGTTCATGCAAATGAATTCCCCCCTCCCCCCCAAGACTGATCTTTGGTTTATAGTCTGTCCAGTCCATTAGGAAGAATTGTAGATTGAAGTAGTGCATGATTTTTTTTTTTTAATGTTAGGAAAGGGTTTACTTTCTAATTTTATATTGCTGGAAAAACTTGCTTTATTTTTTTTTCTTATCTTAGTAGATAATTTTCTCTTTTAGGAGTTAGGGATTTCTTTTTAACCTCCATTTCAAAAGGAGAGGTGACCTAGATAATCTCTTTTGAAGTCCCTGCACTTCTGAGGGTTAGACCTTACACAAAGGAAGCCAGTTGCTGCTTTTAGCCTATAGGGGCATCTGAGGAAAGTTGGGGACTTTGATAGGGCCTTTTCTGGTTTCTTTCTATAGGTGCAAATACTTCTGCAACTGCAGTATGGCTGGGGAACATCACTATCTCTGTGCAGACAGAAAATGTGATCCCAGGAGAGGGGCTGCTTCTATTTGAAAGATGTCTTCAGCTTGAAACCCTCATGAAAGAAGTGAAAGAACAGAGAGACAAGGTGGTAAGGTTGAGAAGAGTCCTTGAAAACAGTGGCCTGGGCCCACCCACTTAGGATTCAGGCCCACCCAACAGTAGCACAGGTTTAGTGGTAGCTGGTGGGGATCCCAAGCTCTGCCAGCTGAAGACTTCTGCCTAATGGTAACAAAAACGCTACTCTCCACGATACCGGCATCTGCACATGCTCAGTTTTCAGCGCATTCTTGCTGCAGACTGGCAAGGTGGAAAGAAGCATTTTCCCGCCAGCTGAGATATTTTTTTAGTGGTGGTGATGGTTGGGGGGGGGGTCTGGAGAACACTTGGTGCCCACCCACTTCTTGCCTAGGCCCACGCAAAATCTGTTGTCTGGCTATGCCCCTGCTTGAAAATGAGAAATACATCAATGAAATGAATTGAAAGATTTCCAGCAGTGGGGAAGAAGCTCTGCTGAAAGAGGACAACTGGACTCAGATCATGAGACCCTGCAGGATCGATACCGTGACTCCACCTGCCCTCAAACTAAAAAAAAAAAAAACAATATACAGCCCTGAAAGCAGAGGAGGTGAGGCCATTCCAGAGAGAGAAGCATGCTCAGTTTCACTTTAAGGAACCTGCAGGACGTCAGGACTCAAGAAGACAGCAGAAGGTTCAGCACAGATCAGCGAACGCGCCGGAGACCGACGCTGAAGAAGGCTTCGGCTGGCAGGGGGTTGGGGACCCCTGCCAGCAAAACCAGGGGCCAGGTCTAACTCTGTGGGGGCCAATGCCCCAGTGGCCCCACCTAGCTACGCCCCTGCCCTGATGGTGTGGGTAACACGAGGAAGGACTTAGCGAAGTTAAGAGGAATGGTCTGGAATTTGGCAGTTAAGATTAATGCTAGAAAATGCAGGGCCATGCATTTGGGCTGCAAAAATCCAAGGGAACAGTACAGTTAAGGGGGTGAGGAACTTTTGTGCATGAAAGAGGAGTGGGTCTTGGGTGTGATACTATCCTGCTTATAATCGAAATAGAAAAACGCCTATATTGTGACCCAAATCGGGAGATAGACGTTTATCTCACAAAAACGAATAAAGCGGTATAATCGAAAGCCAAATTTGGACGTTTTCAACTGCACTCTATCGTAGATGCGGACAAAGTTGATGGGGGCGTGTCGAAGGCGTGGTGAAGCCGGAACTGGGGCGTGGTTATCGGCCGATCAGAGATGGGCGCCTTTCGCCGATAATGGAAAAAAAATATGTGTTTGTAGCGAGAATTTAGGGCACTTTTCCTGGACCCTGTTTTTCCACGAATAAGGCCCCAATAAGTGCCCTAAATGACCAAATGACTACTGGAGGGAATTGGGGATGACCTCCCCTGACTCCCCCAGTGGTCACAAACCCCCTCCCACCACAAAATATGCCGTTTCACAACTTTTTATTTTCACCCTCAAATGTCATACCCACCTCCCTGGCAGCAGTTTGCAGGTCACTGGAGCAGTTATTAGGGGGTGCAGTGGACTTCAGGCAGGTGGACCCAGGCCCATCCCCCCCCCCACCTGTTACACTTGTGCTGGTAAATGGGAGCCCTCCAAACCGCCCCCCCAAACCCACTGTACCCACATGTAGGTGCCCCCCTTCACCGCTTAGGGCTATAGTAATGGTGTAGACTTGTGGGCAGTGGGTTTTGAGGGGGATTTGGGGGGCTCAACACACAAGGGAAGGGTGCTATGCACCTGGGAGCAATGTTACCTTTTTTTTTGTTTTTGTAGAAGTGCCCCCTAGGGTGCCCGGTTGGTGTCCTGGCATGTGAGGGGGACCAGTGCACTACGAATCCTGGCCCCTCCCATGAATAAATGTCTTGGAGTTATTCGTTTTTGAGCTGGGCGCTTTCATTTTCCGTTATCGCTGAAAAACAAAAACGTCCACCTCACAAATTGTCAAATAAAACATGGACGTCTATTTTTTGCGAAAATACAGTTCGGTCCGCCCCTTCACGGACCCGTTCTCGGAGATAAACGCCCATGGAGATAGACGTTTCCGTTCGATTATGCCCCTTCACGTGATTATTTTAAGATGGCCAAACAGGTAAAATAAAAAGGTGACTGTGAAAGCTGGAAGGATGCTAGGGAGCATATGGAGAGGAATGGCCAGTAGGAAATAGGAGGTGATGATGCCCCTGTATAAGACGCTGGTGAGACCTCATTTAGAATACTGTGTACAATTTTTGAGACTGCACCTTCAAAAAGATGGAGTTGGTCCAGTCTCACCGGTTTTGTACTTCTCATATGTTGCCCAGACTTCCAAAGGAAGCTTCAACGTAACCAATCAGTACGAGCCCAACAGGGAATCCTTGTTTCGCATTAGCTGCTTCAGGGGAAACAAAATCCTGTTTGCCCTCAGTTCATTCTCAAAATGGCGAAGTCTGGTGACATATGAGTAGATAAGTACAAAACTGGCGATGTTTGAATAGCTTTACTTGTTTATTTTTTTCATGTTTGTCAGTACTGCGGCTTTCACTCTGATAAAAGTATTTTAGTGGAGTTTGTTTTTTTCTTGAGCTCTATACAGTTGAGAGGAGCCAAGGTTTGAGCGCTGAGGTCTCAAGTGTTGCTACAAGGTATGTGTAAAGAAACTTGATAAAGAAAAGGATCTTCATTGGTGAAAGTTTCTGGCTTCTGATTTTTTTTTTTTGTCTTGAGAACATATCTGTAGTTTATAAAATTGCCCTATATCAGTGGCGTACCAAGGGGGGGGGGGGTCCTCCCCGGGTGCACGCCGCTGGGAGGGGGGGTGCCACAGCGCGCGCCTGTCTGCTCCCAGTTCGCTACGCTCGCTAAATTCTCTCGTTCACTGCAGCGAACAAGAGAATTTAGCGAGCGTAGCGAACTGGGAGCAGACAGGCGTGCGCTCCGGCCCCCCCCCCCCCCAGCGGCGTGCACCGGGGGGGGGGGTGTCATTTCGCGGGGGGGGGGGGGGGGGCACATCGGCGATCCGCCCCGGGTGCCGTCGAGGCTAGGAACGCTACTGCCTTATATATAGTTCTTTTTAAGAATTGACATTCCTGAGTTCTGGTTCTGGTCCGTAGTATCACTGCTTAGACTGGGTTCCTGGCCTGGCCAGGAAACGTGCCATATTTTGCAGCTGACGCTGCTGTTTTTCATGTTTGTCCTGAGAATTATACTATGTTTCCTGCCAATTTTTTCTTTGATTTTTTTATGTCTCATCTTTGGGAAATGGGCACTGCTCGTCTTTCAGGATTTCGCTTCTTCATTTCTGCCTGCTGTTTCTCCAGTGCCACGCTGCTTGCAGAGTCTGACTTCTTGGGGGGGGGGGGGTTCCGATTTCATTTTCTGTTCGCCTCTCTTCTCTTGCTCTTCTCCCTCGCATGCTGTCTCTTTCCTGTGGTGGCTTTTTTTTTTTTATCTTTCTCTCACACTAAGTTCCTGCCACTCTGCCTCTCTCCCCCCTCTGATGTTGCATTGGTGTTTTTTTTTGTATCTGCCCTGCGATTCCTGCCAACCTCTGTGTTTTTTTAGATTATTTTAATAGTAGGGGATGGGTGGAATAAGTAAGACAGTCTTTCCATGAAGGATAAGGAAGATCTGTTTGTTTCTTTACTTCTTTGTGATAAGTGACGAAAGGTCCCTAGAGTTTGGAGTTGCTTTTTGTTACATCGTGAGAGAGGAATGTTGGCTACATGTCCAGTGATTTGGGTGACAGCTAACATGATGGATTGGTTATTTTCTTTTGGTCGACTTAACTAACCGTGGACTTTTGCTTCTCCTTTTAACCTTAGCCATGAGGCCTACGCTGGTATGCAAAGGCACACGGACGAACCTGGGAGAACGTGTGCGTTTTGTCATGGAGGGAGGGGCATCAGTTGTGTAAACTCGCATGAAACTCGCTTTTCCCCTCGGTGTAGGACGCTCCACTGCTGCCTTAAAATGAAGCAGCTCTGGAAATCCAACTTAACCCCTCTCTGTGCTCAGTGAGGGCCCCTTTTACAAAGTGGCGGTAAGCCTAATGCAGGCTTACCGTTCGCTAAAATGGAAGTACTGTCGGGCTACCGCAGCAGCCTGGCGGTAGTTCCCACCCCCAGCGTGCGTCATATCCGGCGCTACAAAAGTATTTTTATTTTTGTAGCACCGGTGTGTACCTGGCAGTAATCGGGCAGTGCTCGGTTACTGCCGGGTTAGCACAGGAGCTCATAAGTGCTCCCCCCCCCCCCCCCCAAATGGCTGCGTGGCAAGTGCTTCACTTGCCATGCGGCCATTTCCTGAAAAAGAGGAAGACCTGCCTTTTATCTGCTACGGTAACAGGGAGCCTCGGCGTGCGTCAAAAACACACGCCTTTTGCTGTACACTGCCTGCCGTGTGCTAGTCGGACGGGGGGGGGGGGGTGTTTATGGAGGACTGTGAATGTGTTCAGCTGACAGGACTCATGGATTCCTAATGATGTGCCGCTGCTCGGTGGGCCTGAGCCAAAAGTGGTTAGGCCCCGGCCCACCTGTGGCTACGCTCCTGCGATTATTTGAAACAAAAACTAATTAATTCAGGGTGAGCCAAGTTGCTGCTGCCAGCCCGGGTTAGTGGAGGAGGAGGAGGATCATGGGATATTGTGTTCTCTTTGGCATGACTAAGTGCAGGAAGGTTCTCACTTGGGTTATTTCCTTGATTCTTGTCCCAGTTTCTCTCCTTGACCTTTTATAGGATTAGATAGTTGATGAGGTGGAGAGCTGACTTCCATTGTGTAGAACTCTTTCTAATTGCTTAGGCCTAATTTCCATCCATGAAGCTGCCACCGCACCCTCATTCTGTCATTTGGATTTACAGTGGTGGAAATAAGTATTTGATCCCTTGCTGATTTTGTAAGTTTGCCCACTGACAAAGACATGAGCAGCCCATAATTGAAGGGTAGGTTATTGGTAACAGTGAGAGATAGCACATCACAAATTAAATCCGGAAAATCACATTGTGGAAAGTATATGAATTTATTTGCATTCTGCAGAGGGAAATAAGTATTTAATCCCTCTGGCAAACAAGACCTAATACTTGGTGGCAAAACCCTTGTTGGCAAGCACAGCGGTCAGACGTCTTCTGTAGTTGATGATGAGGTTTGCACACATGTCAGGAGGAATTTTGGTCCACTCCTCTTTGCAGATCATCTCTAAATCATTAAGAGTTCTGGGCTGTCGCTTGGCAACTCGCAGCTTCAGCTCCCTCCATAAGTTTTCAATGGGATTAAGGTCTGGTGACTGGCTAGGCCACTCCATGACCCTAATGTGCTTCTTCCTGAGCCACTCCTTTGTTGCCTTGGCTGTATGTTTTGGGTCATTGTCGTGCTGGAAGACCCAGCCACGACCCATTTTTAAGGCCCTGGCGGAGGGAAGGAGGTTGTCACTCAGAATTGTACGGTACATGGCCCCATCCATTCTCCCATTGATGCGGTGAAGTAGTCCTGTGCCCTTAGCAGAGAAACACCCCCAAAACATAACATTTCCACCTCCATGCTTGACAGTGGGGACGGTGTTCTTTGGGTCATAGGCAGCATTTCTCTTCCTCCAAACACGGCGAGTTGAGTTCATGCCAAAGAGCTCAATTTTTGTCTCATCTGACCACAGCACCTTCTCCCAATCACTCTCGGCATCATCCAGGTGTTCACTGGCAAACTTCAGACGGGCCGTCACATGTGCCTTCCGGAGCAGGGGGACCTTGCGGGCACTGCAGGATTGCAATCCGTTATGTCGTAATGTGTTACCAATGGTTTTCGTGGTGACAGTGGTCCCAGCTGCCTTGAGATCATTGACAAGTTCCCCCCTTGTAGTTGTAGGCTGATTTCTAACCTTCCTCATGATCAAGGATACCCCACGAGGTGAGATTTTGCGTGGAGCCCCAGATCTTTGTCGATTGACAGTCATTTTGTACTTCTTCCATTTTCTTACTATGGCACCAACAGTTGTCTCCTTCTCGCCCAGCGTCTTACTGATGGTTTTGTAGCCCATTCCAGCCTTGTGCAGGTGTATGATCTTGTCCCTGACATCCTTAGACAGCTCCTTGCTCTTGGCCATTTTGTAGAGGTTAGAGTCTGACTGATTCACTGAGTCTGTGGACAGGTGTCTTTCATACAGGTGACCATTGCCGACAGCTGTCTGTCATGCAGGTAACGAGTTGATTTGGAGCATCTACCTGGTCTGTAGGGGCCAGATCTCTTACTGGTTGGTGGGGGATCAAATACTTATTTCCCTCTGCAGAATGCAAATAAATTCATATACTTTCCACAATGTGATTTTCCGGATTTAATTTGTGATGTGCTATCTCTCACTGTTACCAATAACCTACCCTTCAATTATGGGCTGCTCATGTCTTTGTCAGTGGGCAAACTTACAAAATCAGCAAGGGATCAAATACTTATTTCCACCACTGTATATACAAACTTCCCTATACTTATCCAGTGTCCTTCTCTCTCCCACCTCCACTACCCCTCCCCGTGCTCACCTACCCCTTGCTCATCCCCCCTCCTGCCTCCACTACCCCTCCTTCCGTGCTCACCTACCCTTTACTTATATCTCTTGTACTCCCTCCAGCCTTACCCATCTCTACCTACCGATTCCTTTATTATTCAGCTATACTTAGACTATATTTTCTTCTTTATCAATGCTCTGTATCCCCTGTTACTGTGTAAGCTGCATTGAACCTGCTTTGAGTGGGAAAGCGCGGGATACAAATGTAATAATAATAATATAGCCAACAAACTATAGACTGACAATAGATTAGCAGACTAATAATAGGTGTGCTCAGTGTAAATTTTAAGGGGCTTCAACGTTAGCTTCAGAACTTTTAGTACAAGAACAGTGCTGGGCAGACGTCTACGGTCTGTGCCCTGAGAAAGGCAAGGACAAATCAAACTCGGGTATAAAGTATCACATACCATGTAAATGAGTTTATCTTGTTGGGCAGACTGGATGGACTGTACAGGTCTTTATCTGCCGTCATTTACTATGCTACTATGTTACGAGGGCTGTAAGGCCAGTTTAGCCTGGCCGGTTTCATTCCTCGTTCAGTGCCAAAGAGTTATCCCTGGGGGTGGGGTTCCTGGAGCTTGAGATGTATCTTCCAGGGTGGCCCTCCCTGAAATTGTAGAATGCGAGAGGTTGTCCTCCCTTGAGACTGAGTTATGATCTCATTTCAGAAGAAGGCATGTCTGCTAGGTCCTGTACCATTGTAATAAGTACACCCCCAGTGATTCATCCCCTCCCTGCTTCCCCGGGTATTACCCTGATTATAGATCTCTGGCGTTCTTTCACATCTTCACTTCTTGGGAGCCTGCATTAAAGAATAAATCAGCAATGCTCCCTGGAAGTGAAGATGTGAAACAGACTTCTATTTCAATCCTGCTTACGTAAAGTGCTGAAATATTTAATGCACGGATTTGTTTTCCAGGAAGGCCTCAGCCTGATTAGGAATCCTTGTGGTGAATTTTGCATGCTTCAGTAATGCAGTGAAATGCTTTTCATCACACACATGCACACATCTGCTTTTTTCACTACTAGTGACTAGGCTACATCTCGGACTTTGATGCGAGTTATAGAGTATGTCAAAAAATAGTCAATCCTTAAATGTAACAAAGATATATGGATGTTGGGAATGGACAGCAAAATAGCAACAAAGTTGGAAAGTCGTCCCATCCCCTTTATCATTTTCGTCGCCCTTCTCTGCACCTTTTCTAATTCCACTATATCTTTTTTGAGATGCGGCGACCATAATTGAACACAATATTTGAGGTGCGGTCGCACTACAGAGCGCTACAAAGGCATTATAACATCTTCATTTTTGATTTCCATTCCTTTCCTAATAATACCTAACATTCTATTTGCTTTCTTAGCCGCAGCAGCACACTGAGCAACGACGACACCTAGATCCCTTGGTCCGTGACTCCTAACCTGGAATCTTGCATGATATAGCTATAATTCGGGTTCCTCTTTCCCACATACATCACTTTACACTTGCTCACATTAAACGTCATCTGCCATTTAGATGCCCAGTCTCGTAAGGTCCTCTTGTAATTTTTCACAATCCTCCTGCGATTTAACGACTTTGAATAAATTTGTGTCATCAGCAAATTTAATTACCTCACTAGTTACTCCCATCTCTAGGTCACTTATAAATATGTTAAAAAGCAGCGGTCCCAGCATAGACCCCTGGGGAACCCCACTAACTACCCTTCTCCATTGAGAATACTGACCATTTAACCCTACTCTCTGTTTTCTATTTTTTAACCAGTTTTTAATCCACAATAGAACACTATCTCCTATCCCATGACTCTCCAATTTCCTCTGGAGTCTTTCATGAGGTACTTTGTCAAACGCCTTCTGAAAATCCAGATACACAATATCAACCGGCTCCCCTTTATCCACATGTTTGTTCACCCCTTCAATGTAGAAGATTGGTGAGGCAAGTTTTCCCTTCACTAAATCCATGTTGACTTTGTCTCATTAATCCATGCTTTTGAATATGCTCTGTAATTTTGTTCTTAATATAATAGTCTCTACCATTTTGCTCGGCACCGACATCAGACTCACCGGTCTATAATTTCCCAGATCTCCTCTGGAACCTTTTTTAAAAATCGGCGTTACATTGGCCACCCTCCAATCTTCTGGTACCATGCTCGATTTTAAGGATAAATTACATATTGCTAACAATAGCTCCACAAGCTCCTTTTCCAGTTCTAGCAGTACTCTGGGATGAATACCATCCGGCCCAGGAGATTTGCTACTCTTCAGTTTGTAGAACTGCCCCATTACATCCTCCAGGTTTACAGAGAATTCATTAAGTTTATCCGACTCGTCAGCTTTGAATACTACTACTACTACTACTACTATTTAGCATTTCTATAGCGCTACAAGGCATACGCAGCGCTGTACAAACATAGAAGAAAGACAGTCCCTGCTCAAAGAGCTTACAATCTAATAGACAAAAAATAAATAAAGTAAGCAAATCAAATCAATTAATGTGAACGGGAAGGAAGAGAGGAGGGTAGGTGGAGGCGAGTGGTTACAAGTGGTTACGAGTCAAAAGCAATGTTAAAGAGGTGGGTTTTCAGTCTAGATTTAAAGGTGGCCAAGGATGGGGCAAGACGTAGGGGCTCAGGAAGTTTATTCCAGGCGTAGGGTGCAGCGAGATAGAAGGCGCGAAGTCTGGAGTTGGCAGTAGTGGAGAAGGGAACAGATAAGAAGGATTTATCCATGGAGCGGAGTGCACGGGAAGGGGTGTAGGGAAGGACGAGTGTGGAGAGATACTGGGGAGCAGCAGAGTGAATACATTTATAGGTTAGTAGAAGAAGTTTGAACAGGATGCGAAAACGGATAGGGAGCCAGTGAAGGGTCTTGAGGAGAGGGGTAGTATGAGTAAAGCGACCCTGGCGGAAGATGAGACGGGCAGCAGAGTTTTGAACCGACTGGAGAGGGGAGAGGTGACTAAGTGGGAGGCCAACAAGAAGCAGATTGCAGTAGTCTAAACGAGAGGTGACAAGGGTGTGGATGAGGGTTTTGGTAGAGTGCTCGGAAAGAAAGGGGCGGATTTTACGGATGTTGTAAAGAAAGAAACGACAGGTCTTGGCGGTCTGCTGGATATGAGCAGAGAAGGAGAGAGAAGAGTCAAAGATGACCCCAAGGTTTCGAGCTGAGGAGACAGGGAGAATGAGAGAGCCATCAACAGAAATAGAAAACGGGGGGAGCGGGGAGGTGGGTTTGGGGGGGAAAATGAGAAGCTCGGTTTTGGTCATATTTAATTTCAGGTGGCGTTGAGACATCCAGGCAGCAATGTCAGACAAGCACGCTGAAACTTTGGTTTGGATGCAAGGTGAGATATCAGGGGTAGAAAGGTAGATTTGGGAGTCATCAGCATAGAGGTGGTAGGAAAAGCCATGGGATGAGATTAATGAACCAAGGGAAGAAGTGTAGATAGAAAAGAGGAGGGGACCAAGAACAGAACCCTGAGGTACACCGACAGGCAGAGGGATAGAAGTAGAAGAGGATCCACCAGAGTGAACACTAAAGGTGCGGAGGGAGAGGTAGGAAGAGAACCAGGAAAGGACAGAGCCCTGGAATCCAAGTGAGGACAGGATATCGAGAAGTATGCTGTGATCGACAGTGTCAAAAGCAGCGGAAAGATCAAGAAGAATGAGGATGGAATATTGACCTCTGGATTTAGCCAGTAATAGGTCATTGGAGACTTTAGTAAGCGCATTTCTGGCACCGGTATCCCACCCAAATCTTCCTCTGTGAAAACTGAAGCAAAGAATTTATTTAATCTCTCTGCTACGGCTTTGTCTTCCCTGATTGCCCATTTTACTCTTTGGTCATCTAGCGGTCCAGCCGATTCTTTTGCCAGCTTCCTGCTTTTAATATACCTAAAAATAATTTTGCTATGTGTTTTTGCCTCCAACGCAATCTTTTTTTCGAAGTCCCTCTTAGCCAGCTGCTCCTTGCTACAGCTATATTTAAAAATAACACGGAAAACTAGTGCATAGGTTTTAGATTCCTGTTGTTTTTAAAATACTGGTCCTCAAAATGTTATGGATGAAGACTGAAATGGAGAGCGATGACAGAATGTGTGTGTAAGAAAGATTGTAGCATGTGCACCCTTCATTAATCAGAAGAAAGTTAAACTCTGGGGACTTGTAGGTTTCTTCCAACCTGTCTTCAGATAAAATCATAAACATTGCAGAAAAATTAAAACCATTCTAAATCTGGTGCAACAGGTGCAGAACACCCAAGACAATGTGAAAATGTCTTCATTCAGAAGGAAAAAGAGGGGGAAGTAGATCAGCCTCTCCACACCAAGGTTTCTCCCAGAAAATTGGTCACGTATACAAGTCAAAATCTATCCTCCTGGAGTTGTAAAACTGGCCTTCTGAGTTCTCCACTTTTCGGCAGTACACTCCACCTGGGAAGTAACCGTGATCAACCCAGTCCTGCATCTGCGTGCTGGAGAAGGGGCCATAAAGATCTGCCCCTTCTGTGTTCTCCCACTTATACTCCCACATAGCCTCAGGGGGCTCACCCCCTACACTGCTACCTGTCTGCACCTTGCTCAGCTTCTCTTCCTCAATATCATCAGCAAACATGTCCAGCGGTTCTCTGGAATCTCCCTTGGCATCAGGAGGCAGCGCGGTAGGGGTCATCACCTTCAAACGGTATGCCACTTTCTCGTAAGTATCTTGATAAATCTCATAGACGCCTTGTGCCACCATCTGGTGTGCCAGACCCATCAGTCTCTCTAGTTGCTCCTTCCATTGGCTCTCTGCCTCCTTTTGCTCCACTTCTTTCGATCTGTCATGTTCTGCCTGCTTCTTCCGGGACCCATGGACCCAACCCGCTCCTGGACTTTTGGTTCTCTTCCCTCCCAGTCACTGGATGGCTCGAGCAACTGTCTCCACTGGCCTCAGCATCTCCAAAAGTCCCTCAAGCACAGCTTTCCTCTCCAAGGCTTCCTGCTCTTCCCTCTCACTGTCTTCATCTTCTTCCTCCCTTTGTGGTTTCTGTTTTCCTGGCACCCGCTCTTTGATCTTCACCCAATCTATGTTATCCAGCCAGTTGTCTCTGATCTCAGCCTCCTTTTTCAGAAAGTAGTTTCCTTCAGAATCAAAGTGCCCCTCTTCCATCTCCTCTTGCAGGTTGAAGGGTGTGATCTTCACACCCCCTTCGAAGTCGATTGTGGCAGATTCCTGTCCCTCTACATCCTCTGATGACAAGATGTCATATTTTGGGGAATCCCCTGCTTCCTCTTCATCGCTATCGAGGGAGTGTTTGCCCTTGAAGCGACTCCCAGGCCTTCCAGCCCTTGTGGGACCTTCTTGTAGCCATTTCTTTGGCAGGAACAATTGCTCTTCCTCTGTACCGGTGTCCTCAACCTCTTCAAAAGCCACTTTACGTTTGGACATGATCTCAGATGACAGAGAAGTGCGTTTGCTCCCAAAACAGCCCAAAATGTACTTTCCCGACTGGACTTTGGTGCCTGAAACAAATAAATGTCGGCCCCGCCCCCGAAAATACGATCATTTCCAGCACCAAGAAATGACGTCTCACGTACGCAACAAAGTCGCCCCGCCCCGATCGCAGTGCGTGTCAAGCCTCTCTTTGCTTCGAGGTTCGAGAGTGACGCCACGAGTGTGTGGGATCATGTGAAACGTTGAGACTCAATGCTAGGAGCAGTGGCTACCAATTGGTCAAGTTTTTAGAAGAAACCAGTCTGTAGGAACCAGTTGTCAACGGGTTCCAAGGAGGTTTTACTCACTGGGAGAAGCGTTAGGGGCTTGAGTTTTTTGAGAGCATTACTCGATCTATAGAGCTTTAAAGTGAGCTGCGCTTTGTGGTTTGACTCGCAAAGTTATTCTCAACTGGAGGCACAGCCTAAACTGAACTCTCTTGCCCTTAAAAATACAACCATATAATTAAAAATAAAAGCAAAAGTAATACAAAAGTGATCCTGTCCTTAGGCATCCGATATATATGTTTTTGTTACATTTAAGGATTGACTATTTTTTTGATATATTTTAGCTAAATTGTCTCTCCTTTGGGATTTATTCAAGTTAATAGAGCATGGCCAACACCGGTAGGGTTATGCCCAGTGGTAGAGTCTTGCTTGTGTTAGGTACATGCGGTAGCCTGCTTGGAGTAGTTTGTCCCAGTACCTGAAGGCTTTCAACGTTTTGAGGCTCCGTTTTCCTAATATTCCAAAGCTAGAAATCCTGCAGTATAATCCCGTGCTGCAGTTGAAACGCTGTGCAACTAGTTCCAATAATTACCTGAGACCCCGAAGAAGCAGCGAAACGCTGGCCAACGTCGGCTCAGGGTAACCAAACAGGGAACAGCGCAGCGTGAAGCAGCAGTAATATTGAATGCCAAGCAATAAAGCTAAGTGTATTGCATTATATATTAAGTATGTTCTAGAAATCAACATGCTTTTTTCATAAAAATTCTTAATTTCAAAAAAATAGAAAATTTATTAGATAACTGCGGTCCATAAAAAATGTTGGGGCTGCTCACAAGGGGTTTTTGCCTATGATGAAGAGAAGACTAGTTGGTCTGTTCTAGCTCCGACAGATTGATATTTGATCTGGGAGCTCTTTGAGGCTTTTCCCCCATTACTATTGTAGTTTTGTATTGAGTGGAAGCTTTCGTATTTAGAATTTGTTTTTATCTGCACACCACCAAACATACTCGTTTAGTTGTTTGTATAATCCCTATATTCAGTGGGGATGTGTCCAGCTGCCTTTGAGGTTTCGACAAAATAATTTTATGCTTGGATCATTGGATTTTGGGTCACATGCTTCTTGTTGAGTAGGCTGGGGGCTAGAGGTATTTTGGCTTACAGAAATGTTCTTCAAACTTCTCTCCCTGTGTCCTATATGAGTTGAGCACTTCCTGCAGTTGAGAGAGGTGGAGGCATCTTCTTACTTAGCTACTGTCTGACTCCTCCCCCCCCCCCTCCCACCAACCAGCCATGAAAACGTTAAAGGCTTTTTATACACCAGAAACTGTTTTTGTGAGTAATATGAGAGAGATTTCTTATTGCTTAAGCATTACTTCATGTCAACGTGGGTGTGGGAGGAAATAAGGTACTTATCTCTCATACCAGTTCAGGCTGAAAGAAAAAAAGAATCCCTTGAGTACAACACAGATTACAGCATATGCCTCTCAACTAGTCAGAGGAAGGGATGAAAGGGCTCTAATGCTTCCGAAACAATGATTAAGAAAAAACAAAAAAGACATTGTTCAGTATCAAATAACCTGCTTCCTGCAAGAATTAGTCCTGATACCTAAAGGAATTTACCTGTTTATATTATACGGGGAATAAGAACACATCTGGGCTCAGTGGCAGAAGTTCAAATTAAGGGTCTCCCAAGCAAAAATATCTGGAAAGTCCCTTAGAGCAGCTCAGAAGATTCAGGAACAGCTGTAACTGGGTCCTCGCTATCTGTGCCATCCCCCTCTTCCGCAGGGACTTCTACTACTACTACTGTTTATCAAGGCATGCGCAGCGCTGTACACCATACACAAAAGAGACAGTCCCTGCTGGGTGGAATTTACATATTGCTTGGTCCTTACCAGCTTACTATACAAGCACTTGCTCTATAGCCAGAGATTTGGGGGCATAAAAGTATGCCCCCCTTCTGCCTGTAGAGGAACTGTATCAGGAAGTAATATATGCAAAAAAGAGGGAGGGACCTGGCATCCTGTTCATGGGTTATTTATTTATTTACTGCATTTGTATCCCACATTTTTCCCACCTATTTGCAGGCTCAATGTGGCTTACATTGTTCCGTCATGGCGATCGCCATTCCGGAGTGAGAAATACAAGAGGTATTACATAAAGATCACGAATGACAAAGTAGATTAAGCAGTCAGGTATATAGAGTTCATGTTCGGAATAAGAGGTAGAGCGACCAATAAAAGTTCATAGGATGGATGGTTGGAGCATGCCTTCATGAGGACACAGTAGATTCAAATTCGGAATGGGAAATTACTGAACTCCAAGACTCCAATAGCTGCATGAGATTGTAGTGTCTACGGTCCTGTCTCTTTCATAGGGCTATTTTATACCCATATGAATTTGCTTATATACAAAAAAAAATCATTTTTTAAATTTGTATCAAAACAATTCATTTTGCTGAATATTGCAATCTGAATAAACGACAGTAAAAACTTCAAAACAACACTTAGCTTTCACTGAAGTAGCGCAATAACCCCTCTGATTGAATAAACAACGGGGCCCATATCGTTTCGCCTTCTTACAGGCTTCTTCGGGGACCGATTCTCGGGCCTGTTAAGAATCGGTCCCTACATTTGCGTCTCTGCATGGTCAAGTGATACCCCGGTTTAATATTTGTATTGGGCAAAACCTGAAGAAGCCTGTAAGAAGGCGAAACGATATGGGCCCCGTTGTTTATTCAATCAGAGGGGTTATTGCGCTACTTCAGTGAAAGCTAAGTGTTGTTTTGAAGTTTTTACTGTCATTTATTCAGATTGCAATATTCAGCAAAATTAATTGTTTTGATACAAATTTAAAAAATGATTTTTTGTATATAAGCAAATTAATATGGGTATAAAATAGCTCTATGAAAGAGATAGGACACTACAATCTCATGCAGCTATTGGAGTCTTGCAGGTCAGACCTTGGTTAATCCTCGGTCTCTGAGGGCTATACCCATAGATTAAGAATTTTAAACTATTTTACCCTTTGGGTTTATTTTTTGCTGTTCACCAGTATTGTGGTATTAGATTACGGAAGTAAGGCGAACAGCTCATACTGTTTTCTTGCATTTATTACTTTAAATTACTGAACTCCCCCTTATGAGGGTAACTTTGAACAGTCTCTGTCATTTCCAATGTGTAAAGGTGCTCTGAGCCCACTTACATCGCCACCAGTTTGTAAAGGAAAAAAACCAGATCTGTTTTCCCATTGAAGTTTGGCAGCCACAAAGCGAGCCACTAAAAGCATCCGCATGATTTGCTTCACCTTCTGTTTGTGAGGCTGGGAGAGTGTGGGTGTAACCCAAATCTCACCTGGGTTGACTCCGGACCCATAGCACAGAGGAACACTCTCATGCACACCCAACCTTCTCTCTCTCTCTCTCAGATGAACAGGATTGGGCGCTGGTCTGGATAGTAGCTGGGGTCTGCTTACAGTCTGATTCCCTGAAGCTCCTCATGCACAGCACTCTGGGAGGTTTATGGATAACTGGAACTTTATTTGAAACTGTATCAAATGGCAACTCTTTTTACTGACTGTGCTAAAGAAAGATCATTGCTATAGAGTTGCCATTTGATACAGTTTCAAATAAAGTTCCAGATTGGGTTTGTGCCAGGTACTTGTGACCTGGCTTGGGCCACAGTCTGGAAATCAGAATACTGGGCTAGATGGACCGACCATTGGTCTGACCCAATATGGCTACCCTTATGTTCACTCTTTACAAAGACTCCTGCTGGGTGCGGAGAAGAAGGGTCCACGGATGATTGAGGTCGATTTGGAGTTACATGAGCTCTCTCTTTTTACTGACTGTGCTAAAGAAAGATCATTGCTATAGAGAGAGCTCATGTAACTCCAAATCGACCTCAATCATCCGTGGACCCTTCTTCTCCGCACCCAGCAGGAGTCTTTGTAAAGAGTGAACATAAGGGTAGCCATATTGGGTCAGACCAATGGTCGGTCCATCTAGCCCAGTATCCTGATTTCCAGACTGTGGCCCAAGCCAGGTCACAAGTACCTGGCACAAACCCAATCTTTGTAACATTCCATATAGAATTTCAAATAGCAACATTCCATGTAGAACCCCACAGAATTGTAAGATTCTGGAATCCTAAAGAGTGCCAAGATTCCATGCAGTATCTCAAATAGTAGCAACATTCCATTCAGAATCTCAAAGAGTAACAATATTCCGTACAGAATCCAAAGAGTAGCAACATTCCATGCTACCAATCCCAGAGCAAGCAGTGGCTTCCCCACATCTGTCTCAATAGCAGACTATGGACTTTTCCTCCAGGAATTTGGCCAAATCTTTTCTAAAGCCTGCTATGCTAACCGCTGTTACTGCATTCTCCAACAAATAGTTCCATAGCTTAACTATTCGTTCAGAGAAAAAAAAAATATTTCCTCCTATTTGTTTTAAAAGTACCACGTAACTTCCTCGAGTGTCCCCTAGTCTTTGTACTTTTGGAACGAGTGGTTTCTTTTACAAGGCCATACATTCGGGCACAACCTTTTGATGCCCATCTGAAGCCAGATGGAACACTAGGGCTAATTCCTTCTCCCAGCAGACTCCTTACACATGCCGGGTTGGGACCTCTTATGTATTACTACTACTACTACTATTTAACATTTCTAAAGCGCTACTAGGGTTACGCAGCGCTGTACAATTTAACATAGAAGGACAGTCCCTGCTCAAAGAGCTTACAATCTAATGGACAAATGTACAGTCAGTCAAGTAGGGGCAGTCAAATTGGGGCAGTCTAGATTTCCTGAAAGGTATAAAGGTTATGTGGCTCGATTCTATATATGGTGCCTAAAATTAGCGCGTGTTAGGCAACTATGCCTAAGTGTAAATCTACATGTGGTATTTAGAATATGCTTAGGCATAGTTCATGCGACTAAATCTATGCATGTCCATTTACGCCAATGAAAAGCTGGTGTAAATCCCTGGCGTGTAAATTTACACGCACTAGCACATATTTTATAACACCCACGAAATGCCCATTCCCACGTTCCTTTTTGCTTGAGCGTGTTAGAATTTAGTCGCAGTACATTACAGAATGCGCTTAGTAATGTATGTGCGTAAATTCTAATTTTTGCCAATTAGTGCTTGTTATTGTTAAGAGCTGTTAACACAATTAATCTACGTGCATAGTTACAGAATATGCCTAGATCCACACGTAACTTCCTGTGGGCCCCTGGTTTTGCTGGTGGGGGTACAAACCCCGCCAGCTGAAGCGTTGTGCAGCACTGGTCTTCGGCATGCTCAATTTCACTAAAAGCATGTAGGATGTGAGGGGAAGACAGAGCAGGGCAGGCAATGTGGTGGCGCCGCAGACCGGCGCTGGACAACGCTTTAGCTGGTGAGGGATGGAGACCTTCGGCAGCCAAGGTATTTGCTGCAGCAGTGGGTAGAGAGTGGCAGGACGGTGGGGGGGGGGCAGACCAAAATATGCCCCCCCACCTCGGGCTCTGGCCCCCTCCCACCGCGAGGTCTGGCTACGCCCCTGATGTGGACTGAACTGTCAGAAGTGGTATGTGGTACCTAGAGATGCCTGAACTTTACAAGGAAAAGTTAGCTACCTGATGTGGCAAATCCTGTAAGAACTTTCCCAGGTTTAAACTTTCTTTTGTGTTGTAAGAACTCCATGGATTTGCAGGAGTTGCCAAATTCACATTGGATTTTGAGGGAGTCTGCCAGTTTGTGGCGGAGCTTCTGTGCATTTCAGTGAGGCATGGAACACCCCATGGATCCCCCCCCCCCCCCCCTTTCCTGCAAGATTCATCAGGAAAACGTCTGATACTGGGAAACCCAATCTGAGTTTAAGTTGAAGCTGAGATCAGGCTGAATGTTATTCTGTTGGAATTCAGTCTTCTCCGGTGGCTGTAGAATTAGTGGTAACTGGTGGGGGTGGAAAGTGATTTCTGCTATTTCGATACTGGGCTCTGAATTCCCTGTTTTAACTGCACCAGTAGGAGGAGGAGCCTTTGCGATTCAAGGGAGACTTCTAAATCTTTATTTCTAAAACTCCTCGTAGATATTAATTTGTCCACTGCATAAAGACAGTTGGAAAATAAAAGTAAATTGAGGTCATTTTGCAGAAGGACGCTGTCTAGACCACCAGCAGGCTTTTATTTTATTTGTGAAAAAGCATTTATTAAATTAAGAATGACATGTTTTTCCTTTGCTGTTGAGAGTATAATTAAGGCCGAACTGGGTTTTCATTACTGACTTAGTGACTGTGGGCTGCATCTGGTCTGGTATCATGAAATATATTATTCATGTTTTGCCATTTGCCAACTGCCTGTCACATGTGTGGTGTCAGGAGGCAAAAGGAAAAAAAAAAGTGAACAAATCAGTGTGAATGAACGAGAATCCTCCAGGGACTTATAAACCTGCATGGTGGAGGAAAAAGATATTAGCAGTTCTAAGGGTAATAATTGAATTGAAAGGGCCTGAGTGGTAAAGGATGTCAGAGCTGAGCTTGTCACAAAGGACAAGGAAAGAGGTGCTTTAGGAACGGATGGGCGGGCCATGCCACCCACCAAAGAATAAACTGGAAACCTTGGAAATGTTCCAGCTGGATTCCCATGGAGTGTCTCCTTCTAAGCCCTTAGATTGACTTCTTGAATTTTTCTGTATCTTGTTCTTAGAAATGACCTGGTTTGGATGGGGGTGGATTTATTTTATTTATTTTTGTTACATTTGTACCCCGCGCTTTCCCACTCATGGCAGGCTCAATGCGGCTTACATGGGGCAATGGAGGGTTAAGTGACTTGCCCAGAGTCACAAGGAGCTGCCTGTGCCTGAAGTGGGAATCCAACTCAGTTCCTCAGTTCCCCAGGACCAAAGTCCACCACCCTAACCACTAGGCCACTCCTCCACTGTTGTGACTATTTGAGATTCTACATGGAATGTTGCTATTCCACTAGCAACATTCCATGTAGAAGTCGGCCCTTGCAGATCACCAATGTGGCCGCGCAGGCTTCTGCTTCTGTGAGTCTGACGTCCTGCACACTCACAGAAACAGAAGCCTGCGCAGCCTTCTACATGGAATGTTGCTAGTGGAATAGTAACATTCCATGTAGAATCTCCAATAGTAGCAACATTCCATGTAGAATCTCCAATAGTATCTATTTTATTTTTGTTACATTTGTACCCCGCGCTTTCCCACTCATGGCAGGCTCAATGCGGCTTACATGAGGCAATGGAGGGTTAAGTGACTTGGCCAGAGTCACAAGGAGCTGCCTGTGCCTGAAGTGGGAATCAAACTCAGTTCCCCAGGACCAAAGTCCCCCACCCTAACCACTAGGCCACTCCTCCACTGTTGCTACTATTTGAGATTCTACATGGAATGTTGCTATTCCACTAGCGAAGTCAGCCCTTGTAGATCACCCATGTGGCCGCGCAGGCTTCTGCTTCTGTGAGTCTGACGTCCTGCACACTCACAGAAACAGAAGCCTGCGCAGCCTTCTACATGGAATGTTGCTAGTGGAATAGTAACATTCCATGTAGAATCTCCAATAGTATCTATTTTATTTTTGTTTCATTTGTACCCTGCGCTTTCCCACTCATGGCAGGCTCGATGTGGCTTACATGGGGCAATGGAGGGGTTGTGACTTGCCCAGAGTCACAAGGAGCTACCTGTGCCTGAAGTGGGAATCAAACTCAGTTCCCCAGGACCAAAGTCCACCACCCTAACCACTAGGCCACTCCTCCACTGTTGCTACTATTTGAGATTCTACATGGAATGTTGCTATTCCACTAGCAACATTCCATGTAGAAGTCGGCCCTTGCAGATCACCAATGTGGCCGCGCAGGCTTCTGCTTCTGTGAGTCTGACGTCCTGCACACTCACAGAAACAGAAGCCTGCGCAGCCTTCTACATGGAATGTTGCTAGTGGAATAGTAACATTCCATGTAGAATCTCCAATAGTAGCAACATTCCATGTAGAATCTCCAGTAGTATCTATTTTATTTTTGTTACATTTGTACCCCGCACTTTCCCACTCATGGCAGGCTCAATGCGGCTTACATGAGGCAATGGAGGGTTAAGTGACTTGGCCAGAGTCACAAGGAGCTGCCTGTGCCTGAAGTGGGAATCAAACTCAGTTCCCCAGGACCAAAGTCCCCCACCCTAACCACTAGGCCACTCCTCCACTGTTGCTACTATTTGAGATTCTACATGGAATGTTGCTATTCCACTAGCAACATTCCATGTAGAAGTCGGCCCTTGCAGATCACCAATGTGGCCGCGCAGGCTTCTGCTTCTGTGAGTCTGACGTCCTGCACACTCACAGAAACAGAAGCCTGCGCAGCCTTCTACATGGAATGTTGCTAGTGGAATAGTAACATTCCATGTAGAATCTCCAATAGTAGCAACATTCCATGTAGAATCTCCAGTAGTATCTATTTTATTTTTGTTACATTTGTACCCCGCACTTTCCCACTCATGGCAGGCTCAATGCGGCTTACATGAGGCAATGGAGGGTTAAGTGACTTGCCCAGAGTCACAAGGAGCTGCCTGTGCCTGAAGTGGGAATTGAACTCAGTTCCTCAGGACCAAAGTCCACCACCCTAACCACTAGGCCACTCCTCCACTGTTGCTACTATTTGAGATTCTACATGGAATGTTGCTATTCCACTAGCAACATTCCATGTAGAAGTCGGCCCTTGCAGATCACCAATGTGGCCGCGCAGGCTTCTGCTTCTGTGAGTCTGACATCCTGCACACTCACAGAAACAGAAGCCTGCGCAGCCTTCTACATGGAATGTTGCTAGTGGAATAGTAACATTCCATGTAGAATCTCCAATAGTAGCAACATTCCATGTAGAATCTCCAATAGTATCTATTTTATTTTTGTTACGTTTGTACCCTGCGCTTTCCCACTCATGGCAGGCTCAATGCGGCTTACATGGGGCAATGGAGGGTTAAGTGACTGGCCCAGAGTCACAAGGAGCTGCCTGTGCCTGCAGTGGATATCGAACTCAGTTCCTCAGGACCAAAGTCCACCACCCTAACCACTAGGCCACTCCTCCACTATAACCACTGCTTCCCCTTCCTTTTCTACCAGCAGGTGCTGCAATAAGTGTTGTAAACAGCTTAAGTTACCCTTCAGAGACTGCAATGCTCCCTCAACGGAGAATCAAGCTCAGGGATGTGATATGGCAGCTGAACCCCTTGGGTTATAGCTTTTTTTTCTTCTGGTATAAAAACGGTAGAAACAGAGAACAGGATGACCTAGGTCTCTCTGGAGGGCCCCACTGTCCTTTTCTTATGGAGTAATAATCTGCTTTGTCTTCTTATTTTTTTTTAATGGAAGGTAATATACTCACAGACATGCTATTTCATTTATCCATTTGCATATTTTTAACAGATGCTGAGCAGGGAGAATTTGGTTTCTACCCACAGACACTCATGCAGCATGATAAAAGGGTGATGGATGGATGGATGGATGGACGCTGCATGAGTGTCTGCTTTGTTCCTGTTTCCGCAGTGATTGTCGGCATGGCCTAGTGGTTAATGCATCGGGCTTTGATCCTGGCAACCTGGGTTCAATTCCCACTGCAGCTCCTTGTGACTCTGGGCAAGTCACTTAACCCTCCATTGCCCCAGGTACGAATACTTTTCTGTATATAATGTGTAAACCACTTTGAATGTAGTTGGAAAAACCACAGAAAGGCCACAGATCAGGTACTGTTAACAAGATTCCAGGCAGAATCTCAAAGAGTAGCAACTTTCCATGTAGAACCCCAAAGAATAGCAAGATTCCGGAATCCCAAAGAGTAAGGAGTGGAGGAGTAGCCTAGTGGTTAGAGCAATGGACCTTGATCCTAGGGAACTGGGTTCAGTTCCCACTGCAGCTCCTTGTGACTCTGGGTAAGTCAACTAAGCCTCAATTGACCCAGGTACAAATAAGTACCTGTATATACAATGTAGACCGCTTTGAATGTAGTTGCAAAAACCACAGAAAGGCAGCATATCAAGTCCCAATCTCCCAATCTCAAAGAGTAGTAACATTCCATGTAGAACCCCAAAGAACAGCAACATTCTGGAATCCCAAAGAGTAAGGAGTGGAGGAGAAGCCTAGTGGTTAGAGCAATGGACCTTGATCCTAGGGAACTGGGTTCAGTTCCCACTGCAGCTCCTTGTGACTCTGGGTAAGTCAACTAAGCCTCAATTGACCCAGGTACAAATAAGTACCTATATATACAATGTAGACCGCTTTGAATGTAGTTGCAAAAACCACAGAAAAGCAGCATATCAAGTCCCAATCTCCCAATCTCAAAGAGTAGTAACATTCCATGTAGAACCCCAAAGAATAGCAAGATTCCGGAATCCCAAAGAGTAAGGAGTGGAGGAGTAGCCTAGTGGTTAGAGCAATGGACCTTGATCCTAGGGAACTGGGTTCAGTTCCCACTGCAGCTCCTTGTGACTCTGGGTAAGTCAACTAAGCCTCAATTGACCCAGGTACAAATAAGTACCTGTATATACAATGTAGACCGCTTTGAATGTAGTTGCAAAAACCACAGAAAGGCAGTATATCAAGTCCCAATTTCAAAGAGTAGTAACATTCCATGTAGAACCTCAAAGAATAGCAAGATTCTGGAATCCCAAAGAGTAAGGAGTGGAGGAGTAGCCTAGGGGTTAGTGCAGCAGACATTGATTCTGGGGAACTGGGTTTGATTCCTATTGCAGGGTTCTGTGGTTCCCATTCCCCTTTCCCTATTTGAGATTTTGTTGCTACTATTTGAGATTCTACATGGAATATTGCTAGTGGAGGAGTAGCCTAGTGGTTAGTGCAGAGGACTCTGATTCTGGGGAACTGAGTTCAATTCCCACTGCAGCTCGTTGTGACTCTGGGCAAGTCACTTAACCCTCCATTGCCCCAGGTACAATAACTTTGATTGTGAGCCTTCTAGGCACAGAGAAAGTACCTACATATAATGTGTGCAGTGCTGCATAAGTCTAGTAGCACTATAGAAATGATTAATAGTAATAGTGTGCTGCAGCCCACCAGTGGCAGCTATGGAGGTGAAAAAAGAGCCTTAGTTGAGAGGAAAATCAAAGTATAGAAAACTGGAAGCCATTTTCTAGTTGAGGATCAGCCCCTTTTACCAAACTGTGGCAAGGTGTGTCTCTTTGCAGATGATACTAAACTCTGCAACAGGGTGGACACCCTGGAGGGTGTGAATGACATGAGGAAGGACCTAGCGAAGCTAGAGGAATGGACCGATATTTGGCAACTAAGGTTTAATCCCAAAAAATGCAGGATCATGCACTTGGGTCACAAAACTCCAAGGGAACGGTATAGTATAGGGGGTGTAGTGCTTCAGAATGCGAAGGAAGAGTGGGACTTGGGGGTGATTGTGTCAGACGACCTTAAAGCTTTCAAACAGGTTGAAAAAGCAACGGCCAAAGCCAGAAGGATGCTTGGGTGCATAAAGAGAGGCATGACCAGCAGGAGAAAGGAAGTGATAGTGCTGTTGTATAAGTCTCTGGTGAGGCCTCATTTGGAGTACGGCGTGCAGTTCTGGAGACCGCACCTACGGGAAGATATAAACAGGATGGAGTCGATCCAGAGGGCGGCTACGAAATTAGTAAGCGGTCTTGAATGCAAAAATTATAGGGACAGGCTTATGAACCTCAACATGTATACGCTGGAAGAGAGGAGGGCGAAAGGAGACATGATAGAAACGTTTAAATATCTCAAGGGCATTTATGTACAGGAAGAGAGCCTTTTTCAAATGAAGGAGAGCTCTGGAATGAGGGGGCATATGACAAAGTTAAGAGGGAATATAGGCTTAGGAGTAACCTAAGAAGTACTATTTCACAGAAAGGGTGGTGGAGGCGTGAAATGGCCTCCCGGTGGAGGTGGTGGAGTCGAGGACTGTGTCATGGGATAAGCATGTGGGATCGCTTAGGAACAGGAAGAATTAGGGGTTACAGAGGATGGGCAGACTGGATGGGTCATATGGCCTTTATCTGCCGTCATGTTTCTATATTTCTAAAAGGGGGCCTGCGCTGCCATCGGTACATGTTTTTCACACGCCAAGGCCCCCTTTTACCGCAGCTGGTAAAAAGGGAAGTCTTGCTTTCCTACAAGAAATGGCCGTGTGGCAAGTAAAGCACTTACCACGCAGCCATTTGGGGGAGGGGCCCTTACCACCACCTCAATGATTGGCGGTAAGGGCTACTACTATTACTACTACTATTTAGCATTTCTATAGCGCTACAAGGCGTACGCAGCGCTGCACAAACATAGAAGAAAGACAGTCCCTGCTCAAAGAGCTTACAATCTAATAGACAAAAAATAAAGTAAGCAAATCAAATCAATTAATGTGTACAGGAAGGAGGAGAGGAGGGTAGGTGGAGGCGAGTGATTACAAGTGGTTACGAGTCAAAAGCAATGTTAAAGAGGTGAGCTTTTAGTCTAGATTTAAAGGTGGCCAAGGATGGGGTAAGACGTAGGGGCTCAGGAAGTTTATTCCAGGCGTAGGGTGCAGCAAGACAGAAGGCGCAAAGTCTGGAGTTGGCAGTAGTGGAGAAGGGAACAGATAAGAAGGATTTATCCATGGAGCGGAGTGCACGGGAAGGGGTGTAGGGAAGGACGAGTGTGGAGAGATACTGGGGAGCAGCAGAGTGAGTACATTTATAGGTTAGTAGAAGAAGTTTGAACAGGATGCGAAAATGGATAGGGAGCCAGTGAAGGGTCTTGAGGAGAGGGGTAGTATGAGTAAAGCGACCCTGGCGGAAGACGAGACGGGCTCCAGACGGGCTCCAGCACTAACCCGGCGGTAACCCGAATTACCACTAGGTACACTCCAGCACTACAAAAATAAATACATTTTTAGGGGTGGTAAGTACCGCTGGGCTGCTGCGGTAGCCCGGTGATACTTCCTGTATAGCAAACGGTAAACCCACATTGGGCTTACCATGGCTTAGTAAAAGGAGCCCTTAGTGATCATTCTAGTGGCTGGAGCTGCAAGTTAGTGTACAGCCGGGAGCTGTGTCTTCAGCACTTCTTTTCCAGCTCTCAAATGCCCCTCGTTATAAAGCTTGAAACCACCATTTCTTTGAACTACATCTTTATCACAACTGTGCCTTTAAGTAATAGAGATACCATACAGTGCTCTAGTAACGTATTAGTCATGGGGGGGGGGGGGGGGGGGGGGGGGGGGGACTGGACTGTGTTTTAAAAAAATTTTTCTTGGACAGGGAAGAAAATCTGTTGTAGTGTGGACGATATCCAGACTGTGTAGGTCTCAGCTGGGCCAGCTGATTCAATGAAAGGTATCGGAATCTACTGAGTGTTGAGCATCAGAGGTTCTGATTGATGAAACTGATAAAACAAAACACTTGTTTGCATCTTGGGTCGTGGATTTGATATACGGCCTTTCTGTGGTACAGCCAAAGCTGTTTTACAGGTATTTTCTCTGTTGCAGTGGGCTCACAATCTAAGTTCTGTTTAAAGTGGAGTCCATGGTCCCCTCTGATAACTACCTAGGAAGGGAAGGGCTATAATATATGGGAATTCCTTCTCTGATATATTTCTACTTACCATAGGAAATATACCATCTGGACCTATGGGGCAAATATGGTTTCTGCCTCCTTACACCCACCCCAGGATACAGTGGACAGAGAAGACAGAGACTATCTTCTTTCGAAGGGGAAAGTCTTTATTACTTACCAAATTAGGTAACAACAAAACAATCAGTCAGTAACAAATAATAATAATTTGTTATGAGAGGGAGAGAGACCACTGTGGTAAAGAGTCACTCAGTTAATCATCTCACCCCTCTGACTAGATACAACACAACAGTGCCTTATATACAGTGGATTGGGCATCAATTCCCTCCCAACTTGCAATTTCAGCTGATTTCTGTGTTACTCAGCTAATTTCTGTCTTACTTTATTGTTTACATAAAATGGAAAAAAAAACACTATCTGAATGTTTATGGAACACAGCATTTCCAAGGTTTCTTTTACTGAAAATTATAGTTGCCATTTCGTTACAGGAATTTCCCTAGCACCCATGTTTATCACAGTGTTATCTAGATCCTCAACACTTCTTCGCCTTCAAACCTTGTGAAGTAGTCTCAGTGGCACCGACTCTGTCAGGGACAGTGTTGCCAGGTGGGCGGTTTTACCGCCCAATTGGGCGGTTTTCCGCGACCCGCCGCGGGAAATTTTTGCCCGCGGCGGGTTGCGGTTTTTTGGGCTGTTTTTTGGGCTTCAGGGCGGTTTTTTGTGCGGCTTTTTCGGCCGCGGGGGGCGGGGTTAGTGACTTTTTGGGCGGGGTTAGTGACGTGGGAGGTGGGGCCGATGACGTGGGAGGCGGGGCCGGTGACGGGGAGGCGGGGCCGGTGACGGCGGGGGCGGGGCCGGTGACGGGGAGGCGGGGGCGGGGGCGGGGGTGATGACGCGGGGGTGGGGGTGTCAGGGGCGGGGTTTGAGTTTGGGCGGGTTTTGGGCGGTTTTTGTGCTGGATTGGGTGGGAAAAAAATTTTCCACCTGGCAACACTGGTCAGGGAGGGTGGAATAGAGCTCTTAAGAGTCAGCCTGACCTAGAATTCACAGTTTCAGCAGAGAGAGTATAGAAATTGCTGCTTTAAGAGCTCTCGCTACACAGAATGCTGATACAGAGCTTTACGATGCAGCTGTCAGGCTTCTTAAGTTTGAGCCTTTAGACGTGCAGTTCATGGGTCATAATCTGACTTGTCAGTGTTCAGAAAAGAGCAAATCAATTCAGTTTGTGTTACCTGGAAGAATGGAGGGTTAAGTGGCTTGCCCAGGGTCACAAGGAGCCACGGTAGGAATTGAACCAGTTCGCTGCACAAACCATTAGGCTACTTGCTTCCCCTTCTGTTTCTCCTGTTTGAGGTAGAAGCTTTAACTTCTGCCATCCCTTTGGAAGCATTTCCATCTGTTGCAAAGAGTTATTCTCTTGAAACAAAATGGCTTCCTAGAAGAAGGCAAGGCACAGGAACGGAACCTGAGCTCAGCCTGTTCTAGTTTTCAGTTTCTATTTTGAAATGACTTAAAGCAGTTTTCTGTGTCTGTTCAGTAGGTCCCCAGTTGGGAGCCATGTTAGAGTGGCAAATCTGACTGATCCAGAGAAAACTCTGTGCAGCATACGTGGCCAGTGTGGGCTAGTTAGATTCAGTGCATGACTTTGGAGGTAACGGGCAATGTTCTTGCCATCAAAGCCCCCCCCCCCCCTCCCAGAAGGGCTTCTTATCGGACTTCAGAAATAATATCCAAAAAGTCAACTACTCTCTATGCGCTTTTCAATTTAGAGCAAAGCTTCTCAAGACTGTGGGGTCGGGACCCCAAATGGGGTCAGAATATCCGCTTTTGGGATCACAACCTGGGTGGGCTTTCCATTGTTGTATCGTTATTCTGCACCTCCAGGGAGGGGGAGGGGGGATTGCATAATTTTATTTGGCTGTTATCTTCTAGTCATTGCCAGAAAAAGATCGATAAGCTCTTATTTAAAGTAACATTTGCCCTTTTGCATGCCATGGAGTGATTTGGTTAAAAGGTCGAGCCACTTGTAACAGTTTGTCTCGTCCTTTGGGATGGATACACTTCAGTGCCTGCAATTTTATTCTGGTCTACGACAGATGCATTTAGTTGTTGTTTTTCTTCTCCCAGTTAGCCTGAGGTTTAATAGTCAGTCTGGCATGGTGCTGAAAAGCATTTTGCTTTATAGATCCTAATTCTGAATGCAGCTCTAGCAGCAGTGTCGAAGGTGATGGGGAGATTGAGATCCTGCATTTCATTTATTAAACAAACATGACGGTTGAATGCTGTCCCGTTCTTTGAGGGCTCTTCTTGGGCAGATGGGATACGGTAATGAATGTTTGTTATTTTATTTAAACAGTTTTAGCCCACACTGTCTGCCAGTTTTCTAGGTGGGTTGCCATAAACATACAAAACAAGGAAATCAAAGACGTGAAATAACAAAACATTGGCCCCAAATTCTGTAAAGGGCAATGAAAATGGGGCCCCCGGTTGGGCACGCCGGAGTCATGCAGGCACATAGGGCTAGTTTATTGTGCCTGAAAAATCCACGCAGAAAAAAAATACATCTAGGCATATTCTATAAAACTTCCATGTGGTCTAGAGAGTTATGCCGAACGCCTCTCCACATGACCTAATTTAGTCACGGCCATTTACGCCATGTTTTACTCGGCGTAAAACCCGACGCCTAAATTAAGCGCAGAGCAGGTGCATTTTATAACAACATGCATAGATGGTAGAAATCCCCAGGCCTCACCCATGGCCATGCCCCCTTTTCAACTGTGTGACTTAGATTTACGCGCACAACTCGCTAAGCATATTCTATAAATGCCAATTAGTGTTGACAGTTGCTTGTTAACATCCAATTAACAGTGCTGATTAGTTAGTTAAGGAATTAAGTTACACACGTTGTTATAGCATACGCTTCGATTTCCATGTGGAATTTAAGGTGCGATATATAGAATCTCAGGGATAACTGATTAGCTACTTGGCACTAAATTGGCATTAAAATCCAATAATTGGCATCACCATAAAATAGACACATTACTTAGAATATAGTCACAGCAATATAATATCTCCTCCAAAACTAGTACAGACTTCACGTACAATGCCATCATCAACTCATCTACAAAGTCTTCAAACAACCAAAGGCTTGATTTTGTTCAGAGCTACTTATTGGGGTAAATAGTGCTGACTGGGGGCATCCATAAATTTTCAGTACTGTCGTCTGGATGATGCAATGAAAATCATTATAGATCATCCTGGTGGCATCTGGATAGTACCAACAATTCCAGGGGTAGAGCCATGGTGGAGCCAGGATTATCTAAAGACTGGCAACATTCAGTAAACATTTGTATAATGGCACTGAATGTTGCCATTAGCTGGATATTGGCGGCGACCAACGCTGATATCCATGTATCAGCTGGCACTGAATATCCGGGTATAATTTTAAACATCACAGCTGGCAATTAAATGAAGAAACACCAACTACAGAGTTTTAATATTGACCTGCAAGTTTTTTAAGAGACCGTGAAATGGAATATTCCATATGTTTTCAATTCCACGTGTCTGAAACCGTTCTCGAAAATATTTTGGTCTGTTGTAATTTTTCTTTCAAATACAGTAGCCTTATGTCACGAAACTTTCAAAATGCTAAACAGATTAGCGTAGAGTTTACATATAACTCAGTCGGTAAACAACACATTTTTGTGATCTACTGTGTCAAAGGTGGACAACCGATCCCAGTTGACTCCTGTTCTGGTCACCCGTTAGTAAGGGTCTTCTGCTGGAGAAGCCACAGCTCTTTGTGTTCTTTGTCTTTTGTCCTTTCTTCCCAGCAAATCAATGAGGCTCTTTACTGATCGATCGTTGTTTGGTATAGTCCATACTGTGGTTGAACTACCAGAGGACAGCTACCAAGAGTCATCTCATCTATTTATATATACTGTAACTATAAGATATAGTTTGTATAATGTAGTTTTCAATTTTAAAATGTGCACAGTTTTATAACAACACTAGTAAAACATGCCCGTTTGTGGCGCAAATGAAACGGGCGCTAGCACGGTTTTCCTCCCGAACCCCCCTCCCCCTCCCTACTCACCCCTTCGGCGTTGTGAAGGCACTGACCATCATTGTTGCGGACCTCGTCAACGCACGCCACCTTCAATCTGCTGAGTCGTTGGTTGTGAAGCCACTGACGCCATTGCTCCGCCCTCGACGTCATCACATTTGACGCGAGGGCGGGGCCCCAACACAGTGATTTTGGTGGCTTCACCACCACGAACCCTTCGAACCGGAAGGAAGTGCCCGGAGGACCTGACAGCGACGTCATGTGTCCTCAGAACGTTGAGGGTGAGTTTTATTATATAGGATGACAAACGCCTAAAGGCCTCCTTATGGTGAGGAACAGAAAAATAAGATCCAGCCATCCCTTTGGTCAACCCCTTACACTCCAGGCAAAGTCCTTCGGTCTCTACATGATCATCGGCCGTTACTCGCTGGTCTAAGACTTGCTAAGTTGGAGTTGACTAGACAATGTTCTCCTTTTTGTTCTATAGAAAAGGTGCTATAAAAAATCTTTGTAGTGATTTCAAGAGGGTTATTTCAAAGTTTTGAAATGCAGTCGTAGCTTGTTCTGTGGATGCGTTTTGATCTTTTCTACATTTTATTTGAGTTCTTTTCTTTGTTCGCACACCGCCTTGGTCTGTATTTTCAGTAAAGGTGGTATAACAAATTAAGCTGTTGAGGGACTTTCACCATCTTGTTTTCAGGATGGATGATTTATCACTTTTTTCTGTTTACACAAGGAAAAAATGGCGAACAAATCACAAAGAAAACTCATAAGCAGCCATAAAAGAAATGATATGACCTTCTAACTTGGCAGTCACTAGTAATGCTTGCACTGAAGGAACCATTCTGAAATATATAATCTTTGGTTTGTGGTTGATCAAACAGAATGGTCAAGCCAAGATTGAAATAACACTGTGAAGAAAGGACTGACAAAAAATGTCACCAGTACTCAGGAAGTTTTGTTAACCATACTTTTAGGAGGCTTCTAGGTAACATGGAGCTTCATCCAAGCACCAAACCCGAAAGGAGTAGTTAAAAATGGCCACGGTCTTGAGAGAGGTTGATTGTGCTTCTTAATGGTTTTTTTGTGATCATCAAATACAAACTGAACCTGTCTTGCAGTAGAAGTTTCAAGAAAGCCACAAACCTGAATGAAGGTTTCAGAATTTGTCAGGACAGAAACGGTATAAAAGGTTTCGCAAACAAATTCTGTGTCACGCTGTCTTCCAGGAATACATTAACTTTTGCTTTTCATGTGGTCTGAATAGTCAGTGAACCTTGAAGTCGATATCATCGGTTAGGAATGATGAACGTTGAGTGAGGCCACAACAAAACACACACTGCCTGATATTTAACCACAGTATTCAGAAGTTAGGCAAAAATCAGGCTGGTGTGGTTAAATGAAAACCCAGATGTTCAATGCTAATATCTGGTTTCAGCGCTGAGTCAGAAGTGCTGTCCAGTTAGCAGTGATATTCAGACTAGAAAATGTCATGGGGACAGGGAACCGCAGTAACTGCGGGGATGAGGACGGGGACAGAGCTCGCGGGGATGGGGCGGGGACAGATCCCAAGGGGACGGGGACAAATCCCACGGGGGTGGAGCGGGGATGGGGACAGAGCCCACAGGGATGGGGACGGGGACAGAGCTCGCGGGGATGGGGCGGGGACAGATACCACGGGGGTGGGGCGGGGATGGGGACGGGGACAGAGCTCACGGGGATGGGGCGGGGACAGATCCCAAGGGGACGGGGTAGGGACGGGGACAAATCCCACGGGGGTGGGGCGGGGATGGTGACAGAGCCCACAGGGATGGGGACGGGGACAGAGCTCGCGGGGTTGGGGCGGGGACAGATCCCAAGGGGACGGGGTAGGGACGGGGACAAATCCCACGGGGGTGGGGTGGGGATGGGGACAGAGCCCACAGGGATGGGGATGGGGCCAGAGCCCGCGGGGATGGGGCGGGGACAGATCCCACGGGGACGGGGACAGATCCCACGGGGGTGGGGCGGGTATGGGGACAGAGCCCACAGGGATGGGGACGGGGACAGAGCTCGCGGGGATGGGGCGGGGACAGATCCCACGGGGACGGGGACAGATCCCACGGGGGTGGGGCGGGGATGGGGACAGAGCCCACAGGGATGGGGACAGGGACAGAGCTCGCGGGGATGGGGCGGGGACAGATCCCAAGGGGACGGGGTGGGGACGGGGACAGATCCCACGGGGGTGGGGCAGGGATGGGGACAGAGCCCACAGGGACGGGGACAGCGGACAAACTTTGTCATTTTCTACTTTGAAGCCTGTTAATGAACTGGACTGTTATTTATGTTTAAGTGATGCCTACAAAGATATTTTGATTTTTTGGAAAAACAAGTAAACATACTGGCCACAAGTAGCAAAATCTGCATGGGAGATCCTGTACATCCTGCTACCAGCACATCTTCTAAGAAGACAACTTCTATTCCAGGAAGGACTGTGGAAGACAGGAGAGCTAGACTGAAGCCTGAAATTGTTGATGATTTCTTATTTATCCACAGATTAAAAAACCATAACAGTGCTTCATAGGGCATATTTCTCCCTCACCAGGGCATACAGAACGGGTTGTATTTTGTACCCTTGGACATTTTAACAGTGTGGATTAGGATTCCTTCACCTATTGTTAGGGTGGAAGGGTAGAGGGTGGTGGTGAGGAGGGTTATTATAGCTGTTCATTGTTATTATTGTTCTCTATTTGTAATTTATACACAACAGTTGCACAGCATATTGTTCCTTTTTATATTTTATATTCAGAAAAACCTACTCCAAGGACTCAACATATGTCTCCACTGCCTGATACACTTCAATCTGCTGACAACTTTGTACATACCATCCCTCCCCCCTTCCCCCCTGGTTCCCCTGTTCTTTTCATTCCTTTCCCTTCCTCCCTATTATTTCAATTGTAGATTTATTATTGTATTAGATTAATTTACTGCATTGGCGTTCGCCTCTGCGGTGCGATGTAAGCCACATTGAGCCTGATACAGTAACATAGTAGATGACGGCAGAAAAAGACCTGCACGGTCCATCTAGTCTGCCCACGATAAACTCATATGTGTATACCTTACCTTGATTTGTACCTGTCTTTTTCAGGGCACAGACCGTATAAGTCTGTCCAGCAGTATTTCCCGCCTCCCAACCACCAGTCCCGCCTCCCATCACCGACTCTGGCACAGACCCCGTAAAAGTCTGCCCTCCCCTATCCTAGCCTCTCAACCACCAACCCCTCTCCCCCCCGCCACCCAATTTCAGCTAAGCTTCTGTGGATCCATTCCTTCTGCACAGGATTCCTTTATGCCTGTCCCACGCATGTTTGAATTCCATTACCGTTTTCATCTCCACCACCTCCCGCGGGAGGGCATTCCAAGCGTTCACCACCCTCTCTGTGAAGAAATACTTCCTGACATCTTTTTTGAGTCTGCCCCCCTTCAATCTCATTTCATGTCCTCTCGTTCTACCGCCTTCTCATCTCCGGAAAAGATTTTTTTGCGGATTAATACCTTTCAAGTATTTGAACGTCTGTATCATATCACCCCTGTTCCTCCTTTCCTCCAGGGTATACATGTTCAGGTCAGCAAGTCTCTCTTCATACGTCTTGGAAATGTGGGGTATAAATGAGATAATAAATAAACGTGCCCAGCGCTTTGTTTTAACTGGTCCAAAACTTGCACACTACGAAACCACGAGACATTCGGCCTTCTGTTATGTGACCCCAAGATTACGGAACAGAACCTGCAGAGCCAGTGATGGGAATTTGGGATATTTTGAACTCCTGATTTGTTCCAGTCACTTCCCTAGGATCAGAAAGAAATCTATACTGAGAGTGTATAATTGAAGTTCAACAGGGATTGGTCTTGTAATCATGACGTGCATCTATCGGCTTGAATGTAGTTAGTTTGAAAGGGTTTGCACTCAGAGGGCCTATATACCATTTTTCTTCCGAGCCACCTGCAGTCATACCCTGTTCTGAATGGCATCAGTGGAGCTGTAATGCAGTCACATGCTGTTACTAATAAAATGAATTTCTAACTGAAGCTGATTTCCTCCGTTAAATGTGGATCACCACCTGCTCCAAGATACAGCGGTGGGGAATTACTAATTCTCAGGACATAATAGTGTGATAAGAGTGCCAATTTATTTGCTCTTATAATAATAATAAGCACAAAAGAATACGATATATATATATTTTACAGCACTATCTGTTACATAGAAATACTCACATGCCTTTCCTCTCTGTCTGTGTGTCTTAGAAAAAGCCAACTGCAAGCTGCATGCATTAGATTCTTTCCTAAACGCTACTGACTTTTCCCCGCTCATAGCCCCCCCCCCATCTTTGTGTATGTGTCTCTCTCTCTGTCAGATAAGACACATACAAGGTAACCGCTCTAGGTTGCCTTTCAAGCTGCTTCCTAATTTCTCAACCACACCCAGGGCTTTTTTTTGAGGGGGTACTTGGGGGTACTGAGTACCGGCACCTTTTCCATTGTCTGCTAAAATTGACCCAAGGACCCCAAGTATTAATGAAAGAGCTCAGGCTCTACACACCAATTCTGCCTTTTCATAGATTCTATGACTGGTTGCAGGGGGCCTGGACGTTGTGGGGTGGGTTCCTCAGTGATCACCCCACCCCTGAAGGGTGGCCTCGCATTTGAGTACCGGCACCTTTTCCATTGCTAAAATCGACCCGTGGACCCCAAGTTTTAATGAAAGAGCTCAGGCTCTACACACCAATTCTGCCTTGTCATAGATTCTGTGACTGGTTGCAGGGGGCCTGGCTATTGTGGGGTGGGTCCCTCAGTGATCACCCCACCCCTGAAGGGTGACCTGGCATTTGAGTACCGGCACCTTTTTTGCTAGAAAAAAAAGCACTGACCACACCTCACTGGTTATGGAGTGGGATTTGAAGTAGCCAAGGTTTTACTAGTGAAAGGGTTCTGCCAGCTTACTGACTTGTACTTCTACAGGCCCAAAAAAGTAGGTTCTGCCCAACCTTTATGCAATCTGGTCCCTACTGCTAGGAATCGGATATTGGGAACTGCCCGGCCTTCCCAGTTAATCTTACAGGGAGACCTGTCAAATCTGTTCCCTACTCCTAAGAATCGGATATCAGGACATCCCCTGGTTTAGCTTACTGCTTCACAAGCTGGTTCTTCAGCCTGGCTACCCTTCCCCATTCACTCCACCAGCTGTCCTCTGTTCTCTTATATACTGTGCCTGTTTTTATGTTAGAACATGCAAATCACCCTGACCGGTGCAACTTTGCTGTTGTCTTCCACTCTTAAGGAAGAACACAGATGGTTCTTCTTGGGGTAGCCTGCCTGTGACCCTCAACATAAAGTGTTGACTTCTATACCAGAGCCTTATTGGGGGTCAGCCTGACACGTTCTCTGCAAATTCTTAGATGAGCTTTTCTGTGCCAGATCTACTGACAATCAAGTATAGCTGGTTATTTCCGTCAGACAGAGACTTGAAAAAATAAATCCTAGCACCTTTCTACCTATATAATTGAATATATCAATTTAAATATACCTATATGCCAATTAAAAATGCCTAACATTGCTAACTTACTGCAAAAGTTTTCTAATTGCATTTTGGGCTTCCTGCTCTATCATTTGCTGCCATGGGCCTTCATTTGCAGTTCCCTGGGGTGTTCTGCCCATTTGTATAACCTTTCCTAACCCAGCTATTGACGTGACAGTCTTTGCCAGACGCCATAGACCATGACTGCCTCCAGAACCCAGTATATTATACCCATTAATCTCCGGTCCTCCGAAAAGTGATGACATCAGAGTCTGGAGGTAGGACAATCAGTGCAGATGTATTTTATGTGGAGGAGTAGCCTAGGGGTTAGTTCAGCGGACTTTGATCCTGGGGAACTGGGTTCAATTCGCACTGCAGCTCCTTGTGACTGTGGGCAAGTCACTTAACCCTCCATTGCCCCAGGTACAAAATAAGTACCTGAATATATGTAAACCACTTTGAATGTAGTTGCAAAATACCACAGAAAGGCGGTATATCAAGTCCCATTTCCCTTCCCTAATTCTAGCTGGGAGGTTTCCTTAACGAGCAGTAGCTGGGACTCTCTTCTCTCCATTTTCTCCCCCTTCATGTAGGGTGCGAACACTATTTCTGAGAACGGAGAGCAGGATGTGACTATTAATTTCAGCAAAATGGAGCACAGCTCTTGCCAATGAACCGTTGTCTTGGTCCAAGAGCAAACATTTTAACATCCTAATGGACTCTAATCAATGACAAAATAACACTTTAGAAGCAGACTTGCAGACAGCCCTGGCTCACCTTAAATCTTGCAGTGGCTGAAGGGATAACATATATTTGCACTGATTGTCCTACCTCCAGACTCTGATGTCATCACTTTTCGGAGGACTGGGGATTAATGGTTTTGTTCTGTTCTTGCAGTGTGTGATTCTCATTCAGCTTCCTCTGGAACGAGCTTCAAAAGCACTCCACTCACCTTCTAGAGCTCCTCTGTACACAAGCTTGAAACTGTAAAGTTTTGCAGCATCTATAATGGAAGAGAATGAAGATCGGTAGATGCAGAGATGGCCAATGGGCAAAGGATGTCACAGGAGCCAATACTTTTCCTCTTGGTCATCTCCGCTTTTCGCGTTCTTTGTTTTCTTTAGAACACTTTTGTTCTTCTCCTGTTTGTCTTCTGATTGATGCATACGTAAGAACATAAAGAGTTGCCGTACTGGGTCAGTCCAAAGTTCTAGCCTCGTGTTCTGCTTCTAACAATAGCCAATCCAAATCACAAGTACCTGGTAGCATCCCAAAAAGTAGCAAGATTACATGCTACTTACCTCCGGGGATAAGCAGTGTTTTTTTCCCAGTTCTTCCGTAATTGTTCATGGACTTTACTTCCAGGAGTTTTTCCCAAAGAAAGAGCTACATTTACTTCTTGTACGGTACTTCATGGCATGTCGTCCCCCCCCCCCCCCCCCCGACTTGTACTTTCTGAAAGGCGGTAGAACGAGAGGACATGAAATGAGATTGAAGGGGGCAGACTCAAGAAAAATGTCAGGAAGTATTTTTTCACGGAGAGAGTAGTGGATGCTTGGAATGCCCTCCCGCGGGAGGTGGTGGAAATGAAAACGGTAACAGAATTCAAACACACGTGGGATAAACATAAAGGAATCCTATTCAGAAGGAATGGATCCTAAGGAGCTTAGCTGAGATTGGGTGGCAGAGCCAGCCGGTGGTGGGAGGCGAGGATAGTGCTGGGCAGACTTATACGGTCTGTGCCAGAGCCAGTGGTGGGAGGCGGGGCTGGTGGTTGGGAGGCGGGGATAGTGCTGGGCAGACTTATAGGGTCTGTGCCAGAGCCGGTGGTGGGAGGTGGGGCTGGTGGTTGGGAGGCAGGGATAGTGATGGGCAGACTTATACGGTCTGTGCCAGAGCCAGTGGTGGGAGGCGGGGATAATGCTGGACAGACTTATATGGTCTGTGCCCTGAAGAGCATAGGTACAAATTAAAGTAGGGTATACACAAAAAGTAGCACATATGAGTTTGTCTTGTTGGGCAGACTGGATGGACCATGCAGGTCTTTTTCTGCCGTCATTTACTATGTTACTATATAAACAGTTGATTTGATAAATCCCTCAACTGTCTTCGCCAAGCTAAAGAGAAGTCTATCATTTTGGTTACCCTTCTCTGTACTTTTTCTAATTCTTCTACATCTGTTTTTAAATGCAGCAGCTGGAATTGCACCCAATACTCAGAAGTCCAGTCTCACCATGGAGTGATAGAGACATTATGATATTCGTTGTATTACTCTGTTCCCTTACTGATAATTCCTAACAGTCTGTTTCCTATTTTGACCACACGCTGAGCAGAAGATTTCAACATTGCAACGACACCTAGATTCTCTTCCTGGGTAGCGACTCCTAATGTGGAACCTAGCATCGTGTAGCTATAATTTGGGGCTATTCTTCCGAATGTGGATCACTTCGCACTTATCCGTATTAAAATTTCATCTGCCGTTCGGATGCCCAGTCTCCCAAGGTCCTCCTACACAGCTTTTCACAGTCTGCAGGTACTTTGTATGTCTAATTGCTTTGAAAATCACTTAGGGTCCCTTTTACGAAGGCACGCTAGTGTTTTTTTTAGCTCGTGCTAAAAATAAGCATGCGCTAAACGCTTACTCCTATGGGTGTCGCTAGCGTTTAGCGCGTGCTAAAAACTCTAGTGCGCCTTTTTGTAAAAGACCCCCTTAGTATCTTTGAATAATTTTGTCATATGCAGGTTCATCACTCATTGTTCCCATTTCCGGATCATCATTTCTAAACATGTTAAATACCACCGATCCCAGCACAGATCCCTGCGGTACTCCACTATTCGCCTTCCTCCATTGAGAGAATCGGCCATTTAATCCTACTGTTTTCCTTCTCTTAACCAGTTCCCAGTCCTCCAGGACATTACATCCTAAACCATAGCTTTTTAATTTTGCTTTCAGGTAGTGCATGTGGAGAGAAAAGCTGTGTTTCCTACCCCCTCTTAATGAGAGATTTCAAGCAGATCAATTTGATGTCCAGAAGACAGGGCCGGTCCAAGGCAAGATGGCGGCTGAGGCGGAGCTAACATGCCACCACCCCCCTCCCGGCCGAGACGCCGCCCTCCCTTCCCTTTGTGGCACTTTACCTCAGGGTGATGTTCCAAACCTGACAGCAGCTGCCGATTCCCAAAAGCAGCTCTTCCGCCACCGGCACCCGCCTCTTCCCTTTACCGCAGCTGCCCGAGCCTCTGACGAAACAGGAAGTTACATCAGAGAGGCGGCCACAGTAAAGAGAAGAGACGGGTGGTGGCGGCGGCATGGCAGCATATGGGATTCTGCCGGGTTTGGAACATCTCCACGAAGGGGGAGATGACGCCCCTCTGAGAGAGGTTTACACTTCTGGGTGATGTTTGTGCAGCGCTGCGTACGCCTTGTAGCGCTATAGAAATGCTAAATAGTAGTAGTAATGTTCTGCCGTAGAAGAGCTGGTTCAAGAACTGATGGATTGCCTGGAGAGAGTGAGGTGAGGCAGAGTCCATTTTAAGATGCCCAACGCACACGTTCATTCGTACATGCTCGCAGTGTTATATATACTAAGAGCCAGTGCATTTTTTCTAGCAAAAAAGGTGCCGGTACTCAAATGCTAAGCCACCCTTCAGGGGTGGGGTGATCACTGAGGGAGCCACCCCATAATAGCCAGACCCCCTGTAACCAGTCACAGAATCTACGACAAGGCAGAATTGGTGTGTAGAGCCTGAACTCGTTCATTTAAACTTGGGGACCACGGGTCAATTTTAGCAGACAATGGAAAAGGTGCCGGTACTCAGTACCCCCAAGTACCCCTTCAAAAAAAGCCCCGCTAAGAGCACATGCAGGCTCGTTTGAGTTTTGGCATGTTTTGTGAGCTGCATGGCGTACTGTTGCCAGGACATACCGGACTTCTGACAAATTTGGAATGAATTATTGAAACGTTAACGTTTTTTTACGATAGTGATCTACTAATCCTTTGCTTTGAGCTGTGTATGCATTAGTGTCTCAATAATTGTATTGTGCTTTTATTATGACACAACAAGAGATTATAAGAGCTTTATTTTTCTTTTTTGCAGTTTTCTCATTCGATTGATTTTTTTTGGCTGTTGTTATTTTGTGTTTTTAGAGTATTTGAATGATCATTATTATTCCTTGGATGGCTTTTGTTTCTTTTCTGAAGAGCTGCCATATCAGTTTAGTCTGCCTTTTTTTTTTTTATCAGATCCATTCTGAATTTACTTCTAGTTCACTTTGACACTGCTGGTCACCAAGGAAACACGTTCTGCAAACTTTGCATTATATCACAGATGCAGAGATATTAAAATGGCTTCTATCACTTACTTTCGTTCACATCAGGCTGGTTCTATTTGATTTGCCATATAAATTTATGTTCTTTCACCTATTTGCATTGTATTTATAGACACTGTATATGGAATCTGCCCCACCTGCTCTCTCTGTGGCACAACTGATCCACATTTATGTATGTCATGGGATAGGAGGTGGTGTTATAAGGATGAGGATGTTATAATGTCTTTGTATCGCTCCATGTGCGACCGCACCTCGAATATTGTGTTCAATTCTGGTCGCCGTATCTCAAAAAAGATATAGTGGAATTAGAAAAGGTGCAGAGAAGGGCGATGAAAATGATAAAGGGGATGGGACGACTTCCCTATGAGGATAGGCTAAAGTGGCTAAGGCTCTTCAGCTTGGAGAAAAGGCGGCTGAGGGGAGATATGATAAGAGGTCTATAAAATAATGAGTGGAGTTGAAAGGGTAGATGTGAAGCGTCTGTTCACGGTTTCCAAAAATACTAGGACTAGGGGGCATGCGATGAAGCTACAATGTAGTAAATTTAAAACGAATCGGAGAAACGTTTTCTTCACTCAACGTGTAATTAAAACTCTGGAATTCGTTGCCAGAGAATGTGGTAAAGGCGGTTAGCTTAGCGGAGTTTAAAAAAGGTTTGGACGGCTTCCTAAAGGAAAAGTCCATTATTAAATGGACTTGGGGAAAATCCACTATTTCTGGGATAAGCAGTATAAAATGTTTTGTACTTTTTGGGGATCTTGCCAGGTATTTGTGACCTGGATTGGCCACTGTTGGAAACAGGATGCTGGACTCAATTGACCTTTGGTCTTTCCCAGTATGGCAATACTTTTGTACTTATGTACTTATGTATGTATATAGGCCCAAATTCTATAAATGGCGCATTAAAAATCGGCGCTGAAAAACCATACGGTTAGCGTGATTCTAAAGTTAGGCGTAGTGTATAGAATATGCTCACATGCTGTTCATGTGACTAAAATTTCATCGCACCCATTTAGGCCACCTAAAACCAGGCCTAAATACCTGCGCCTACGTTAGGCATATATTGGGTGTTTTCCCTAATAGTGTGCCCACAACCCACTCATGACCACGCCTCCTTTTCAACTGTTCACATTAGAATTTGTGCTCACCGTGTTGTAGAATACGCCTACGAAGTTGTGCCTGTAAATTCTAATTGGTTGTTCCAATTTCCGGCACAGACTGGCTTGTTAACTAAGTCGCGAAGGCAGTTTGACCATGCGGCCAAATTAATGTGCACAACTTAAGGCGCTATATATAGAATTCAGGGTATATTGCTTCCATTTGTCTGTATTTGTCCTGTTCGTGAGTCCTTGTGCCCAGGCGGAGCACGAGGAGATGAACCTGTGGTCTGTTGGGCAGCCAAGCAACCCCGAGGCTTCACCTGTGATGACCGTTGTTCACCGAGGGTTGAGCCCCCAGTTGCTGGCAGCCGACAGGACTTCTGGATGCAGGCAGGGGTCAGACGGCCGCAGGTAGCAGGCAGAGAGAAAGCTGGATTCAGGCAGCGGTCAGGATCTCTCCTTCCGATCTCTCCTTCCACCCTGTGGGCAGCATCTTCTCTCTAGCGACAGACTCCTGCGGCAGGAAACAGGAAGTTTCATCAGAGAAGGTGGGATGCTAGAGAGGGAGGGCTCCAGTTACAGAGAGGAGCAGCGTGTGCTTAATGCTGTTGTGCGTAACAGGCAAGTTCGGAGGATGGCAGGTGGGCAGGATGAGATGCCAGAGACTGGGGTGGCAGGAGAAAAGAAGGCTACCAGTATACGGTGGCGGGTAGGGGAGAACAAGCTGCAGACGCACCGGGGAGGGAGGGGTCAGCGATAGGAGAGAGCAGCATAATGCAATTAATCGAGTTAAAATTTTTAGTTCGAGTTAAATTCCTTGATGCGATTAATCGCGTTAGGAGGATAGCCCTAATTAAAACGCTTTCATTTCTATTAGTACAGAAATAATACATTATTCAAAACTTAGACTTAACTAGTCTCCACATATTGATCTAATTAATGCCAGATTTTGAACACAGTAGAAGGTCGCTGTTGGGTTTCCACACTCGTGCTTCCTGTATAAACATGAATATCCCACCATACACGCATCTCAACCTGGTCCAAAGTTTGCCATTATTTTAAACATTTACGCCAGTTACTGTGCGTGAATGTTAGCGCCTGCTGTGGGGTTGCCCTTCAGTGACCCCCAAGGTCACGCACATTGCACATGACTGTACATTTTCAATTACATTTATTGAAGAAGCAGGAGGCTCTGTCTTACATCAGAGAGATTCGCCTTGTGTTCTTAATACCCCTGCAGCTCAGTGTGCATTGGACCAAGTAGAATCTCAGCCGAGAAACCGATCATTTGAAAAGAGAGAGATCTTTATACAAACACAGCCATCGCGTTTATTGTGACCTTTAACTGCTGTACAATGTGAAAACAGAAATTGTATGGGAGATAGTCCACTGCAATGATCTGGGTAGTGCTGTATTATAGCTCGTGAATAAAAGGATGGGGAAGGGGGGAAACATTTTTCTTAATAGGAGGGTAAAGGCTGCCTGGCCTTGCCCACCAGCAGAGAAAGCAGTGAGAGAACTGCAGATGAACCTGGGATAGTTAGAGAGACTAAGCCCATGGGGGAGTGATTAAAAATTCAGTGGGGGTCTGCAGCACATGGTATGAGAGGGGGAAGGGATGATTCGGTGGCCAAGGAGGCCCTGATTTTATTAATGATGGCTGCATTAGTGTGTCTGGGGGCCACTCTTGTGTGTGGAACGTGGAGTGTGCAGTTATCATGTGGAGCAAGTGATAAGAGGGTCCCGTTTTAAAAATCAGGCTTCCTTATGTATGCACAAAAGTCAAACCTAGATCGCGTTTGAGCTGTGCTTTTTTCTCCAATTCTTTTTTCTTTTTCCAATTAGTTCTAGGTGACACATTAGTAAGCTGAAAGCATTCGCTGTCTGATGGGAGCAGTGAAGCGAGTCTCCCAGGAAAATCCTGATTTCCAACTGCAATTATAAGTTCCCGAATCCAACCTTTTTATTGATTTAAAAAAAAAAAAAAGAATCAGTTTAATTTTTCTCTTTTCAGAGAGGGCACATGATATTTTTGTAACTGGTTTTCTTTTAAGCTTGTTTTAGAGACTGAAAAAAAAAATCCATGAACTCATTTTACTACGGCTCTGGGATCGGGAACCCAGATCATGGCCAGTGGGAGCGTTTTGATGGTAGGTGCGGTAGGGATATCGGATTATTCCATGTCCTCGGCACTGGCTCAGCATTTAGTTTCCAGGGCCGTGGATTTTATCACCAAACCTTCAACTCTGACTCCTACTATGTAGAGTAAATCTAAGGGAAATTTGATTAATTACAGAAACAGAGAATATTTCTTTATGTACAAAATTAGGACTAATAGACCACAAAATATATTTATTTGAAGTTTGAATAAAGAAACTGGACAGAAAAAAACCATTTACCATATATTATAATGTTGTAAGGGTTTTTGCTTTTGAAGCTGGAGTAGGAGTCAGTACATTTTAACCAACTCCGACTCTGACTCCACCCAAAATTACTTTTGACTGTTCAACTCCAACTCGGAGCCCTGGTTGCTTCTGTGGCTATAATAAGACTTTCAGGCTCCCTAATGAAAAGGGAATCTGAAATCCAGAGATGCAGCAGGACAAAATCAACTACGTGAAATAGTATCAAAAATATACACGTTTAACAGCACTAGAATTCAAATACCAGAGATATAATACAGTGTTAGGATAATACTAATGATATACCTAATAAGCATGCATTATAGTAACATAGTAAATGACGGCAAATAAAGACCTGTACGGTCCATCCAGCCTTCCCAACAAGATAAACTCATTAGAGCATCCATGTCCAGGAAGTGCAGCGGAATACCATATGCCCTGTGTGAATATGGTAAATTTCAGATATATAAGGTTGAAGCTTGTGCTTGTACCCAGCAGAGGTATAGACTGAACCTGAGAGACAAATGTCTAGGTCCTTATTTTGGAGTAGCTTTCTAGAAGCGTGTGAACGATTCCTGCAGAGCAATGAGGCTGTCCGTTTACGTAATGGACACATCATCTGGTTTTTGACATGCTGTGTGCGCCTATCTCTCCACCTGTCTCCCTCGATGAGATGGATTTAGAGATCTTGAATTGGGAGGGAAAAGCCATAGACTCCCTGTGTTTAAATATGAAATCAGTTTAATTTATGTCAGAATGGAAGTTGTGTCTACAATCTGTCTCGGTTTATGGGACTCGTCTGTTGTGCTGTCTGCATGTGTGAGCCTTCAGGCCCTGGGAGGTGGAACATCTCAATTCCTTAAATATCTGTCTAGTCTGAGATACAATGAATTAAACCTTCGTTAACTAATGCTGTGTTCAAGCTACCTAGATGGTGCCACTCACGGACACTATATCAATTAACTTGAAAATGGTGCCAGTTCTGTTAATTGCTGCCCGTTTGCCCAGCTGTTCCATAGGGCTTGTCAGGATTGCAGGCTGAGTGAACTGAGAGGTGAAAAAAATGGGTTTGTGGAAAGGGCGTCTGGCTGGAATGGTTTGACTTGGAGGTGAGAGAGATTGTGGAACACAGTTTAACCATTGCATCTGTTGTACTGGTGGGAAGGAGGCTGAAGGACCTCTTTCAATAAAAGAGACATTCTGTAACCATAGCATTGCCTGACGCTGAAGCCTGTTCAGCTGGGTTTTAGCTTTAATAGCTAATTAGAAGGCTAAGAGCTTTGGTTTCCATCCTTTTGCCTTTATGGGAACCTGTGTTTATTCAAAATGCCTTTAAACCTCTGTGTTTATCCCACATCTTTTTGCATTCCATCACCATTTTTGTCTCCACCACCTCCGGCAGAGCATTCCAGACATGCACCTCCCTTTCCATGAAGACATTTATTTACTTAGATTTTGCTCACACCTTTTTTCAGTAGCAGCTCAAGGTGAGTTACATTCAGGTACTCTGGATATTTCTCTGTCCCAGGAGGGCTCACAATCTAAGTTTGTACCTGAGGCAATGGAGGTTAAGTGACTTAGCCAAGATCACAAGGAGCAGCAGTGGGATTTGAACTGGCCACCTCTGGATTGCAAGACCGGTGCTCTAAACACTAGGCCACTCCTCCACTTGTTATTTTTTAGGGTTCTACATGGAATGTTGCTACTGTTTGAGATTCTGCATGGAATCTTGTCACTCTTTAGGATTCCAGAATCTTGATATTCTTTGGGGTTCTACATGGAATGTTGCTATTCTTTGAGATTCTGAATGGAATCTTTATTTATTTAGATTTTGCTCACACCTTTCAGTAGTAGCTCAAGGTGAGTTACGTTCAGGTACTCTGGATATTTCTCTGTCCCAGGAGGGCTCACAATCTAAATTTGTACCTGAGGCAATGGAGGGTTAAGTGACTTGCTCAAGATCACAAGGAGCAGCAGTGGGGTTTTTGAACTGACCACCTCTGGATTGCAAGACCGGTGCTTTAACTACTAGGCCACTCCTCCACAGAAATGTTTCCCAGGTCTGCCTTTCTGCAGCTTCGTATCATGTTGCCTATTCCTACAGCTTTCCTTCCTTTGGAAAGGGTTTGTTTCGTGTGTCTCAATACCTTCCAGGAGGTATTGAGGAGTGGCCTAGTGGTTAGGATGATGGACTTTGGTCCTGAGGAACTGAGTTCAATTCCCACCTCAGACACAGGCAGCTCCTTGTGACTCTGGGCAAGTCACTTAACCCTCCATTGCCCCATGTAAGCCACATTGAGCCTGCCGTGAGTGGGAAAGCGCGGGGTACAAATGTAATAAAACAAAAAATTCAACATTATAGAGGTGCCTAATTTTATAGATCAGGTACACGTACACGCATGAACAATGTCACAAATTGGCATTTACACGCATATGTGCTAGGTGCTATTCCATAAAATTGGCGTGCTAGCCACATGCCCCCCGCATTCTGTATATGGCACGCAACTTAATTGATTGAGCCAATTGCTGCCAATAATTGGCTGCTAACAACCAATTACTCTATCTCATTATACTCGACTTCACATGAGATACATCCTTATTCAAACACAAAGGTCTAATTAATCAAAGGCGCTTTAATAGGACCATCAGATCAGCGTGACTGCCTCTATAGTGGCTAATTATGAGCCAAGCATGTTTAGGAGGCAGTACCGCAATCCTCATCGACCACAATTTTTGTTTTCTTTTACTTAGTTTTTCATTATAATATTCACTTGTATCATTTATCTTAATTTTTCCACACTTATTGTCATCTTTAGATTCCAAATTAATACTTAGCTTTTCAGCTTCAGTAAATAGTACATAGTGGAGACCCGATGTCACCGACATAGATCCATGTTTCGCTGTACGCTGTTTCGAGGTAGTCTCCTGTAGAGCAAATCATAAGGATAAACTCAACTCTCAATATTATTCAAACTCAAAGGTATAAGATCAAATTAATACTGACCAGACCTGTTTTCTCAAAGCGGTTTTCTAAGATGGCCGCTAAACTCTTTAAAGGAAGATTTTATAGCTACATCATCCGCCGCGTCAGTCAAACTTCTGGGCTGAACAGCTGATGAGGGGCGCACACAGAATATAGATCATTAAAGAGATAATAGAAAAGGACTCACACATACTTATCTATATAAATAATTCTCACCTGCAACATTCTGAAGCTCACTCTGTGGGAGGGAAACATTGAAGCCCTGCAGTGTTGGTAGGCTAGGCTGTCAGCAACACTCACTCACTCATGCACCACTCACTGTCACTCATAGACCCGCCCTCAGCCACGCCCCATCCGCACATAATTCACAACCCCAACGTTCTAAATGAAGCCATCGCCGGAAGTTCAGGCGTCGAGATATCCGCTTTCCCCATGAGTGTGTGCCCCGCCCTCGCGTCACTATGTGATGACGACGAGGGCGGAGCACTGACGAAACGCCATCTCCCCCTGCCCCTCGGTGGCCATTTTTCCGACGGAACCCGCATCATGGAGCGCCAGCAGCGGACAGGTGCCTGGAAGTGTGGCTGAGGGACAGCTAAGTCGGTGGCCATGGGTGGCTGCAGGGGGGCCCGGGGAACAGGAGGCTCGCAGGACAACAAAGCCTTGCTAGGGCCCGTTTCATCTCTCACTGAAACGGGCCTTTTTTTGCTAGTATCAAATAAGTGTCATCCAGTCGATTTCACGATTAAGGCCATAAGGCTCTACAGTGTTTAAAGTAAAGATCCAGACTTGTTCCCTATAGTTCAGCAGTTTTTCCATTAATTGGGAGTTACGTGCACATCGTATTCTATAATACTGTGTGTGGAACTCCTAAAGTGCGCAATTTCAAGGGTGTGTGGACAGGGGCGTTACCAGAAGTTATGTACATCTGTTACAGAATAGACTCGATTGGCGCCTAACGTAGGTTCAAAGCAGTTCAACAAAAGAAAACGTTATAACTAGAAACGAATTATGACGTAGGCTGTTTAAACAAGTAAGTCAGTAACTGCTTCCTAAAGGAGAAATAACTGGAAGACCCACGCAAATCCAGGGGGAGGGAGAGCGAAAAATACGGTGCCTGAAAACAAGAAAGACAACTCCAAAATCTGTTTGCGTCTAACGCCAATGCAAGAAGGCAAGGAAAGGGTGGAACTTTCAACATTCCACGAACAAAAGGAAAAGAAATCCAGTTAAAAAAAATTCTCTGGGACAGAGCCATCAAAGCAGGGGCGTAGCTACTATGGGGCCACGGGGACCTGGGCCCCCGTAGATTTGGCCCTGGACCCCCCTGCAGATGACCCTCTCAACCCCCCCTCCCGCCGTCAACCCGCCGTCGCCTACCTTTGTCGGCGGGGGACCCCAACCCCCGCCAGCCGAAGTCTTCTTCCTTCGTTTTGTTTCTGAGTCTGACGTCCTGCACGTACAACTTGCAGGACGTCAGACTCACAGAAACAGAACGAAGCCTTGCACCGGAAGAAGAGGGCCTCGCTGGCTAATCTTCAAGGCTTCGTTCTGTTTCTGTGAGTCTGACGTCCTGCACGTGGTGCGTGCAGGACGTCAGACTCACAGAAACAGAACGAAGCCTTGCACCGGAAGAAGAGGGCCTCGCTGGCTGATCTGCAAGGCTTCGTTCTGTTTCTGTGAGTCTGACGTCCTGCACGCACCACGTGCAGGATGTCAGACTCACAGAAACAGAACGAAGCCTTGCACCGGAAGAAGAGGGCCTCGCTGGCTGATCTGCAAGGCTTCGTTCTGTTTTTGTGAGTCTGATGTCGAGAGGTGTCAGAGGAGACGGCGGAGTTAACGCTTTGGGCAGAACTTCATCTTCAGAGTCTCGAAGCGAACCCCCAGATATTCCAAGGACTGAGTCGACGGGGGGGGGGGGGGGGGGGTCAAAGTTGTTGGTGGTGGTGTCGGCAATGGCGGGGGGGGGGGGGTGTCGGCAATGGCGGCGGGCGGGGGCTAAAATGTGCCCGCTCACCTCGGGCTCTGGACCCCCCTCCCGCCAAAGTCTGGCTACGCCCCTGCATCAAAGATTTTTTAAAATTAGACAGGCATCTTGAACAAAACTCTAGAATGAAGCCAATGGAAAGCAACAAGAGCGGCCTTTGAGCTGTCAGATCTTTTGAGGCCCAACGTAAGTGTCCCAGGGACCAGTTCTTCTTAACCATTTTTCAATCCCCCTCTCGATGGTAGGGTTACACATGCTGCATTTTGCCACTGTAGCTGCTGCTTTTTTTTCTATCCACCCATATTATACAGATTTTTGTTTTCCTGCTCATTTTTTGTGGCAGTATTTTGACATTTTCCATTAGTTTTGGTGAATGTGGATTTCTGATAACCTTTATTTTGAAAGTATAGGAAGAAATGCATTTCTCTTTCTGTTTGGTGCTGCACTGGGTGCAGAGTCTTGGCTTCTTGGGTTTTCCAGTTCCATCTTCCGGCCACATATTTCTAATTTCAGGTCTCTCAGGGGCCCTTTTACTCAGCTGCACCAAGAAATGGGCTTAGTGCGGCCTAACACGGGACTTTACTGTATGCTAAGCCCATCAAACAGGACATTTTCGATTTGTTTTACTTGCGGAGTAGGAGCGATGTTGATGTGGGCTGCTGCCGCTGGGTGGGCCTGAGACAAGAATGGGTGGGCCTGTGCCCACCCAGGCCCACCCGTATCTACATCACTGTTTCCAACCCTTTAAGGAGATCCGGCCCCTTATTCATTTCGGTCGCCCTTCTTTGAACCTTTTCTAATTCCGCTATATTATTTTTGAGATACGACGATCAGAATTGCACACAATACTCAAGGGGAGGTCGCACCATGGAGTGATACAGAGCAGGGGCGGACTGGCCATTCGGGCAACTGGGCAGTGCCCAGGGGGCCCAGACACTGTGCCCCATTGCCCTTGCCCGTCGCTGCCACTGCCTCCACACACCCTCATTGCCTGTTTCCTGTGCCGGCTCTGCGGTTTAAAATGGTGGTCGCAAACTCTCACGAGACTACCGTGAGAAGTCGCAGACGCCATTTTAAACTGTGGAGCTGCCGTGGGCAGCAGCAAGAGAAATGGAAGAAGGTGGGAAAGGTGAGATCAGAGGACATCCGTTTTCGCATCCTGTTCAAACTTCTTCTACTAACCTATAAATGTACTCACTCTGCTGCTCCCCAGTATCTCTCCACACTCGTCCTTCCCTACACCCCTTCCCGTGCACTCCGCTCCATGGATAAATCCTTCTTATCTGTTCCCTTCTCCACTACTGCCAACTCCAGACTTCGCGCCTTCTGTCTCGCTACACCCTACGCCTGGAATAAACTTCCTGAGCCCCTACGTCTCGCCCCATCCTTGGCCACCTTTAAATCTAGACTGAAAGCCCACCTCTTTAACATTGCTTTTGACTCGTAACCACTTGTAACCACTCGCCTCCACCTACCCTCCTCTCTTCCTTCCCGTTCACATTAATTGATTTGATTTGCTTACTTTATTTATTTTTTGTCTATTAGATTGTAAGCTCTTTGAGCAGGGACTGTCTTTCTTCTATGTTTGTGCAGCGTTGCGTACACCTTGTAGCGCTATAGAAATGCTAAATAGTAGTAGTAGTAGTCTCTTGTAACCAGAGCTAATATTGTGATGTCATAATGCCTCAGGCCACCAATAAGAGCCAACCTCATCAGTGATGTCACAATGGCTTGATTGTCCTATACTTGGCTCACTTTTATTACATAGCTCTTTGAGCAGGGACTGTCTTTCTTCTATGTTTGTGCAGCGCTGTGTACGCCTTGTAGCGCTATAGAAATGCTAAATAGTAGTAGTACATGCTGCTGCATATGGAGGAAGGTAAGGGCTGCGGGGACTGTGGTAGCATATTGGGGGGGGGGGTTGGCGGTAGCATGTGGGGGGCAACATGGGCAGCGGCAGTAGGGGGGCCCATGGTACTCTGTCCACCCCTAATACAGAGGTATTATAATATTCTTAGTCTTATGTTCTGTCCCTTTCGTAATAATTCCTAGCATTTTGCTTGCTCTTTTTAGTCTATGAGGGGCAACAAAATTTAGGTGCTAAGTTATTTATTTATTTATTTATTGCATTTGTATCCCACATTTTCCCACCTATTTGCAGGCTCTGTGGCTTACATTGTTCCGTCACGGCGATCGCCATTTTCAGAGTGAGAGATACAAGTGGTATTGCATTAAAGATCACGATTGCGATAGTAGATTAAGCAGTCAAGTATAAAGTGTCCATATTCGAAATTGGAGATAGAGTGGTATTGCGTTAGAGTTCATTCATGGTAGGATAGACCTTGGTAGTCAAGTATGGAGAGTTAGGTTTTATCTAGTACAGGCTTGAGTTTAATTGTCTGGTAGTTAGGATGTTTCGTTGTGGTATGCCTTTTTGAACAGGCTGGTCTTCAGTGATCTCCGAAAGTTAGTTAAATCACGGGTTTTTCTCACGGCGAGTGGTAATGCATTCCATAGCTGCGTGCTTATGTAGGAGAAGCTGGATGCGTATGTTGATTTATATTTTAGACCTTTGCAGCTGGGGTAATGGAGGTTCAGGAATGTGCGTGCTGATCTTTTAGTGTTCCTAGGTGGTAAGTCTATGAGGTATTCCAATAAATGCATTTGATTCCACTGCTTTGTTGTTTTTTATCTAGTCTATGAGGTCTGACATGTAGACCGGGACTTTACTCTTTGCTAAGCCCATAAAACAGGACATTTTCAATTTGTTTCGGGGCCTTTAACGCTGGGCACTAACGGCATCAGGGCATCCAGAATACACGCACATGCTATGTCAGTAGCAGGTGTAAACGTGTGACCTAAATGCGTGTTCAGCCCTCTCACTGGCTGTGATTGGCTGCAGCTTAAACCACAGTATACGACATCACTGTGGCGAGAAGACTCGGAACTGGTGAACCAAAATCTTCTTATATGTAATAATCAAACAAGGAAAAAATAATTTACAGTTCAGATGTGCTGGAAACTGGGAGTCTGTTCTCTACCAGCTCTCTCTTTCCGTGCAAGATAAGCTGGGAGTAATTCAACAACGTACTGAGTAGAAATGCTATTTATACTTTTCCACTGGTGAAATCTTGATAGCGTCACAGTAGCATCAAGGGGGGGGGAGGTCACACCCCAAAACACAGCATAGGCAGTTTCAGTTCACAGAGGAGACCTGCTGCAGACTAACTCTTACGGACCTGATGGAGAGAGAAAGGTGGGGGGGGGGGGGGGGGCACTAGCCCGGCATGCACAGAAGAACAAGGCAAGCCAATAGAAAGAGACCCAGAAGACACCTAGGGATCTGGGACATACGCTCAGGAACAGCCTATTACAGAAGATACATCCCATAACCAGCTAAGCAGCACTCAGGAACAACAAAGCAGCACCTCTCAAATAGGAGGTGTAAACGCTCCCGTCTGCATTAATTATTTGCAGTTGCCACACATTAATGACGTTAGCCATTGGCCATTTTTGGAAGCAGGATACCGGGCTAGATGGACAGTTTGACCCAGTATGGCTATTCTTATGTGAATTGCCCCCCACCCCCCCCAGTGTGCAGGCTGGTGGTACCCAGAAGCAGACAAATATAGGCTTTATCTTTCCTGAGCTGCCGGCGCAGTGTATGTCTTTGTGAAGGGGGATGGGTACGTTTAATCTCAGCGTCAATCAATCACCTATGCCTTTGGGAGGTTTTTCTGGTTTTTATTACGCATCTAGTGCAGGTTGAATAAGTAGAGCACATTAATAAGCGAGCACGTTGCTTCCAGTTTGCCTGGCTTCCCTTTGCCATGTCATTGCTTTTAAGAAGAATCTTCTAGGGACCCACAGCCAGTGTGTGTCTTAATTAAAGTCGCACCGTTTTCTGTGCCTCCGGAGCCTGACGTGAGGATTTACTTGAAAGTGAATTTCAAGCAGCGCATTGTATTTCTAGATTGTGGATGTGACTGCACATTACAGATAAGTGTTCTCTCTGCCAGTGACACTAGACCGTAGCTTCCCAATTCCACCCCACTTAGACTGAGCTGTAGGAAGGGATGCTGGGAGCCGCCTCAGATCTTCACTTAAACAATTTCTTTCTTTTTAAGAAAATTTGACAGGCACTGTGCAGGAGGCAGAAGAACGCTCTCGGTGCACTCAGCATGCTAACTGTTCCTTGGCAAGAGCAACATAATTATCTTCTAGGTTACTGCTCTTCCTGTTTCAGTTTCGCATAGGGGAAGACCAAAACAGAGGCTTGGAACAAGCATCTGTTGACAGCTGGAATAAAGCCCTAACTATCTAAGGTTATACTTTTTTTCCTGCCTCTCCTCATGCTCCTTTCCTCCTTTCTCATTTCTTCCCTACCCCTCTGTGTCTCATCACATCAGGCACTACTTGTTTCCCTGTCTACTCATCAGTCCTCTGGGAAGTTTGGGTGGCTGCAGAAAGAGTGTGATTTTCAGTGAAACATTTTGGTTGAAAGTGTTCCATCCGGTCCAGGTGATTTTCCGTGAAAACTGAGAGAATGAGCACTATACAGTAGGGGATTAAACCAGAGGCACCAGGATACAGTTGGCATGTGTTTGTATGGCGAGTCTCTTATATCCATGCTGTGATATTGTCATGTTTGTGGCGTTTAATGGTACACGGTGAGTGTGTTTGGTCCTCACACATTGATTTATGCTTATTCCAGTGTTAATCTGTAAATGATCATGGTAGATGTATTCAAGCAGTGGGTATATTCCTAGTACCTGGGATATAAAATGGCATTTCCTGATAGATGTCTTTGTATGTTTTGTGATTGCTGGAAATGCGGTGTGTTTTTTTCCCAGCAGACCTGTATGTGTTGGGGTATTTTTTTTGAACATTTGTGGAGTTTATTACTGTTTGACAGATGTTTGGATGTGAGATTTATATTTTGTTTTTGTTTTTTTGTATGGCTTGCAGAAATACATTTTCTTGTTGCCTTGCTTTTTTTTTTTTCCTTAGGTTATGTTTTGTCTATTATGATGTCGCTCTTCAAAGGGATTGAACTGAGTAACTGTCGATATTCTGCTCCTATTCCATGTGTAGCTGTGGCGTTACGCAAATAACATAGTAACATAGTAGATGACGGCAGAAAAAGACCTGCACGGTCCATCTCGTCTGCCCACGATAACTCATATGTGTATACCTTACCTTGATTTGTACCTGTCTTTTTCAGGGCACAGACCGTATAAGTCTGTCCAGCAGTATTTCCCGCCTCCCAACCACCAGTCCCGCCTCCCATCACTGGCTCCGGCACAGACCCCGTATAAGTCTGCCCTCCCCCATCCTAGCCTCTCAACCACCAACCCCTCTTCCCCCCGCCACCCAATTTCAGCTAAGCTTCTGTGGATCCATTCCTTCTGCACAGGATTCCTTTATGCCTGTCCCACGCATGTTTGAATTCCGTTACCGTTTTCATCTCCACCATCTCCCGCGGGAGGGCATTCCAAGCGTTCACCACCCTCTCCGTGAAGAAATACTTCCTGACATCTTTCCTGAGTCTGCCCCCCTTCAATCTCATTTCATGTCCTCTCGTTCTACCGCCTTCCCATCTCCGGAAAAGATTCGTTTGCGGATTAATACCTTTCAAATATTTGAACGTCTGTATCATATCACCCCTGTTCCTCCTTTCCTCCAGGGTATACATGTTCAGGTCAGCAAGTCTCTCTTCATACGTCTTGGAACGCATCTCCCATACCATCCTCGTAGCTTTTCTTTGCACCGCTTCCATTTTTTTAACATCCTTCGCAAGGTACGGCCTCCAAAACTGAACACAATACTCCAATAGCTAAACACAAACTTCAATTCCATTTCAAATAAACCCAGACCAGCTTCTTACCTTACAGTTGTTCGGTAAATAAAACCTTACCTTGTTCAGTTATCTGGTAAATAAAATCACTGGAAGTCAAGCTGGGATTAAGGGTAGCCCTACAGACTTTCTTTAGAATTGTGATTGATTGAAATTCAGTGTGGAAAGGAGATGAACTCCAGGAGTCCCAGTGAGATGCTTCAGTGGCAGCTCAGTTCCTGGTCTGCAGTGGACTTTGAAGCTGGAAGCAAACAACTTCCTTAGGGTGCCCTGCTTCCAGGATGAACAGTTGGGAAAGAGATTACACCCTGAGTTAAGTAGAGAGGTGTGGTAGCCGTGTTAGCCCACTCTTAAAGGTTATCAATAGAAATCAAACAAAATAAAACATGGAATAAAACAGTCTGTCAGACTGTCAAAGTAATGCTTTGATGTTTCTCTTATATATACTATCTGCTAACACATTTGCTTATTTCCGATCTGACGAAGAAGGGCAACCTTCGAAAGCTAATCAAGAAATGTATTAAGTTATGTCCAATAAAAAAGGTGGTATCTTATTTTCTTTTCCATGTTTTATTTTGTTTGATTTCTATTGATAACCCTGAGTTAAGAAACGGATGCTAGTTCATCGTAAGCATATCCCTGATGTATTGAGTCAAAGGTTGTAGACCATGAGCTACCTGGGACAACCAGGGTCTTCAACGCTGTAGCATTTTGAGTTGTACAGCTGGCTAGATCCTCCGGGGTAAAAGCTGCATTCCTCAGTGCATACTTAGTGATACACATGCTTTTTGAGTTCAGTTCTTTTTTTTGTTGTTAATTAAATTTATAATGAAATTAGCACAACCAGTAACAATAAGCTTGTTTAACAGATTAGTGACAGGTTATCAGCTTCCAGCAAATTCATCTAGTTTAATTCAACCTTTACTCGATTCCAGAGTGATGTTTGCTTTCACTGCAGCTTCACACTCGCATTTTCTGTATAACAATGTAAACTCCACCATACTTTAAATTCTGACATTAAAGGATTCTAATTATTAACGAACACTTTCAGTTCAATTAGCAATCAGAAAATCTAACAGGTACGTATCCTCATTAGATATGGGCACCCCGTTATAATAGACCGTACCAAAAAAAACCCCGACAAAACAGACTACAAACAAAACAGACCATGACAAAAAAAAAAACATCCCCAAAAAAACCCCACAATAAAAGGAACCCAAGACAAAATAGAGTCTTAATCAAGCTGGATTATGTTTTCAAGCAGATTTATGATTCTCACTAGATACCAAGTGTGGATAGTGAAGTCAAGCCGTAGGCAGGTGCCAGGACTTTCAAGTGACAAGCCGTGGACTTTCACAGTAATTTACCCTTGAAATTCATACCATTGAAAAATAAATCTATTTCAACAAGCCCTTTTGTCAGGAGTCTATTTTGTCTGGGACTTTTATGTCGGGAACTTTTTTGTCTGGTTTCTTTTGACCAGTTCCTTTTGACCGGGTACCAGATTTTTAGTATAAAAATGTTGCACAAATCCCGCTCCCATATTTTTTGTCATCGAAAGTCGACCTCCTGTTTCACATCTTTTGATAATAGGACACACGCTGTTTAGCTGCATTAGAAGTGTTCCCCTGGCCGTGGTTATGTTAGAATTAACTATGCATGTAAAATTTGTTTTTCAAATGTATGCACATATATAGGGCCCTTTAGCTCCGCCCACATAATCAGTTTCCAGGAAGTGCCAGCTCATGAGTTCTGAACATGCTTGTAGTGCCTGGCAGAGACCGAGGGGTAGATGCACTAAAACCCATCTCTAAAGCCCTTCCCTTACCGATTCCTTAGCGAATCGGTAAGCAACGGGAATGCATCAAGGAAATCGCATGCAAATGAGCTGGTCGCTGCTAGCTCATTTGCATGGGATTTCCTTCCAAGCCAGTCGGCCATCTGAGCATGCGCAGAGCAGCCAAGCATTATGCTGGCTGCTCTGCGCATGCCAAGGATGTCCTTTATGGACGTCCTTCACCGAAAGAAAAAAAAAAGTCGTCCCCATAATTGGGAGGGAGATGAAAGGGCTACGAGGAGGCTCCCAATGCTGCTGGCAGCTATCGGCGACTTCTGCTCCGGCCGTCTTGCTCCTTTCTGTCTGTCTGTCCGGGGTGTTAGCAGCACGTCCGATGCCCCTCCTCCAGGTCTCTCTCAGCCAATCACAGTGTGTTTAGCTGTCACTGGTGTCAGCTAAATGTGCTGTGATTGGCTGAGAGAGACCTGGAGGAGGGGCGTAATTGAAAGAGACGTCCAAATAGTTTTTTGATTTGCATGTCCTCGGCACTAGAAGGACACCCATCACAAAAAAATCTGGGGGGAAAACGTCCAAGTGCTCATCAGGGCCGTCCTTTTTTTTTTTTTTTTTTTTTTTGCTTTTGTGAAGGACGTCCATGTTAGGCACTTTAGAAGGACGGCCCTGACGAGCACTTGGACGTTTTTTTTTCCCGATTTTTTTTTTTGTTTTGTTAAATTTATAGAAGGTTTTAGAGGTGAATAAATCCCGCGCAGCCCCAACAAGAGGTACAGACCTCCCGTTAGATTTTCCATGGTTAGGCAATCGGAAAATGGTAGTGCATCTCATTACAATACGATTTATACATATTATAATACTAATTTGCTCATCTGCCTTCCGTTTTCATTAGCTGCTACCGTGATAGGAAAATGCCCTTTTGTGCATGTCCTGGTTTACTACTGGCTAGAACCAGTTTAAAACCCAAGTTAATGGCTCGTTAAGTTTAGTGCATCTGGCCCTGAATAAGAACTGGCTAAGTCACCATTTACTCCTGCCAGCCTACCAGTGGCCGGCAAAAAGGGAGGGGGCACACATTTTTTGAGGGGAGATCATGGCATTTGCCATCCTTTTTACCCCTACACTTTTGTGACTGTGTGCTAAGAGAATTTTCAAAAGGAAAATTTCTCTTTGAAAATTCAGTGCAAATTAAGTGGGTACAAGTATCCGCCTGCCTTGCACTTAGCTTCCTTACCAAAAATTGCCCCGTGTGTGTATGTGTGTTTAGTGTGCAATTCTTTCAGATTCACCTTGCCTTCTTGTTTTATTTTTCTCTTGTTTTTAAGATCCAACAGTCTTTGTGAATACAAATTAAACTTATCAGTCACACTAATTAGAATTACAGTAATAAAATGTTTGCCTTGTGTTCATAGGAGACAATTTTTCAAAACTATTTGGGGTGCTAATCCCAATGGAAATAGCTCCTCCCTGGACACATGCAAGGAATTTTCTCAGTATTGGGGGTGCTCAAGCATCCACAGCACCCACAGAGCCGGCTCCTATGTGTTACTAGTCTGGCAGCAGGAACTGTGAAAGAGCAATACAGGAAGCTGACTGGGGCTTGCAGAGACACGTCTGTGCTAGAGAATGACACGGGGACAGGAAACCGCAGTAACTGCTGGGATGGGGACGGGAACAGAGCCCACAAGGACACGGACAAACTTTGTCCTTTTGTCATTTTCAACTTTGAAGCCTGTTAATGAACTGGACTGCTATTTATGTTTGAGTGATGCAGACAATGATATTTTGATTTTTTTTGGAAAAACAAGCAAACAGGCTGGCCACAACTAGCAAAATTTGCATGTCCTGTACTTCCTGCTACCAGCACATCTTCTGAGAAGACATCTTCTGTTGAAGGAAGGGTTGTGGAAGACAGGAGAGCTAGACAGTGCTTCGTAGGGCATATTAAAATGAATCGAAGAAAAAGTTTCTTCACTGAATGTTATCAATAGAAATCAAACAAAATAAAACATGGAAAAGAAAATAAGATGATACCTTTTTTATTGGACATAACTTAATACATTTCTTGATTAGCTTTCGAAGGTTGCCCTTCTTCCTCAGATCGGAAATAAGCAAATGTGCTAGCTGACTGTGTATATAAGTGAAAACATTCAAGCATTACTATGACAGTCTGACAGGGTGGGAGGAGGGGGGTGGGTAGGAAGTATGCATGGGGACATCAAAGCATATCATTGATATTCTAACAGGGTGGGTGTGGATAGGTGAGTGTTATCTATTGATAACCTTAAGAGTGGACTAACATGGCTACCACACTCCTTCACTGAATGTGTAATTAAACTCTGGAATTTGTTGCCGGAGAATGTGGTAAAGGCGGTTAGCTTAGCGGAGTTTAAAAAAGGTTTGGACGGCTTCCTAAAGTAAAAGTCCATAGACTGTTATTAAATGGACTTGGGGAAAATCCAGTATTTCTGGGATATGCAGTATAAAATTTTTGTACTTTTTGGGATCTTGCCAGGTATTTATGACCTGGATTGGCCACTGTTGGAGACAGGATGCTGGGCTTGATGGACCTTTGGTCTTTCCCAGTATGGCAATACTTATGTACCATGTGGCCTATCCAGTCTGCCCATTCAACCATCTATTATCCCTTCCTCTCTCTTGGAGAGCCTATGTATTTATTCCAAGCTTAATTTTTTTTATTCAGATATAGTCTTCATCTCCTCCACCTCCACCAGGAGGCCATTTCACAAATTCACTACCCTTTCCATGAAAAAGTATTTCCTCAGGTTACTCCCGAGTCTGTCCCTTTTCACTTTCATCCTAAGCCCCTTCATTCCAGAGCTTCATTTCAAGTGAAAGAGATTCGTCTCCTGTGCATTTATGTTGGAGGTGTTTAAGCGTCTCTATCGGCCGTAGCTAGAAGGTTGTTAGGCTGTATAGAGAGAGGTGTGACCAGCAGAAGAAAGGGGGTGTTGATGCCCCTGTATAAGTCGTTGGTGAGGCCCCACCTGGAGTATTGTGTTCAGTTTTGGAGGCCGTATCTTGTTAAGGATGTAAAAAGAATTGAAGCGGTGCAAAGAAAAGCTACGAGAATGGTATGGGATTTGCGTTACAAGACGTATGAGGAGAGACTTGCTGAACTAAACATGTATACTCTGGAGGAAAGGAGAAACAGGGGTGATATGATACAGACATTCAAATATTTGAAAGGTATTAATCCGCAAACGAACCTTTTCCGGAGATGGGAAGGTGGTAGAACGAGAGGACATGAAATGAGATTGAAGGGGGGCAGACTCAAGAAAAATGTCAGGAAGTATTTTTTCACGGAGAGAGTAGTGGATGTTTGGAATGACCTCCCGCGGGAGGTGGTGGAAATGAAAACGGTAACAGAATTCAAACATGCGTGGGATAAGCATAAAGGAATCCTGTGCCGAAGGAATGGATCCTCAGGAGCTTAGTCAGGATCGGGAGGCGGGGCTGGTGGTTGGGAGGCAGGGATAGTGCTGGACAGACTTGTATGGTCTGTGCCAGGGCCGGTGGTGGGCAGCGGGACTGGTGGTTGGGAGGCGGGGATAGTGCTGGACAGACTTGTACGGTCTGTGCCGGAGCCGGGGTTGGGAGGCGGGGCTGGTGGTTGGGAGGTGGGGATGGTGCTGGGCAGACTTGTGCGGTCTGTGCCGGAGCCGGTGGTTGGGAGGAGGGGCGGGTGGTTGGGAGGCGGGGATAGTGCTGGGCAGACTTATACGGTCTGTGCCCTGAAGAGGACAGGTACAAATCAAAGTAGGGTATACACAAAAAGCAGCAAATACGAGTTATCTTGTTGGGCAGACTGGATGGACCGTGCAGGTCTTTTTCTGCCGTCATCTACTATGTTACTATGTATTTCCTCTTTACCGCCTTTTCTTCCAAAGTATATGTAACCCTGGTTTACCCCTCAGTCGAGGCCGCCGGCTAAGCTCCTCGGGCATTTACCTGGGACTAGAATCCATAAAACAGATAGATAGTACTTCAATTGAGCTGGGCACAGGATGGGGCCGGGCTAAATCCCAGTAGGACAAAGGGTTCTTCCCCCTTGGAATACTCAAAAGTTATCTGTCTGAAAAGACGACCAGCAGTCTCTGTAATCAACTTCAACTTTTCCTTTACTGAACAGCCAACTCAGATTAAGTTCATTAAAAAACAGTCTATGATATATATAGTCCAGGTGCATATAGTCAAAATCAAATATTGTCCCATTCATCTGTAGCCCATCCCAGTTCATGGTTATCTCTGACCCCTGCAGTATCCCGCCAGGAATGAGGCTGCTCCGCTCTCATTCCTTCCTGCTAGGGGTTTCTTCTCCCACTAGGAACTCCTTTCCTTAAGGCCCCCTTCACTGGAGGAACCAGCTACAGGCACCTTTTACCCTTGGGCAGGGATCTCATCCACCAGACACTACAGATTTTCACCCACTTCATTCCAGGACTTCCCTCTCAGTGCTCAGGGTCTCAGCGGAGGTGGGCAACCAAAGACCTCATTTCCACACACAAAACTCCTTTTATTACACCCTTGCCCCTTCATTAAGTATCTGACAGATCTGAGATATTGCCCCTCTTGGTACTGTGGGGCCTAGTAATCCCTCCCCCTCCCCCTGATATACATACATATGTCTTTTAAGGCTCATCTCATAGGTCTTGATGTAGAGCCTGCACCATTTTGCTTCCCTGGACTTCTGCTACAGACTCTGTATCTGTGGAAATATGGCCGCCCTACTGGACAGGTGAGGTGTTGCCAACTGCTTCTATAGAGACATTGTCACCTGTTATTACAACTGGTTAGACTTTCCCATTGATCCTGGCATCCCATTGGCTCTGAGCACTGAACCAATGCACTAATTTGTAACCATGAGGTCATCAGATACGGCCATCTTGAGATCTCTCCCTATTTGGATCATAACCGCATCTCACTCCCTCAACATCCTTTTTGCTTTTCTGACTCCAGCAGTGCTACTGTAAACATAACTAGAGGAAAAAAAATGGGTTGCAGTGTTTGGATCACAAAATATAACAGCAGGTGACCGTTCCAGCCATGCTTTGGTGGTATCTTTTGCTTGCTTGTTTGTGCTGTGCTCCGGTTTAAAAAAAAAGCGGGTGTGTAGTGCGGTGCGCCACCTGTTTTCCCGCGCAGCGGCAGTCTCTGGCCATGGCAACCCCTGCTTAGTGTGCGACCTGCTGCCCGTCTTGCAGTGAGCGGTGTTCCTCCTTGGGCCGCTGCACGGTGTGCAGTCCGGTTCCCAAGTGGAGGAGCTGATTCGGGGCTCGCACATACAGGGCGCGCTCAATCACAGCGGCGTGTTTCTTTCAGCTCTGGTCCCCGGTGCAGGGCCTTAGCGCTTCGCCTCAGAAGTAGGCGGGAATGGCGGCCATTTTGGGTTTTTTTTTTCCAGCAGAAGCGAAGCCCCTGCGCAGGCATCTGTGTGTGTGTGTTGGGGGGGGGGGGGGGGGGCCCTGGGTCAGGGTCAGCCCTTCGTCTCTTCTCCAGCAGGCCTGGCAGCTCTGGGGAGAGAGAGGAGATGGGGATCTCCCTGTCTGTTCCCAGGGGATCATGACTGCTGCCCCGTGGCGACTTAGTCTCAGATTGGGCGTTCTTTTGACTCGTAACCACTTGTATCCACTCGCCTCCTCCTACCCTCTTCTCCTCTTTCCTCTACACATTAATTGATTTGTTTGCTTTATTTTTTGTCTACTAGATTGTAAGCTCTTTGAGCAGGGACTGTCTTTCTTCTATGTTTGTGCAGCGCTGCGACGCTTTGTAGCGCTATAGAAATGCTAAATAATAATAGTAGTAGTAGATGGGAGGCATTTCAACATTAGGATACAACTTCCAGTAGTTTTGCTAACCCATAGCTATCCTTCATTATTTTTGGCTTGCAGTGTTTTTCTTTTTCTCTCCCTGCTTGGCAATCTGAGTGAAACAAATTTGGTTAAAAATAATACATCCAGAAATCCTGCTTTTTAAAATAAAAAAATAAAAAAAAGAGCTTGCTGAATCTTCTAACTTGTAAAGAGTCATGGATTTGATGAACTGCCCTTCTGTGGGTACCACCAAAGTGGTTTACATATATTATATACAGGTACTTTTTCTGTCCCTAGTGGGCTTACAATCTTAAGTTTTGTACCTGGGGCATTGGAGGGTCAAGTGAGTTGCCCAGGGTCACGAGGAGCTGCAGTGGGAATCGAACCCAGTTCCCCAGGATTGCAGCCACAGCACTAACCATTAGGCTACTCCTGCAGATTGCCAAGACCTGTCGTTTCTTTCTTTACAACATCCGTAAAATCCGCCCCTTTCTTTCCGAGCACTCTACCAAAACCCTCATCCACACCCTTGTCACCTCTCGTTTAGACTACTGCAATCTGCTTCTTGCTGGCCTCCCACTTAGTCACCTCTCCCCTCTCCAATCGGTTCAAAACTCTGCTGCCTGTCTCGTCTTCCGCCAGGGTCGCTTTACACATACTACCCCTCTCCTCAAGTCGCTTCACTGGCTCCCTATCCGTTTTCGCATCCTGTTCAAACTTCTTCTACTAACCTATAAATGTACTCACTCTGCTGCTCCCCAGTATCTCTCCACACTCGTCCTTCCCTACACCCCTTCCCGTGCACTCCGCTCCATGGATAAATCCTTCTTATCTGTTCCCTTCTCCACTACTGCCAACTCCAGACTTCGCGCCTTCTGTCTCACTGCACCCTACGCCTGGAATAAACTTCCTGAGCCCCTACGTCTTGCCCCATCCTTGGCCACCTTTAAATCTAGACTGAAAGCCCACCTCTTTAACATTGCTTTTTACTCGTAACCACTTGTAACCACTCACCTCCACCTACCCTCCTCTCCTCCTTCCTGTACACAATTGATTTGATTTGCTTACTTTATTTTTTGTCTGTTAGATTGTAAGCTCTTTGAGCAGGGACTGTCTTTCTTCTATGTTTGTGCAGCGCTGCGTATGCCTTGTAGCACTATAGAAATGCTAAGTAGTAGTAGTAGGCTACTCCTGCGGGTATCAGTGTGTGTGAGATGGGAAGGTTAAGGGAAAGGGGGGGCTATATAGTGGAAAACCCAGAGACCAGTGGATGTTGACGTCGGAGCAGAAAACTTTGGCATAAAGAGAGAGGAGAAATGTTCCTTCACAGAAGTGCTCAAGAAGTTAGAGAGGATTTGGGGAAGGCGGGATATGAGGGCCCCCTGGAGGGCTGCATAAAATAACCAGTTGTCCTTTGCCTTGTATACAGACTGTTAGAAATCTGTGTGAGACCAAAGCCCGGGCTGTAATGCCCAGAGGGACTGTCACTGGATTGTTTGATTACCTGCTACATTTTACTGCCTAGTACTAAACCTTGTGCTATCAGAAACCTAATATTAATTTTCTGTGTCTTGTGATAGAATGAAGTTGTGCTTCCTGCTGGTTTCTCTCTGGGCTTGCAACGTGATAGAGGTCACTCTCTCAGGTAAGATGTAGGTCACTGTCTAGTTTAAAGTATGTTTTGGGATTGTCCGGGTCTGCAGGCTGATGGACTGTTTTAATGATCATGTTGCCCTGGGTCCCATCCCATAAAACCTCAGATGCTTAATAGAGTTGAAGATTTTCATGTAATGTGGAGGGCTGATGGTGGTCATGGGTCAGTGGGGGATGCTTTTCCTTATCAGGGCCTCAGGCTGAGGTGAGGTTAAACTGAGGTGTTTTGGTGGGCTTCAGAAATCCCTGGATAGTGTTTTTAAGATAGGGGTGCAAATCCTGGTGTCAGGGCTGCTTTGTCTTGCAATCTGGCAGCTGCTGAAATTCCCCCAAGGAGAGATCCTAACCAGACACAGTACCCCTCCCCCCCCCCCCAAAAAAAAACAAGTTAATGTACTTGAATCAACACATTCTGAATACAACATTTTGACCAAAATATAAGACAAATATGAGACTGACGCCTGAAGTTGTGGCAGCCATGTTGACAACAAAGCCGGCTGGGGTGGGGGTGGTTCCCTGCCTCCCCCCCACTACACCACTACACCACCAATGCTTTTAAGGTAAGCCTGGGGGTGGGGAGCCCAGGGGGGCCTTTGACCTCCAGAAGGGAGCTGCTGCAGTGGAGGGAGGGAGGGAGGGAGGGAGGGAGGGAGGAAGCAGAGGCTGTCCCAGACTTATGGTTTCAGTCGAAAGTACACTTGTATTTTTGGCTGAAACCAAAAAAAGGACCAAATTAGGATTTCAGGTCAGTTTCGGCACTGAAACCAACATTTGGTCAGTCTGTATGTAAAATACTGACCGTAAATGTACGTGCTATAACACGATGGGCTTGGAAATTTGGCTGCCCATCGCAGATGGGCATGGAAATTAATCAGCTGCTAATAATAATTGGTGTGAATTGGCACTGGTTTGAAGTTAGGCGCATATCTGCCCTACACCCTATTCCATAAAACGTGCACCTACATTTCATAGCAACCAACTCCAAAGGGGGGGTGTGGCCACGGGAGCAGTATGGACGGGTTAGGTGTGATGTTATAGAATACGGTTATTTGGGTGCCAGCCTTTACATCAGCCATTAGCAGGTGAAAATGCTCATGCCCAAAGTTAGGCGCTGAAAAGCTCGGTAAAGCTAGTGTCCTGTAAAGACTGCACATCCTTTGTAGAATACCAGTTGGGTGTCTAACTTTAGGTGCTATTTACTGAATTCCCCCTCTAGGCATGTATAGGTGAGGAATTTGGGCAGAGTGCGGGTGGCAATGTAGATTATAGAATATGGTAATTCTACGTGTATGAATGAATAAGTACTACTACTAATAATAATTTCTATAGTGCGACTAGACATACACAGCTCTATTCACTGGACATGAAGAGACAGTCCCTGCTCGACAGAGCTTACACTCTAATTAGAACAAACAGGACAAATAAGAGATACTAAGGTGGGAATGATAAATCATGGGTATCATAGTAACATAGTAGATGATGGCAGAAAAAGACCTGCACGGTCCATCCAGTCTGCCCAACAAGACAACTCATGTGTGCTACTTTTTGTGTCTACCCTACTTTGATTTGTACCGTCCTCTTCAGGGCACAGACCGTATAAGTCTGCCCAGCACTATCCCCGCCTCCCAACCACCAGCCCTGCCTCCCAACCACCGGCTCTGTGAGTAAGGGTTAGGAGTTAAAAGAGCATCAAAAAGGTGGGCTTTTAGCCTAGATTTGAAGACGGCCAGAGATGGAGCTTGATGTACCGGCTCAGGAAGTCTATTCCAGGCATATGGTGCAGCAAGATAAAAGGAACGGAGTCTGAAGTTAGCGGTGGAGGAGAAGGGTGCAGATAAGAGAGATTTACCCAGTGAACGGAGTTCCCGTGGAGGAATGTAGGGAGAGATGAGAGTGGAGAGGTACTGAGGAGCTGCAGAGTGAATGCACTTGTAAGTCAATAAGAGGAGTTTGAACTGTATGCGGAAACGGATATGGAGCCAATGAAGTGACTTGAGGAAAGTGGAGGAGTAGCCTAGTGGTTAGTGCAGTGGACTTTGATCCTGGGGAACTGAGTTCGATTCCCACTGCAGCTCCTTGTGACTCTGGGCAAGTCACTTAACCCTCCATTGCCCCTGGTACAAAATAGGTACCTGAATATATGTAAACCGCCTTGAATGTAGTTGCAAAAATCTCAGAGAGGCTGTATATCAAGTCCCATTTCCCTTTCCCTAATGTGAGCATAGCGACACTGGCGGAATATAAGTGGTGCAGCAGAATTTTGAACAGATTGAAGGGGAGAGAGATGGCTTAGTGGGAGACCTGTAAGGACATAGCAGCTACTAATCTCCATGCCTGCAAGGGAGGCGTGATTTCTACTGCTTCCACCAGTATTCTGTGACGAGGCCGATATGCTCTCTTTTATAAGGACAAACTTACCCTCTTAAGCCAGGAGCCCCTTGTACGTGAAAGAGAGTCAACTCCAAAACTGGACTGAACAAGGCATCCTTTTATCAGAGAAGGATCGTGCTCATGGCTCAGTAACCTACAGTAAGATGTGCACTGTTCTGTCTTCAGTTTTTATAGCATTGCAGAAGTAGGAGATTCATGATAACACCGCAGCATATTGAGATTCATTCCTCGTCCCCTATACTGACACAATTTTTATAGTTGTCTAAATAAGGATCTTGGTGCAAACTATCCCAGGAGAGGTGAAGTGGAGACAGTATACCCTGAATTTGATTGATAGTGTTTATTGGTAATATCATTCTTACATATGATATGTTGAAATCAGATACTAGGATTTGCCTGGTTTATTCATGCAACCATCATTTAGTCATTGCTTAGTTCTGCATCCTTCCGATATAAAATTGCATGTTTTTTTTTTTTACCATGCTGATGTTTTTTTGGACACTACAGTAGAATGTTAATGGAGAATCTCCATTTCTTACTGATGCCTGTGAAGTTAGGCGGCATCGTTTTGATCGTGAGGGTGGACTATATATAATTTTACTTTAAAATGGTGATGTGTGTGGACAAGTCAAACACAGCGAGGGTGACAAATGATTGAACAGCAGTTGATGTCCAAAATATTGTAGCTTTATTACAACCCTTGAATCTCGGATGTTGTAATCAGCTACAATATTTTAGACATTGTCTGCTGTTCAGTCATTTGTCACCCTCAATGTGTTTGGCTTGTTTGTGTGACTGCAAGGGGGTTGCTGTTCTTCTGTTCTTTGATGTGTGTGGGCATCCATTTCTGCTTTCCTGCCCTTTCTTCGTGTTGACGTAGCTATCTAGGCATGCTCAGTGTAGTTCCTTTGTACCTGTTCCAGACGTGCATGATGCCATTGGTGGACAAGGACGGAAACCTGAAATGGGACGACAGTGGGCAGAGGGGTTACAAGGAAGGTGATAACGTGTTCAGCTTTCTAGGGGCCTTTTTACTAATGGACGTTAGGCTCTTAACTCACTGTTCGCGCACTGTACTGCTATGGATTTACAGCCTGCTTCACTGACACAGACTACTCCATAATTACCGTGGATTCTTTTGGATTCGTATTAGATAAATGAAACCTTTATTAGAGGTGCTAAATTCTACAATGATTAAGGTATATACAATGATTAGCTATATAAACACAATGATTGTTTATATATAGCTAATCATTACATCACTGGTCTCTACATCTAAGCAATGCTAAGTGTTGTTAGACCAGGAAAAGAAGCAATAATACACTATACACTCATATGTTCAAAATATGCTCCCTAGTTCACAAAATCATTCACGGAGATGCACCAGCCTACATGTCAGACCTGATCAACTTACCATCCAGGAATGCCAAAGGATCATCCTGCTCATTCCTTAATTTACATTTCCCTAACTGCAAAGGTCTGAAATACAAACTAACGCATGCATCAAACTTTACCTACCTGAGCACACAGTACTGGAATGCACTACTTAAGGATGATTCACGAATTAACCAACTTCCGCAAACTACTGAAGACTCATCTCTTTGTTAAGGAGTACCACAAAGATCAACAAATGTGAACGACACCTGCTTGCCATATTACTATCAGGTTTTTTTCTTCTTCTTTTCATTGTCATGTTACCCAAGATTCTTCTGTAACACTAAATACCTATTTTACAATGTATTTCCACTATTCATGATGTATTGTAAGCCACATTGAGCCTACAAAGAGGTGGGAAAATGTGGGATACAAATGCAATAAATAAATACATACATACAACCATCACTGGTCCTTACATCATCCAGGCTCTTAACATCAGCTGGGGGGGGCCTGTTACAGTGAAAGCCAGGAGCTTTTTAGACCAGGAACAGATCCTCTGCACAGTACGTACATTACTCACAGATGAGCTCCCGATTTCAGTGAAAGAAATTCCCCTTTTTATTAGGCTCAGAACTCATGTTCAGAGCTGAGGAAAATTACAGAATGCTTCTCTGTCTAGGTAAACAAGCCATACTGTGGGAACATGGTCACATGCTCTCCAACTCCAGGTGGCCAGGCTAGAGCCTTGAAGCAAGCGACATACTCCTCTTCACATACCAAATTAATTAGAGCTGTGTCTTATCTTCTACATTCCAACTTCTTTTCACATAATCAAAGTTAAACAATCATTTTTATACAGAATTACTTCTAATCAACAATACAGACCCCGAGTGCACTGGTCGGTCAAGACAGAGCTGAAAAACAATCTTTAAAATTCACTTCCATTACACACACACTAACAGGCTACCACAGAATGCGTTAAAACATTTAGCAGTATTTTGCCGGTTATGTGTACAGTAACTTGCGAGTTACCTGCTTTTTCAAAATAATTTGGGAGGGGCATGTCATGGCCAAAGTGTGCTTATGTGGTGTAACCATTTCTTTTTTGCTTGAAGACCTCAGTCAAATAGAGTTGTGGAGCTTTGTAGATTCTTAGCTATCCCTCTCCTATCGTCAAAGGTCTAAGATTTTTAAATTTTTGATTTTTTGGAATTACTCAAATTATCTTACATGATTCACACTAATAACTTTAGTATAAATTTCGACGTTTTAGAAAAGTAGTATTGATCAACTATACCTGTCTGGGGATGATTCTTGATACAGCCGCAGGGCGAAACATGACGCCATGTTGAATATAAAAATCCCCTTGGAAAATTAAGTTCAACAAGGTAAGTGAAATAGTTGATCAATAACTACTCAAATTATCTTAAATTTGAGTAATTCCCCCCAAAAAAAGAATAAAAGAAAAAGCTCAACAAAGTTTTATGTTAAATCTGGGCTTTGAATGTTGAGAAAGTCCCGTGTTAAGAACGCGCTAAGCCCGGATTTTTCCACACTTTTGCAAACAAATCCGTTAGTTTTGTGGGTGTTCGTGGCCAAAATAGTATCCCCAAAGCATATTTAAAAAATTGGAAATAACAAAAAAGCAAAACACTGAACCGGCCACTTTAAAGAAACAATCATTAAATTAAAAGGGCTCCAAACACGCCACGGCTAGAACAATTTTAGGAGGTATTGAGGACAAACTTTTCTTGCGTCAGTTTCCCTGCAGTGGCTACCAATTTCTGTACGTATTCAATTTTAAAATCTCATTTACTTCCTGGCACAGAACGCAAATGGATGCCTTCTTCCTGAAATAGTCTTTCTAATAACACCTGCCACGTTTGCAGCAGGCAGCATGTGGGAATCGCTGCTGGGGACCCGTTGAAGCCAGAACGAAAAGGGAAGGAAGGGAGATGCAGGACCATGTGATTCCAACCTGCCCCCCCCCCCCCAATACCAGCGCTCTCAAGAATGCAGCGCTGCTGGGTGGGCCTGAGCCCAAACTGAGGGGGGCCCACCCGTAGCTACGCCCCTGTAATCAGTGCAGAAGTTAACTCACATGTGGATCTACGGAATCTTAGCGGAGATTGGGTGGCGATTCCAGTATTTGGAGAGTAAAACTGGTGCTGGGCGGACTTCTACGGTCTGTGCCCTGAGAAATGTAAATAACATGGCGCCGTGCACCGACGGGCATGCGCGCCGAGGCCAGCGGGGCGAGGGAAGGGGCAGGACCCCGTCGCCAAAGGCTCCCCGCTGGCAAGCAGGAGGAGCTACAGGGGGGGTTAAAAGCCCACGAGGAGGGCCGGGGCGACCTCTTCCTATGGCCAGGGCAAGCGAACTGCACCCAGCCTCCCCCTCCCCAGTATAAACATGATGTACGCACGGATAAATTGTCGCAGCTTTGGCGGGGTACCCAAGCCGGATGGTATTAGCTAGGCAGCTGCGATTACGATACGGCCCCCTTGCTGTGCGGAGGGGGGCTCTGTTCAAGATTAGCCAGTCTTGCTAGGGCGGCGGACTTGGCTTGGGGGTTATTGAGCCAGAGGCTGTAGCGGCTTGGGTATGCCCAGGGTTAAGATATGTTTTTGTATTTAAAATAAAGCTGCGGCCAAGTTGTGCCAAGTCAACAAATACTACGTGTGAAGTCTTTATTGAGTTACGGTGGTTAATGCAGTTAATGGGGGGCCCGAGGGGTCTCAGCTGCCTATGTTAAGGCAGGGACAAATCAAACTCGGGTATACATTTAAAGTAGCACATACCATGGAAAATGAGTTTATCTTGTTGGGCAGACTGGATGGACTGTTCAGGTCTTTCTCTGCCGTCATTTACTATATATACTACTGTATGATACACATAGGCACGTAGTATATTAAATGAATTGTAATGTTATGAGCCCATTAGATATTCTGCTGCAATACACAGAAGTAAACAGGGAATTTTAAAGTGCAAACAGAAGAAATTGACTGCCAGGTCTGAGGCACCACAGAAGGGTTAGTCAAGAGAGTTTACTGTTCTTGTTAGTTTGCAGGTGAAAATGTTACAAAATGCCAGGGAAGGAGCAGAAGGGAAGGGGGGATTTTTATCTTTTTTCTTAAGAGCCTGTCTGCTGTCCCAAGCCTGGCCACTAGAATAATTTGAGAGGGAGGTGGGGAGGGGGTAGGAAATAAAGGCAATTAGAGGGGATAAGAAGAGAGAATAAAAGGTTGAATAATGGACATTGGCCTTTTGCTGTCACCTCTGTGATCAGGGCTCAGCTCCTGAAGAGCCTCTGTCTCTTATTCTCTCTGCTCCATAAATCAGCTCTGGCGCCTCCACAACCTGCTGCACAATGAGCCACAGTAAAAGATTATTTACTGCTTGCTGACACCCTTGGTGAATAACAGCAGAGCCAGGACATTGGATAGGAGACTAGCAACAGTAGAAGCAGCCATGTGAACTTTGCCGGGTACCCATGAAACACAATTACTAGAGAAAGGGAGGGAAAGGGAAATGGGACTTGATATACCGCCTTTCTGAGGTTTTTGCAACTACATTCAAAGCGGTTTACATATATTCAGGTACTTATTTTGTACCAGGGGCAATGGAGGGTTAAGTGACTTGCCCAGAGTCACAAGGAGCTGCAGTGGGAATTGAACTCAGTTCCCCAGGATCAAAATCCACTGCACTAACCACTAGGCTACTCCTCCACTCATTCCACCAATAAGAGCCAACCTCATCAGTGATGTCACAATGGCTTGATTGCCCAATACAGTTCCCCAGGATCAAAGTCCACTGCACTAACCACTAGGCTACTCCTCCACTCATTCCACCAATAAGAGCCAACCTCATCAGTGATGTCACAATGGCTTGATTGCCTGATACCTGGCTCACTTCTGATATTGTGATGTCATAAGGGAAAGGGAAATGGGACTTGACATACTGCCTTTCTGAGGTTTTTGCAACTACATTCAAAGCGGTTTACATATATTCAGGTACTTATTTTGTACCAGGGGCAATGGAGGGTTAAGTGACTTGCCCAGAGTCACAAGGAGCTGCAGTGGGAATCAAACTCAGTTCCCCAGGATCAGAGTCCACTGCACTAACCACTGGGCTACTCCTCCACTCGTTCCACCAATAAGAGCCAACCTCATCAGTGATGTCACAATGGCTTGATTGCCCAATACAGTTCTCCAGGATCAAAGTCCACTGCACTAACCACTAGGCTACTCCTCCACTCATTCCACCAATAAGAGCCAACCTCATCAGTGATGTCACAATGGCTTGATTGCCCGATACCTGGCTCACTTCTGATATTGTGATGTCATAAGGGAAAGGGAACTGGGACTTGACATACTGCCTTTCTGAGGTTTTTGCAACTACATTCAAAGCGGTTTACATATATTCAGGTACTTATTTTGTACCAGGGGCAATGGAGCACTCTACCAAAACCCTCATCCACACCCTTGTCACCTCTCGTTTAGACTACTGCACTCTGCTTCTTGCTGGCCTCCCACTTAGTCACCTCTCCCCTCTCCAGTCGGTTCAAAACTCTGCTGCCCGTCTCGTCTTCCGCCAGGGTCGCTTTACCCATACTACCCCTCTCCTCAAGACCCTTCACTGGCTCCCTATCCGTTTTCGCATCCTGTTCAAACTTCTTCTACTAACCTATAAATGTACTCACTCTGCTGCTCCCCAGTATCTCTCCACACTCGTCCTTCCCTACACCCCTTCCCGTGCACTCCGCTCCATGGATAAATCCTTCTTATCTGTTCCCTTCTCTACTACTGCCAAGTCCAGACTTCGCTCCTTCTGTCTTGCTGCACCCTACGCCTGGAATAGACTTCCTGAGCCCCTACATCTTGCCCCATCCTTGCCCATCTTTAAATCTAGATTGAAAGCCCACCTCTTTAACATTGCTTTTGACTCGTAACCACTTGTAACCACTCGCCTCCACCTACCCTCCTCTCTTCCTTCCCGTTCACATTAATTGATTTGATTTGCTTACTTTATTTATTTTTTGTCTATTAGATTGTAAGCTCTTTGAGCAGGGACTGTCTTTCTTCTATGTTTGTGCAGCGCTGCGTATGCCTTGTAGCGCTATAGAAATGCTAAATAGTAGTAGTAGTAGGTTAAGTGACTTGCCCACAGTCAGAAGGAGCTGCAGTGGGAATCGAACTCAGCTCCCCAGGATCAAAGTCCACTGCACTAAGAAGACAGGCTAGGTGGTGGCATGCAAAAGCTAGAGAAAGACCTTTAGCACTGAGAAACCCTTCACTGGAATGACTTAATCTGCTGGTAGCAGCCTGTCTATCCAGGAGTTTCGGTGAGATGCTGGAAATCTGTTATGTCAAACGGAACTCAAGTTCTCAGATGGCAAGCCATTACCACATATGGGTGACATCATCCGACGGAGCTCAGAACGGCCGCTATCCAGCGTTTATTTTCCCAGAAGCTTTTGATGGGCACAGCTGTGCGTGCGTGAGCACCTTCCTGCCAGCCAGCCTCGTTTGCGCAGGACCATCAGTCCTGCACAATTTGCATAGTGTGTAGATGCAAGGGGCTGTTCTTGTGGGTGGGGCATGAATGTCTCCCACAGTTGTGCGCTTGTTATAACATAATCCATCTTATTTTCGAAGGAGATCGCCGGCCATCTTCCGACACAAATCGGGAGATGGCCGGCAATCTCCTGAAACCAGCCAAATCGGTATAATTGAAAGCCAATTTTGGCCAGCGCCAACTGCTTTCCGTCGCGGAGCCAGCCAAACTTCAAGGGGGCGTGTCGGTAGGGTAGCGGGGGCGTGTTTTGAGATGGCTGGCTTCGCCTGATAATGGAAAAAAGAAAGCCAGCCTTGACGAGCATTTCGCCGGCTTACTTGGTCCCTTTTTTTTCATGACCAAGCTTCAAAAAGGTGCCCCAACTGACCAAATGACCACCGGAGGGAATCGAGGATGACCTCCCCTTACTCACCCAGTGGTCACCAACCCCCTCCCATCCAAAAAAAAACCCTTTTTTGCCAGCCTCAATGCCAGCCTGAAATGTCATACCCAGCTCCCTGACAGCAGTATGCAGGTCCCTGGAGCAGTGCACTTTAGGCAGGTGGACCCAGGCCCATCCCCCCCCCACCACTTGTGGTGGTAAATGGGAGCCCTCCAACCCCCCCCCAATAAAACCCACTATACCCACATGTAGGTGCACCCCTTCACCCATAAGGGCTATGGTAATGGTGTAGCGTTGTGGGGAGTGGGTTTGGGGGGGCTCAGCACCCAAGGTAAGGGAGCTATGCACCTGGGAGCTATTTTAATGTTTTTTTATTTTTAGAAGTGCCCCCTAGGGTGCCCGGTTGGTGTCCTGGCATGTCAGGGGGGCCACTGCACTACAAATGCTGGCTCCTCCCACGACCAAATGCCTTGCATTTGGCCGGGTTTGAGATCGCCGGCTTCGGTTTCCATTATCGGCGAAAACCGATGCCGGCCATCTCAAACCCGGCCATCTCTGACATTTGGCCGGCCCCAACCGTATTATCGAAACGAAAGATGGCCGGCCACCTTTCTCAATAATACGGTTCGGGACTGCTCTTTGCCTTCTATTTGGCTGGCGCCGTTCGATTATGCCCCTCAATGTCATTATAATGGCAAGTTCCGGCATCTAGTTGAGCCCATTTACACCTGTCAGACATGGCATGAGTGGGCAGACCTAAATGTTGGTGCGCAAAGGCCAAATTACACTAGGGTTCTATAATGGAATCTGAGCTTAGCGCCCGGCATTCTGGCTCCGAACATATGACGCGCTTTATAGAATTGACCCCTGTATGTCCTTCCGTGCATTGGGGATAGAACCAGGACTGGCTGGCTCTGTCCTAAATAAGTCGCACAATTTCTAATGCATATTCATTAGGTTTCTCTTATCTGTCCATTTGTCTTAATATTGTAACAGTCCTTTTCGTCAGTCATAAATAGATTGCAATCTCTGTTAAGCAGAGACGGTCTCTTATGTATTAACTAGTAAAAAAGACCCGTTTCTGGCTGAAATGAAACGGGCGCTAGCAAGGTTTTGCGCGGAGTGTGTATGTTTGAGTGAGTGTGTGAGAGTGAGAATGTGCAAGTGTGTGTGTGTGACAGAGAGTGGGTGTGAGTGTGTCTGTGAGAGAGCGTGTGTGTATGTGAGAATGAGTGTGTGCGAGTGCGTATGTGAGACAGTGAGTGTCCTTCCCTGTCCCCCCTGTCAGGTGTCAGGACTGGGGGGACTGTGGACAGTCATGAAGGCAGCCCCTACTAAAATAATGAAAGCAAGACCATTTGTATAATAATCACTGCATTCCAGAGAACAAAATGGAGCAAGTTCCCACATGCTATGTTTTGCTTTCTGTATTCAGTAGCTGACAGGCTTGCTAGACTTACCTAAGTGGCTGCAGCTGCAATACACTGAAAAGAAAGCAAGGAAACCTATGAGACGTGGATACGGCCGTCCCCTTGGCCTCTGACGCTCCTCCCTTCTTCTATTTGACTTCCCTCTGATAGGTCCGTCATTCGGTGTGGCGCTCCTCCCTTTTCCTGTTTCAGTTCCCTTTGATAGGTCAGAGCGGTGCAGCTGTGACACTCCTCCCTTCTCTGATAGGTCAGGGCAGAGATGTAGTGTGCTTAAAAATGGTTACAGAGCTTCGAACATACGAACTGTTGAAGCCTCAGAGTGTGCTTTAGAACGTTGAGGGTGCTTTTTATGTGCAGATGGGGTGTGGTCTACGGCCCAGATGGGCGTGGCTGAGACTGAGGGTGAGTAGTCCGAATAGCCCAGCCTACCAGGAGGACAGGAGTTCAGGACAGATGGAGTGAGCTTCAGAACGTCTGAGGGGGGATTTTATTTATATAGATGTACAGCTCTGTGCACGTCTTGTAGCACAAGAGAAAAGGTTGGCAGTAGTAAAATCTGATCCGTCGATAGCTCTTGAAAACTGAATGTCCATCCCTGTTCCAACCCATACTTTGAAAATGCATGCCTTGTACACCTTCAGATGGAGAAGCTAACATTTCAGTAACCAGCTTGGGGACAAGAACACGGGATCTCCGAGAGTGATAAGGAGAGTCGATAGCATGGGTGGGCAGACTGAATAGGTCGTATGGCCTTTTATCGTTCTTCATTTTTCTATGTTTAAGCTGTTTTCTTAGTAGTTTTGGGCCTTTAAGCTAAATGTCGTGCACTTGGCTGCCATGTAACACTGCCTCACCAGGACCAGTGGTAGAGATGCAGAAGTTAGAGAGGAGGTGCAAAGCCCGTTGTCAGGCCATGTCTTCTTCAGTTGTTGATAGGGATGGAGTTCTCTGTGGCATGGAGACCGAAGGCAGTTGTCCTTGTTACACCTCTCTAGTGCAGGTCCTGGCTTCAGATTATAAGCAATGAAGCTAACTTCTCATGTAAAATGACTTCTTCCTTTTGAAGGAGTAGAGTTCAGTGTTTAAACTTTCAGGTTTTGCTGTGCTAGGCAAGGTGATGGTCACAAAGCTTGAACAGCCAGCATAAACCATTCCCAAGTAAAAACTTCACCAGTAGACTCTAAATTCTTAATTCAACTCTTCTTTAATGTAGCAATCATAACAAACAAAGAAAATCAACTTACAGTTCAGTTGCTTGGAAAGAATTGTTGCCTTCTGCAAGTAGTCTGTATCTAGCTACAGTGGTGGAAATAAGTATTTGATCCCTTGCTGATTTTGTAAGTTTGCCCACTGACAAAGACATGAGCAGCCCATAATTGAAGGGTAGGTTATTGGTAACAGTGAGAGATAGCACATCACAAATTAAATCCGGAAAATCACATTGTGGAAAGTATATGAATTTATTTGCATTCTGCAGAGGGAAATAAGTATTTGATCCCCCACCAACCAGTAAGAGATCTGGCCCCTACAGACCAGGTAGATGCTCCAAATCAACTCGTTACCTGCATGACAGACAGCTGTCGGCAATGGTCACCTGTATGAAAGACACCTGTCCACAGACTCAGTGAATCAGTCAGACTCTAACCTCTACAAAATGGCCAAGAGCAAGGAGCTGTCTAAGGATGTCAGGGACAAGATCATACACCTGCACAAGGCTGGAATGGGCTACAAAACCATCAGTAAGACGCTGGGCGAGAAGGAGACAACTGTTGGTGCCATAGTAAGAAAATGGAAGAAGTACAAAATGACTGTCAATCGACAAAGATCTGGGGCTGCACGCAAAATCTCACCTCGTGGGGTATCCTTGATCATGAGGAAGGTTAGAAATCAGCCTACAACTACAAGGGGGGAACTTGTCAATGATCTCAAGGCAGCTGGGACCACTGTCACCACGAAAACCATTGGTAACACATTACGACATAACGGATTGCAATCCTGCACTGCCCGCAAGGTCCCCCTGCTCCGGAAGGCACATGTGACGGCCCGTCTGAAGTCTGCCAGTGAACACCTGGATGATGCCGAGAGTGATTGGGAGAAGGTGCTGTGGTCAGATGAGACAAAAATTGAGCTCTTTGGCATGAACTCAACTCGCCGTGTTTGGAGGAAGAGAAATGCTGCCTATGACCCAAAGAACACCGTCCCCACTGTCAAGCATGGAGGTGGAAATGTTATGTTTTGGGGGTGTTTCTCTGCTAAGGGCACAGGACTACTTCACCGCATCAATGGGAGAATGGATGGGGCCATGTACCGTACAATTCTGAGTGACAACCTCCTTCCCTCCGCCAGGGCCTTAAAAATGGGTCGTGGCTGGGTCTTCCAGCACGACAATGACCCAAAACATACAGCCAAGGCAACAAAGGAGTGGCTCAGGAAGAAGCACATTAGGGTCATGGAGTGGCCTAGCCAGTCACCAGACCTTAATCCCATTGAAAACTTATGGAGGGAGCTGAAGCTGCGAGTTGCCAAGCGACAGCCCAGAACTCTTAATGATTTAGAGATGATCTGCAAAGAGGAGTGGACCAAAATTCCTCCTGACATGTGTGCAAACCTCATCATCAACTACAGAAGACGTCTGACCGCTGTGCTTGCCAACAAGGGTTTTGCCACCAAGTATTAGGTCTTGTTTGCCAGAGGGATTAAATACTTATTTCCCTCTGCAGAATGCAAATAAATTCATATACTTTCCACAATGTGATTTTCCGGATTTAATTTGTGATGTGCTATCTCTCACTGTTACCAATAACCTACCCTTCAATTATGGGCTGCTCATGTCTTTGTCAGTGGGCAAACTTACAAAATCAGCAAGGGATCAAATACTTATTTCCACCACTGTATCTCAGCCCAGCTGAGAGGAAAGGTTTTAATACTCAAAGGGAAAGTGTGGATAAACTTGGGAAAATGACAAAGAATTTTGACGGAATCACAGTAGATTAAGAAGGGATCAGCCCCTAGAACAGCTGCTGATCATAACCCCCAGGGGAAGAAAGGGAGGGCTAGCCCTGGCCCATAGCTAAGTGCCAATAGGGAAAACTCACAAGGAGTCAATCACAGGAAACTGCTAACTATTGGGAAGACAGCTCTAGTACACAGTGATATCTATACACAGACAGTGAAATGGAGTACTCATATACTAAATATACATAACGCACCCTGCTACTGTGAATATGGGGGCAAAACACAGGTATCAAGTTGGTTTAGCAGAGAGCTTCTCAGCTCAGTCCCCAGTAAGTATGGAACGGCATTTCTCCGCAGTGCTGAAGGCTGGTTATTGCATTTCTGAAAACAGTATCCATATCTCAATAAATTAGCTGTAGCAATTTTGTTACAAGGCATCTGTAATTAATTTGATTACTATAATTTAATTTGCTGTTACATTTTTCTCATTATTCTGTAGTAAATTTTTTACTTGTGCATCTTTTGGGTAACTGCTGCTTGAGAGGGGATTTAGAGATCCCTGCTCTCCCATCCTCCACAAAAGAAATCTAAAAAAGAAAAGATGACAATTAATTCAAAAGTCAGCAGCTAGGCTGATAGCAGAACTGGGACCTTGGGAAGAGAGTGTCATTAGTTCTTCAGGAACCGCCAGGGCTATCCATTGAATTCAGATTGAAATTCATTTTCATTCTTCTGCTTTTGAGGCCTTAAGAGATGCAGTTCTGTGCTATATCAGATCCACACATTGTATATCGCAGAATAAAATGTCAGAGCGACTGTGGGAGTCTATTAACTTTTTCCTCTCGTTCCCATCAGTGCAGCATATGACTATGAAACAGTAGGATCTAAGTGTAGTTCCCATTTTATGGAAATCTTTGTCATGGAAACCATGTTTTATGACTGATAACATTTTTTGATCTAAAAATGTGGCTATTTTGAGCAACTCGAATGTCCTTTCTGTTATTGTTAAATACATTTTGCCGGTGTTAAACACAGAAATTCAGTGCGAGCCACGTTGAGTTCTGACATTGAATTTCCGGGTATAGGGAATCAGCTAAAACATAGCCGGTTAAGTGTAATGTTCGGCACTTATCCGGCTATGAAGAACCACATATAGTAACATAGTAGATGACGGCAGAAAAAGACCTGCACGGTCCATCCAGTCTGCCCAACAAGATAAACTCATATGTGCTGCTTTTTGTGTATACCTGACCTTGATTTGTATCTAAGATAAAACAAACATTCAATTTCCTCACTTTTTTCTCCACATCTTGATTTGTATCTGCCATTTTCAGGGCACAGACTGTAGAAGTCTGCCCAGCACTTGCCCCGCCTCCCATCTCCCAACCACCAGCCCCGCCTCCCACCACCGGCTATGCCACCCGATCTCGACTAAGCTCCTGAGGATCCCTTCCTTCTGAACAGGATTCCTTTATGTTTATCCCACGCCTGTTTGAATTCCGTTACCGTTTTCATCTCCACCACCTCCCGCGGGAGGGCATTCCACGTATCCACCACTCTCTCCGTGAAAAAAATACTTCCTGACATTTTTCTTGAGTCTGAACCCCCCTTCAATCTCATTTCATGTCCTCTAGTTCTACCGCCTTCCCATCTCCGGAAAAGGTTCGTATGCGGATTAATACCTTTCAAATATTTGAACGTCTGTATCATATCGCCCCTGTTTCTCCTTTCCTCCAGGGTATATAGATAGGGCTGCATTTTATTTATTCCTGATCTTGTGCTGACTCCACTCTGGCGGTGCGTTCCATAGTTGTGTGCTTATATAGGAGAAGCTGGATGCATAGGTTGCTTTTGTATTTGAGTCCTTTGCAGTTTGGGTAGTGGAGGTTTAGGTATGTTCGAGATGATCCGGTTCTATTTCTGTCTCTTAGATCTATGTACTTATAAAACTGAACGTTTACTGTCTTCTAGTGACTTTTAGAACACTTCTGCAGTTCGTCAGAAAAATGCATACGCTCATACTGGTCAAAAGCAAGATCTGTGCACACCAAATGAATGAGTGATGTTAGGTTTCCTGACAGAGTTATGTTTCCTTTGAAAATCTGGCAGTCTTTGCACAGTGAAAACTGCACGTGCACTTTTCACTAATGCAGGAAGTTGTAAAATGACTCCCTTCGCTTCAGGCAGCCACTCTTTTCTTATACTATTGATGGTTAAAAATCATATTATTTTAACAAACAATCAATTGACCTGCTACGATGTAAAAGTCACAAGGCATCCACAGACTGACAAGCCTCATTTCCCCCAAAGTGACTCTTGTCACCGGAAGAGCACTTGATGATAATGTCAGGTTTGGTTGATGTCTTCATTTGAGGTGACCTCTGATTGCATTAAAACTTCAAGCAGTGCCCTTCACGCCCATCAGTTGCCAGCCTATCAATCTCTGGGAAGTACAGTTTCTCAATGTAATGGCTTTGAGACTTGTCCAACTCATAAAAAGGAGATCCAGGGCTTTTGACACAGTGCAGCCTGAGTGTATGGACAGGGCTTCCCTGGCTCTCAGCCCATTGCTTCCCCTCGTGACCTTGGGAAAGTCACTTAACCCTTCGCTGCTTCAGGTTCAAACTTAGGGGCCCTTTTACAAAGGTGCATTAGGCGTTGTGCGTATGCAGCGCGCTAAAACGAGATCACTGCCCCCTGGTGGTAATTTCAGATTTGGCGTGCGCCCATAATGCCTGGATGATTTATTTATTTATTTCCTCCCGCGTGCGTCGTTTCTGGCGGTAATCGGCAGTTGGCGTGCGCCGACCGGTCACTGCTCATGTAGTGTTTGAGCCCTTACCACTAGATCAATGGGTGGCGTTAAGGACTCAGGCTGGTTTTGGGCACTTGCTGGTTTCAGTTTGACCACATGCCGTTTTCCTGTTCTATTAAAATAAAGCTTATTCTGTTAAAAACTGGCCCGGTGCAAGCCCAATACACACGCCTAAACTACCGCAGCCCACTTTTTACCGCGGCTTAATGAAAGGACCCCGTTGATTGTGAGCCCTGTGGGGATAGGGAAATACATTCAGGTAGGGTAGGTAACTTGAGCTACAATTGAAAAAGGTGCGTGTTAAATCCAAATAAATTATTTTATTTATTTAGAAGATTGCTCACACCTTTTTCAGTAGTAGGTCAAGGTGAGTTACATTCAGGTACACTGGATATTTCTCTGTCCCAGGAGGGCTCACAATCTAAGTTTGTACCTGAGGCAATGGAGGGTTAAGTGACTTACCTAAGATCACAAGGAGAAGCAGTGGGATTTGAACCGGCCATCTCTGGATTGCAAGACTAGTGCTCTAACCACTAGGCCACTCCTCCACTTAATAACCTTAACTGGCTGAGCTGGTCTGGTATTGCCTCTGCTGTAGTTCTGTCTACCTTTCATTTCCTGTTGGGCTGAGTCTGCAGCCCAGCAGCACACCTGAGCCTGGGCCTGTAGAGGAAGGCCAAAGGCTGTACAGCTTTGGGAACAGGTATCACTGAAAGTCCCAGTATGCAGAATAGAGGAGGGGGCGTTACATGGAAATAACTTTTGAAACAAATAGGAGGAAATATTTTTTTCACTGATCGAATAGTTAAGCTTTGGAACTCTTTGCCGTAGGATGTGGTAACAGCAGTTAGCGTATCTGAGTTTTAAAAAAGGTTGTGGTAACGGCAAATTCCTGGAGGAAAAGTGCTATTGAGGCAGACATGGGAGGAAACTGCTTGCCCTGGGATTTGTAGTATGGAGTCTTGCCACGATTTGGGTTTCTGCCAGGTACTTGTGACCTGGCTTGGTCACTGTTTGGAAAACAGGATACTGGACTAGACGGACCATTGGTCTGACCCAGTTCGGCTACTACACAAATTTCTGAACTGAGGCCTTAAAATTTGTGTGTTGGTGTACGCCAGCGCAGCTTAGTAGGAACATTGTGCTTAAGCCCTGCGGAAACAGATTTCTAAAATCCCATTAAACAGAAGATGTTCGCCAGATATTTGACCTAAGAAACAAACAACATCTCTAGATTGCTGATTAATCAGTTTGGACAGCTTTATTCGAGTGTGAATTTACATTCCAGCTTTTGGGGGGTGTTTTTTTGTGCTGTGCAATGTTAGATAATCTACAGAATAAATCCTGGTCACAGGCCAGCTCATGAGAGACTTCTCGCACACCTACTGAATAAGACTTGACAGGGAATGTGTCTGTTTATGTATTAAAGTTGGCTTCAGGGGAGCCCTTATGACACGTTAACCGGTATACGGTGTCATGTCCTATTGATCAAAATCTTGATTTATTTTAATCATAATATAGAGAAATTCTGAGAGTGTGGTGTTTGTGATCTGTGCGTTGTGCAGAAGCAGGGCCCAAGCTCAGGCAGGGGGAGGGTGCAGTATACCAGGCATCAGATGTCCAGAGAAGTGTGGCCCTTTTATTATAAGGAAAAAAAATATTTGAAGATAAAATTCAGGCCATACTTGGAAAATATTTCTGGAAAGGCCCCTTACGTAGGACTGTGTGTGTTCTTAAGCGCTTTATTCCAGCTTGGGAGGCCGTGATTTACGGAGCCTCGTGTGATGTTTCTCCTAAGACACTCAGGGGCCCTTTTATTAAGCCGCGTAAGCGTCTACGCACGCCCAACACGTGCCAAAATGGAGTTACCGCCCGGCTACCGCATGGCTCTTGCGTTAATTTCATTTTTTGCGCACGTCCGAAAAATAATTTTTCTTTTCGGATGCACGTATCTGACGCACACAGGCCATTACCGCCCAACACGTGCCAAAATGGAGTTGCCGCCCGGCTACCGCGTGACTCTTGTGGTAATTTTATTTTTGGCACATGTCTGATACGCGCGTACGAAAAATAATTGTTATTTTCGGATGCGCGTATCGGACGCGCGCAGGTCACTACTGCCCGTTTACCACGTAAGACTTTACCGCTAGGTCAACGGCTGGCGGTAAGGTCTCAGACCCAAAATGGATGCGTGACTATTTTCATTTTGCCGCATGTCCATTTCGGCAAAAATGTTTAAAAAAGGCATTTTTTGCAGGTGCACTGAAAAATGATTCTGCGCGCACCCAAAACACGCACCTGTACTACTGCAGGCCATTTTTCAGCGCACCTTAGTAAAAGGACCCCTGAAGTCTTCTAGTGTCCCTCTTGGATAGAGAAAGAGAGGAGAGGAACACTGATACTGGAAGCCATTTGTGTTGCTCAGGGTGAATGAGTTAGGCTTGTGTATATTTTCATGCAGTGTGTGTAGACCCACAACGCTACAGGTTAAGAACAGTTAAGCCATCTCGCTAGCTTCCGCACCGAGTGTAACATTGGAAGAAAAATTAGCTCTAGGGAGGTAATTTGATTTTTCAGTCGAAAAAGCTTTAACATTAGCTGTTTCTTTTACAAAATGTTTACAGGCATATCGGACCATGAGGGGGGGGGGGGGGGGGGGGGGGGGGGGGGGGGGACTCATCAGAATGTCAACTGGTTAATACAGTTACTAAGGTCAACAACAACAAAAAATTGCTAGAAAGGTAACCAGGAAGTTCATTTTAGAATTATAATATGAACAAAAAAGGTAGGTTTAACAGGTTAGAAATTTGTGAGCAGGTAGTAAGCTCTTTGGGGTAGGGGGATGCCTGCTGTACATGATTGGAACTCATCTTCAGTTATTTTGGAAAAAATCTAACCCTGCTGTTTGAAGGCTTTAATCCTGGCAACTATCCAGTCATGTTATCTTTCATAAATTCTTATCAGTCAGTTTAAAGAAATGCTCTTCTCCGAATTCTTGAGATGTTTGATATGAGGAATTGAGCGGTTGGGGCAGGAGAGCTGTCCTTTACAAGTTTGTACTAGGCCAAGAAATTATTCACGTGTCCTGTGTATAGGCTCAAAGCAGACTTTTTGTTATGGAATGGGATGCTGATGCACGCCACCACCTTCTCGTACGTGAGCACGCAGATATGGAATGCATTACCCACAGATCTGCAAACAGTTGACGAAACAACTACCTTTCGCAAATCTCTGAAGACATATTTCTTCGATAAGGCCTACAATGAGAACCTACAGCCCCACTAATCCACTCCACCAACCCATTCAGTTATGAAAGCCCACCTTCTATAAATACCCTAATAAATTCCTTCCTTCTTCTTTCTTTTCTTAATTAATCTATACACAATACTAACCATACTTGATATAATGGAATAACTATGTTAACAATACTATGTAAGCCACTTTGAGCCTGCAAATAGGTGGGATAAGGTGGGATACAAATGGAATAAATAAAAAAAATGCTGTTGAAGTTGGGCAAAAATGAAATGTGACAATTGTCCTCTATGGCAGTGGTTCGCAAACCTGGTCCTGGAGGCACCCCAGCCAATCAGGTTCCAGGATATCCAGGAGACAGATTTGCATGCAGTAGAGGCAGTGCATTCAAATCTCTCTCATGAATATTGATTGCGGGTATCTTGAAAACCTGAGTGGCTGGGGTGCCTCCAGGACCAGGTTTGGGAACCACTGCTCTATGGGGTTAATCTGATAAAAACATTTTCTGTTTTACATGGAGGAAAATGCTTACAGAATGTACATGATGTAACCAGGTCACCCTTCCAGGTGGGAGCAGGGTCCACCCTGCTTGGCTTCCATCCCCGCTCTCTCTCTCCCCCCCCCTCCCCCCACCTCTCTCCTCCTCCCCTCTCACCCCCCCTCTCTCCCGCCCCCTCTCTCTCTCCCCCCAACTCTCTCTCTCCCCCCAACTCTCTCTCTCTCTCGCGCCAGCTGCTGAGAAACTCAGTCCCACTCAGACAGTAAGAGCAATCCAAGTTCTTTATTGTTACAGATGTCAGCCTTATTTAAACACCTCCAACCATCAGCAAACTTCAATTCATTTCCAATTACAGGCTTTTGTTTTAAATCCTCCCCAAACCTCCAGCCGCACTATCTTCACAGCAGATAGTTTTGGAGATTTAGCTGGAAACCACCTCCTCTCTCACCTCCTACAGTTTGAGTTCCAAAATGCACACGCCTTTCTGTCTTAAATCCCTTCCCACCTTCCACAGCACTACCTCTTGGGAACAGACAATATGGTAGCAAGTTGGGCTTTCCAGTTGCTCCCCCACTGCTTTGCTCCCAGCTTCCCCCAGCTCCACAACCGGGGCAATGCTGAGACCACAAAAGCTCTCACCCTGTCTGCACGGGTTAGAGCCAAACCACCCACCTCCATACATTCCCCCTTACCTTCTCCTTCTACCTCTCCTTTATTCCACTCCATCTCCTCCTCCTCCCCAAGCTCCACCAGCTGTTCCCCATCTCCAGGATCAGACCTCATCTCCCAATCAGTCATTCCACCCTCCCCCTCCTGAGAGTTCAGCTGACCCTGCACTGGCTTCTGGGGAGTGTAGTTTTTCTCCTGCATTACAGCTTTCCCTGGCAGTTTGATCCCTAGAGGGCGCCCTGCTCTCCTAGCTGGGCTGAATGACCGGGGATGATGCCGGCTGAAAGAACCACTATCCCCTTTCCCTCGCACCAGCACTCCGGAGTTCTCACAATGTGTAAAAAAGTAGGTGCACAGAATTAGAGGTTAATATTTTTGGAGGGGCATTTTCGATATGACATCTAAGCAGTGGCGTACCAAGGGGGGGGAGGTGGGGCGGTCCGCCCCGGGTGCACGCCGCTGGGGGGTGCCGCGGCGCGCGCCTGCTCTGAGATCGCTGATTTCGCACGTTCGCTGCAGCTCCCTCTGCTCTGTCCTGGAACAGGTTACTTCCTGTTCCGGGTAGAGGGAGCTGCAGCGAACGCGCAAAGTCAGGGAACTCTGAGCAGGCGCGTGCTGCGGCACCCCCCCCCCCAGCGGCATGCACCCGGGGGGGGGTCCGCGCTACATTGTGGGGGGGTGCTGCACCCAGGGGGCGGGGCGCTGCCCCGGGTGTCTGCCCTCCTAGGAACGCCACTGCATCTAAGTCCAACTTTGAATGTTTCGCCAGTAGGAAAACAGAGTTGGTAATGTCCCCTGTATTAGACTCTGCTGAGACCTTATGTAGAATATTGTGAATGCTTAATTGAACAAGAGTAAGGTGAGAACAAAAGAGAAATATAAGAACTTAAGCTGTATAAATCAAAAACGCTGTTCTCCCAAGAGAGATAAAGGTGGCACAAAGCCACTATGGCTGAAAAATCCAGAGATTACAAATAGATTCTTTTAAGCCAGGAAAAAAAAAAAAAAAAAAAAACTAGTATCCCAAATGGTCATTACGTTCATATTTGTCGCAGCGTTCTGTACTCAGTGCAGCTTGGACTTCAACATTAAGAGGTGAGAGTCTCAGTTGAAAGGAAGCTCTGGAATGAGGGGGTACCAGACATCACCGCGGAGACCCATGCCAAGGTATCGGCCTGCTTATCCGACATTGCTGCATGGATGTCCAACCGCCACCTGAAACTGAACATGTCCAAGACCGAGCTTATTGTCTTTCCACCAAAACCCACTTCTCCTCTTCCTCCACTCTCTATCTCAATTGATGGCACCCTCATCCTCCCCGTTTCATCTGCCCGCAACCTCGGAGTCATCTTCGACTCCTCCCTCTCCTTCTCTGCGCATATCCAGCAGATAGCCAAGTCCTGTCGCTTCTTTCTCTTTAACATCAGCAAAATTCGCCCTTTCCTCTCTGAGCACACCACCGATACTCTCGTCCACGCTCTCATTACCTCTCGCCTTGACTACTGCAACCTACTCCTTACTGGCCTCCCACTTAGCCATCTATCCCGCCCTTCAATCTGTTCAGAACTCTGCTGCACGTCTTATATTCCGCCTGAACCGATATACTCATATCACCCCTCTCCTGAGGTCACTTCACTGGCTTCCAATCAGATACCGCATACAGTTCAAGCTTCTCCTTCTTACCTACAAATGCACTCAGTCTGCAGCCCCTCATTACCTCTCTACCCTCATTTTCCCTTACGTTTCCACCCCTAACCTCCGCTCACAGGACAAATCCCTCCTCTCAGTACCCTTCTCAACCACTGCCAACTCCAGGCTCCGCTCATTCTGTCTCGCCTCACCCTATTTTTGGAATCAACTTCCTGAGCCCTTACGCCAAGCCCCCTCCCTACCCAACTTCAAATCCTTGCTCAAAGCCCACCTCTTCAATGTTGCTTTCGGCACCTAACCTTTATACCTTTCAGGAAATCTAGACTGCCCCTATTTGACTGACTGTACATTTGTCCTTTAGATTGTAAGCTCCTTTGAGCAGGGACTGTCCTTCTATGTTAAATTGTACAGTGCTGCGTAACCCTAGTAGCGCTTTAGAAATGTCAAGTAGTAGTAGTAGTAGTATGGGATGAAGGTGAAAGGGGACAAACTCAGAAGTAACCGAAAGGATGGTGAATTCATGGAATGGCCTCCTGGTGGAGCTGGTGGAGACGAAATCAGTATCTGAATTCAAGAGAGCTTGGGAGAAGTACATAGGGTCTCTAAGGGAGTGAACGGGAGAGTAGATGGCATGCAGATTAGTGGAAGAGTAGCCTAGTGGTTAGTGCAGAGAACTTTGATCCTGGGGAACTGGATTCAATTCCCACTGCAGCTCCTTGTGACTCTGGGCAAGTCACTTAACCCTCCATTGCCCCAAGTACAAATAAGTACCTGAATATACTATGTAAATCGCTTTGAATACAGTTGCAAAAACCACAGAAAGGCAGTATATCAAGTCCCTTTTCCCATTTGAGATTCTGCATGGAATGTTCCTATTATTTGAGATTCTACATGGAATGTTGCTGATATTTGAGATTCTATTGCTACTATTTGAGATTCTACATGGAATGTTAATGTTGCTATTCCATTAGCAACATTCCATGTAGAAGCCTGCCCTTGCAGATCAGCAACGCGGCCGCGCAGGCTTCTGTTTCTGTGAGTCTGACGTCCTGCAGACGTCAGACTCACAGAAACAGAAGCCTGCGCGGCCGCGTTGCTAATCTGCACGGGCAGGCTTCTACATGGAATGTTGCTAGTGGAGGAGTAGCCTAGTGGTTAGTGCAGTGGAATTTGATCCTGGGGAACTGGCTTCGATTCCCACTGCAGCTCCTTGTGACTCTGGGCAAGTCACTTAACTCTCCATTGCCCAGCTACAAATAAGTACCTGTATATACTATGTAAACCGCTTTGAATATAGTTGCAAAAACCACAGAAAGGCAGTATATCAAGTCCCATTTCCCTTTTCCTTGGATAGGCAGATTGGGTAGGTCTTATGGCCTCTTCCTACCTTCATTTTTCTCTGTTTCTTTTGTAAGTAGTTCCCTTATTTGTCCTGTTTGTTTGTTGATTACATTGTAAGCTCTGTTGAGCAGGGACTGTCTCGTACATGTTTAGCGTACAGCACAGTGAACGTCTAGTAGTACTATAGAAATGATAAGTAGTAGTACTAAGCTAATAAGTAGCTAATTTTAAAATGAATCAGAGAGAGAGAGAGAGAGAGAGAGAGAGAGATCTTTTTCACTCGGTGCAGAATGAACCTGTGAAATGTGTTGCCAGAGGAGATTTTGCAAGCAGTTAGATTAGCTTTAGAGGATTTAATCAAGTTTATAGAGGATAAGTCTATAAACCATTATTAACCATAAAATCTGGGAGAGTCATCGCTGCTTCTCCCTGGTATGAGCAAGAAGTACTGGATCCATTCTTTGCGATCCTTATGACCTTGGGGTCCTTATGACCTGCCTGAGTGGTGGGCTTGATGGACCTTTTGGTTTGGCGCAGTATCGTACTTCTTACGTTCTTCAGACGCCTACTTTTGCCTTTATGAAATAGGCATAAAAGAGCGATTTTGTTGAAATATTTTGAGGTGGCCTGTTCTAAAATTTGGATTTTAGATGCCTTACTTGTCTCTTCCCAAGACCTAATCTCAAAAATTGCCGTGAGCATCCTGAAACACAGGATACAAAGCCGTTGCATAAAGTACTGGTTCTCAGCCAGTGTGTCGTGACACACCGAGGCGTCGCCAAGAATTTGACAAGACAGCACAAGACCCTTGTGCTTGTAACGTGTGTGGCAGGTTGGGGAGAGTTGAGAACCAGAAAGTTAAATGCCGTGGGGCAGATATTCACACCTCGGGAGTTTGACTGGCTAACTTCTGCGGTTGGTGCTGAGCTCGGATATTCAATGCCGGGCTGTTTCTGGTGACCAGCATTGAATATCTGGGGGGGGGGGGGAGGTTTGACCAGTTTAAAGATAACCGCCTAAGTCGATATTCAGGCTTAGCCAGTTATCTTTAAACCGGCCAGATATCCCACCTTTTCACGTGACCAAATATGGTCACTAAACCAGCTTTAAAAATAGGCGGGTAGCCAGTTATATCGGGCTAACTGCTAGCCGCTAAGCAGGGATATTCAGTGGGGGGATAGCCAGTTATCTCCTGCTGAATATTGGCAGATAGCCAGTTAAGCGCTATTTAACTGGTCAGCAGCTGTTCTGGCTGGTTAAATAGCTCTGAATATTGAGGGGTTAATCTCTGTAACGATTTCCTACTGCTGTCATCTGCCCCAGCTGGAAATGTTGCAGGCCTATAGCTCAACCCTCTCCTCCACCCCAGCAGTCACCACCATTAAACCTGTATTTGTCTTGCAGCGGTGAGATGTTTTATAGGGTTTTTTTCTTCGTTGAGCTGCGAATTGAAGTGTTCGGTGTATCATGCGTGTGAACATTATCTGTTAGGTGTGTCAGAACACAAGAAACGTTGAGAACCACTGGCAGAGCGTAATGGGAGGGGAGGGGCCACTGATGTACCAGTAGCGGACTGTTTCCTCTGTTATGTTCTCACCATTTTCCCATAACAGCATATAACTCTAACAGCACATGTAGTTCCAGCTGTATTTGATTTGCATATGTGGAAATACTATTGTGCAGTGCGGGAGTCTTAACAAAGAACTTGAGTTGACAATGAGTTAACTCAGTAGGGTATACTTTGTTGAACTATGGCCAAGAAGCCTCGTCCTAGACTGATCACCATGTTCTATCTACGTTCCAGAGCGCTGTGACGACTGGGGAGAAGACCTAACCAAGAAAGTCCAAGTGTACAATGGGGAGCCAGGTAGGATCAAGTGCCCCCTTTTCCAGGACTTTGAGAGGTACAGCTACAGCACAGCCCATTCAGCGGGGCTGACCCTCATGTGGTATTGGATCGGCCAAGGAAAGGACCTTGAGGAGCCCATCAACATACGGCTTCCTGAAGGTAGAATCAGTAAGAGGAATGACACGCTCTGGTTCCGTCCAGCGGTTTTAAATGACACGGGGAACTACACCTGCATGCTGAGGTACGGCACTGAAAGGCACAAGCATGATAGGAATGTGTGTTACACCTCTTTACTTTACTTGATTTCTTGTTAATCACAACGGGCCTCTCTTACAAAGCCGCACTGCTGATTCTCGGTGCGGCAAACGAGAGGAAGCCCATTCAGTTCTTACGGGCTTCCTCTCATTTGCCACGCGGGAATCGCTAGATCGGCTTTGTAAAAAAACGCCCAACATACCCCCTTTGGAGTTCAGTGCGAAATACATATCTGCATTTTGTGATAGTAACATAGTAGATTACGGCAGAAAAAGACCTGCACGGTCTATCCAGTCTGCCCAACAAGATAACTCATATTTGCTGCTTTTTGTGTATACCCTACTTTGATTTGTACCTATGCTCTTCAGGGCACAGACCGTATAAGTCTGCCCTGCACTATCCCCGCCTCCCAACCACCAGCCCCACCTCCCAACCACCGGCTCTGGCACAGGCACAGACCGTATAAGTCTGCCCAGCACTATCCCCGCCTCCCAACCACCAGCCCCGCCTCCTGATCTTGACTAAGCCTCCCCCCTCCCCGCCTCCCGATCTTGTCATGATACCAGAATCGGCTGTGATGATCAAGTTGATCCAGAGATGCCACCTAGACAGCACAAAGTTTCCCAGCCCAGTCCTGATGATTTAGGCGGGAGACAGATTTGCATAAAGCCGGGCCTGTAAGACTAGTTCGGGAAACGCTGATGTGAAATGCACCAAATTCTGCCTGACGTGACCCTTTCTTCTTTTAGAAACACCACGTACTGCAAAAAGGTGGCTGTGCCCCTAGAGGTCATCGAGAAAGACCCGAATTCTTGCAAAAGCCAGCAAGCAAAAGTGGAAAGGGTTGAGCTCCCTTCGGACAATCTAGGGATTCTGAATTGTTTGGATATAGAGGGCTTTTATCCCTCGACGGTAACCCCCGATGTCGCCTGGTACATGGTAAGGGGAGAGTGATATCATGCTGTCCCATTTAATTTGTCTTTATCTGGGTGACTACCACTGTGGTTTGTAGCTGTGTATGTGGGCGTGGGCTCAGGGTTGTCTAGTTTTAAAGAAATTAACGTTTTCTGTTACAGTACCCTAGCTAAGAAAACTTGAATCATTACTAATCTGTCCCAGGAGAGAAATTCATCCAGCTCCCTGCTTTACAGGGAGACTATGGGGGTGGGGGGGAGAGTAACATGGTAGGTACAACAACCACAAGAAAGTTGAGGAACCCCAATCCCTACGATGTAGCAGAACAAACAAAGTAGTAGGGTTGGAAAAAATGGCACATCCAAAAACCACAAGTGACACGTGTCAATCCAATTCAAAGACTCAACACAGCAACTGTGTTTCATACATAGTAACATAGTAGATGACGGCAGAAAAAGACCTGCACGGTCCATCCAGTCTGCCCAACAAGATAAACTCATATGTGCTACTTTTTGTGTATACCTTACCTTGATTTGTATCTGTCATTTTCAGGGCACAGACCGTATAAGTCTGCCCAGTACTATCCCCACCTCCCAACCACCAACCCCGCCTCCCACCACCGGCTCTGGCACAGACCGTATAAGTCTGCCCAGCACTATCCCCGCCTCCCAACCACCAACCCCGCCTCCCACCACCGGCTCTGGCACAGACCGTATAAATCTGCCCAGCACTATCCCCGCCTCCCAACCACCAACCCCGCCTCCCACCACTGGCTCTGGCACAGACAGTATAAGTCTGCCCAGCACTATCCCCGCCTCCCAACCACCAACCCCGCCTCCCACCACCGGCTCTGGCACAGACCGTATAAGTCTGCCCAGCACTATCCCCGCCTCCCAACCACCAGCCCTGCCTCCCACCACCGGTTCTGGCACAGACCGTATAAGTCTGCCCAGCACTATCCCCGCCTCCCAACCACCAGCCCTGCCTCCCACCACCGGTTCTGGCACAGACCGTATAAGTCTGCCCAGCACTATCCCTGCCTTCCAACCACCAGTCCCGCCTCCCACCACCGGCTCTGGCACAGACCGTATAAGTCTGCCCAGCACTATTCCCGCCTCCCAACCACCAGCCCCGCCTCCCACCACCGGCTCTGGCACACACCGTATAAGTCTGCCCAGCACTATCCCTGTCTCCCACCACCGGCTCTGGCACAGACCATATAAGTCTGCCCAGCACTATCCTCGCCTCCCAACCAGCAGCCCCGCCTCCCTCCACCGGCTCTGCGACAGACCGTATAAGTGTGCACAGCACTATCCCCGCCTCCCAACCACCAGCCCCGCCTCTCACCACCGGCTCTGCCACTCAATCTCGGCTAAGCTCCTGAGGATCCATTCCTTCTGAACAGGATTCCTTTATGTTTATCCCACGCATGTTTGAATTCCGTTACCGTTTTCCTCTCCACCACCTCCCGTGGGAGAGCATTCCAAGCATCCACCACTCGCTCCGTGGAAAAAATACTTCCTGACATTTTTCTTGAGTCTGCCCCCCTTCAATCTCATATCATGCCCTCTAGTTCTACCGCCTTCCCATCTCCGGAAAAGGTTGGAAATTGTGGGATATAAGTGCTGTAAATAAATAAATTAATTAATTAATACCTTTCACAAGGAGCCTGCTTCAGGAGTCTGAAAGTGGATGTGTTGAAATATAGTTCTAAAACCAAAAAAAACCCAACTGTGAATCTCAAATAGGCAACACTGCTGGCAAAATCGGTCTCCAATCAGTGAGATCCCGACGGACCCATTCCGCTAAGGCTTCTTCTAGAGACCCTCATTGTGTTTTAATCTGATAATTGTGATTTCCCCATGAGACAGCCTTCAAGCTTGGAGACTGATTTTGGTAGCACGAAGAACGGATTCTGAGCACGATTTAAGAAAAGTGCTTTTTCACTAATTCACTTAGGGGAAGATGCACTAAAAAATCGTTAAAGCCCTTCCCTGACCGATTCCCTTAGCGAATCGGTAAGGAACGGGCGTGCATCAAGGAAAAGGAATGCAAATGAGCTACTACTGAAAAAGGTGTGAGCAACATCTAAATAAATAAATAGGTAAGAGGGGTTAGAAAGTAAGGTGACTAATTTAAAGAAAGGTCTGAGAGATGGTAAAATATTATCTCAGCTAGGGGAGGGGTGGATAAACATGTCCCGCTGCAGTGTGTGCAGCCCGAGTCAATCCTTGTGTGTGTGTGTGAGTGAGACTAACAAGTTAGTTACTTCTTCCATTAAAGGCCTGGTTGACGTGCCAAGCTTCCACCTGCTTCCTGAAGCAGAGAAGGGCAAAATTGCACCAGCAGGACCCGGCTGTACCAAGTATTCATGTTACTTTTGTGATATGACAGGCACGGCTTCTTCCCTCTGTTTTCTGAAAGGGTGTTTTTAATGCTTCTATTATTATTATTTAATTTGAATAATTTTAAATTGCATTATAAGTAGAGGAGTGTGGTAGCCGTGTTAGTCCACTCTTAAGGTTATCAATAGAAATCAAACAAAATAAAACATGGAAACGAAAATAAGATGATACCTTTTTTATTGGTAGGTAGAGGTGGGTTTTTTTAAGAGATCTTTACAGATAATCTGTACTTAAGTAAAGTAAAGTAGCAGGTCTAGATCGAAAAGTTATAACTCACAGAACAGTCCTTTTGTTACAGAGCATGCTGTGGTCCAGCTGATTGATGAGCACATACATAGTAATATAGTAACATAGTAGATGATGGCAGAAAAAGACCTGCACGGTCCATCTAGTCTGCCCAACAAGATAAACTCATATGTGCTACTTCTTGTGTATACCTTACCTTGATTTGTATCTGCCATTTTCTGGACACAGACCCTAGAAGCAGTGTTGCCAGGTGGAAAATTTTTTTCCCACCCAATCCAGCACAAAACCTGCCCAAACTCAAACCCCGCCCCTGACACCCCCACCCCCGCGTCATCACCCCCGCCCCCGCCGTCATCAACCCCGCCCCCGCCGTAACCGGCCCCGCCTCCCACGTCATCGGCCCCTGCCTCCTACGTCACTAACCCCGCCCAAAACGTCACTAACCCCGCCCAAAAACGTCACTAACCCCGCCCCCCGCGGCCGAAAAAGCCGCCCAAAAAACCGCCCTGAAGCCCAAAAAGCAGCCCAAAAAACCGCAACCCGCCGCGGGCAAAATTTCCCGCGGCGGGTCGCGGAAAACCTCCCAATTGGGCGGTAAAACCGCCCACCTGTCAACACTGCCTAGAAGTCTTGCCCAGAACTAGCCCCACCTCCCAATCTCAGCTAAGCTTCTGGGAGGCACCTGACACCTACTCAGAGCTGGTGTTATTTTTTTTTTTTTTTCAGTAGTTAGGTGGCTTTGTTTTGTGTGCATTTGGAGGGAATAGGAAATGACCTCACTAACATCCATGGTCAGGAGCAAGGCATCAGCAGACCCCAAAGAGAGCAGCAGGTCCCAAGGGGAGGCAGGTTCCAAGCGAGCATTATACAAAGAAATTATAAAAGAAAAGACATAGCACTTAAGCTTAATGGGGGTGGGGGGAAACTAAACATAGTAACATAGTAGATGACAGCAGAAAAAGACCTGCACAGTCCATCCAGTCTGCCCAACGAAAAACCTATAAGTGTATACCTTACCTTGAATTTGTACCTGTCCTTTTCAGGGCACAGACCGTATAAGTCTGCCCAGCAGTATTTCCCGCCTCCCAACCACCAGTCCCGCCTCCCATCACCGGCTCTGGTACAGACCGTATAAGTCTGCCCTCCCCTATCCTCGCCTCCCAACCACCACCCCCTCTTCCCCCCAACTGCTCCGCCACCCAATTTCAGCTAAGCTTCTGAGGATCCATTCCTTCTGCACAGGATTCCTCTATGCATATCCCACGCATGTTTGAACTCCGTTACCGTTTTTTTTGAGGGGGTACTTGGGAGTAACATAGTAACATAGTAGATGACAGCAGAAAAAGACCTGCATGGTCCATCCAGTCTGCCCAAGACAAACTCATATGTGTATACCTTACCTTGAATTTGTACCTGTCCTTTTCAGGGCACAGACCGTATAAGTCTGCCCAGCAGTATTTCCCGCCTCCCAACCACCAGTCCCGCCTCCCATCACCGGCTCTGGTACAGACCGTATAAGTCTGCCCTCCCCTATCCTCGCCTCCCAACCACCACCCCCTCTTCCCCCCACCTGCTCCGCCACCCAATTTCAGCTAAGCTTCTGTGGATCCATTCCTTCTGCACAGGATTCCTCTATGCATATCCCAAGCATGTTTGAACTCCGTTACCGTTTTCATCTCCACCACCTCCCGCGGGAGGGCATTCCAAGCGTCCACCACCCTCTCCGTGAAGAAATACTTCCTCAGGAAAGATGTCAGGAAGTATTTCATGTTTAAAGACCTCATCAAGAGGAGAGAGCATGAATTGTATCACTTCACATCACTTCAATAAAATAAAATTAAAATAAAAAAGAGGTATATGAAAGTAACCTCGCAAAGCAGCCTGTTCCAATATTTAACCCCCAAACTAGATCTTAGCCCTGGTTTAACAAAACTCTTTCCAGATGGTTAGGTTCTAAAAATACATGTTCTTTACCCTGATGGTGAATAACACAACAACAGGGAAAAGAAAGAAAAACTGTAGCCCCCCCCCCCCCCCCCCACACACACACACATGACAAAACTTTTGATTTCAAGGAAAGAAGAATTTTCCTCTGCTTCTGGGTAGCAAACGCATGTTTTTAATGCTTTTTAACTAAAGCTTATCATTTAGGCTTGGAAAATAGACCAGTTCTTAGGCTTAGTAATCATGGAATCAATTGAAATTCAGATCTAAACGATCAATTAGCCAAATGAAGCAAACACTCTCTATGGAAGCCCTAAAGCTTAGAGCGAGCCATCTGCTTGTCTAATAACCAATAAAAATAGTATATTGATTAATCTGATTAGGAATAAGAGCTGGGCCATTCCAGCACTCATCAGCCATTATAAATCAGCCCTCATAATCTGATCATTTAATTTTTGGATTCAGTGTCAGAAGTGTCACCGAGCGGAAATATGTTTCTATATTAGATCCTCCAGCTGGCTTCATTTACCACAAACTCAAATAAGCTGCCAGGAGAAAATGTCGCCGGATAAAGTCTTTGGTGGCCGCTTTGATCAGTCCAGTTTCTAGCTTTTGGTCTGGAAGTTCTTTGATGCACTTGCAGCTTTGTGAAAGGTAGGGCTCGGACGGTCAGAGGTCACCAAGCGCAGACTGAGCTAACCCTGTTTTTCTGCCGTTCCCAAAGGGATTTGCGGTTCTGTTTCTCCCAAATCCGGGACCTCCTTACACTGCCACCGGGCTGGTTGGGCGGCTGAGTTGACGAGGGATGTGCCTTGCAATGCAGCAGGTCACTGGTTTGATCCCTGAATTAAGCTGGCTGGGGCTAGGGATGTTGCAGAGACTGGGGTAGGTGGGGGAAGGAGTGACTCATTTCTCTGCCCTTCACGTGTTACTCTTATGCAAGTTCTATAAGGTACTCTACTTATGGGTGTGAATGTGTAGAATAATGATTTGTTCACATATGCTCAAAAGTGCCAGTATTCTGTCTAAGCGCTATTCTGTAAAATGCCCACTTAACTTGCATAGTGTGTATTTGAAAAGGGGAGTATGTATGAGCCAGGGACGTAACCAGACCTTGCGGTGGGAGGGGGCCATAGCCCAAGGTGGGGGGGGGGGGCACACTTTAGTCTGCCATCCCGCCGCCTCGCTCCCCCCACCGCCTCACCGCTTCCCCTCACCGCCTCGTCACTCCCCCCAGTAGCAAATACCTTTGCTGGCGGGGACCCCAACCCCCGCCAGCCGAAGCCTTCTTCAGCGCCAGTCTCCAGCGCAGCCACGTTCTCTGCCCTGCTCTTTCTTCTTTCTGACGTCCTGTGCATGCTCCATTACATGAAACTGAGCATGAGACCGGCACTGAAGAAAGCTTCAGCTGGCGGGGTTGAGGACCGCCCCCCCCCCCCCCCCCCCAGCAAAGGTATTTGTTTTTGCGGGGGCTGCAATGAGGCGGTGAGGGGAAATGGCCGGGAGGTGAGGGGAAACGGCAAGGAGGCGAAGTGGTGGGGGGAGGGTGAGGAGGCAGTGGGGGGGGGATGCGGTCGGGCTCTGGCCCCCTCCCACCGTGAGGTCTGACTACGCCCCTGCATTGAACTCAAACTTGTTTGAGATAATGTGGAATATAAATGTCACCTACATGTCGAGTGCACTGGTATTCTGTAACCGAACGTAGCCACCTTGGTTTCAGTATACTGTAGGGCTCCTACTGCACGTCCTCGGGGAGCCTAAATGGAGGTGCCCGATTACAGAATTAACCCCTTCAGGATTCAGGAAACAGAGGATCAGTAGCAATCTGCTGGCTCAGTGTTCATCCTTCCCCTGAGAAGTTCTGTGGGATTCACTTGCTCTGTGTATTTCTGTCTTGTTGCAGAACTGCAGCTTGGTGGATAACTTTGCTGAGCGATTTGTTCAGGGCACTACACTTACCTTCTCTATGACCCGCCTCCGATACGAAGGGAACTACACTTGCATTGTGACCTACGAGGACAATGGGAAGAGGTACAATCTCACCAGAACAGCCGCTGTGAAGGTGGTAGGTGAGGAGAAGGAAACTCTGATGAATGTCACCTTGATAAGCCTAAGAATCTTGCACAGGCTACACCGCCTTGCAACACAACATGACGTGTCAAGGGCCACCCTTGGGGAAAATTGTGTTACTCTCTCTGCCTTGCTTTCATGCAATTCAGGTTTCCAATGTTTGTGGGTGGGTCGCCCACCTCTGAGGAGGCTCCATGTATTTGCTACTTAATGCTCTGATTATAATGTGGGTTGAAGATGTTTTGGCAAGAAGAGAGCGATTTAAATGCATGCTATCTTTGCGTTTCATTAATAATAATTTACTTAGATTTATATTATAGCTCAGATCCAGGGTGACACTTTCACATCATGGACAATTACACTATTAATTTTTATAACCCAATTATAGCTGAACAAACAATGGCGCCTAGAGATAGTGATTTGCCCAAGGACAGATGGTTCAGTAGTGAGACTTGCAGAAACACATGAGTTAATCCAGTGGCAGCCAATGTCCTCACCTGAATGCCGGAAATGCAAAAACTAGTTCTCGGTGTGGACCATTGCAGAATCCAGCAACGGAAAGAAATGAAAAACCTGAGCATTTTTAATTCCTTGATACCTAATGAAATGTGGTACCCCTTCATCCTCTTTGAATCTCTTGCAAGGTGGATGACATTGAAAATGTGAAGTTCCAGTGAGGTTAATAGATTTGCATATTATTGTATATGGGAAGTATCTTCCCCGGGGCGGCAACTCCCTACTCTTTGGGGAGCGGCCACCCCATTCGTGGCATTTACCTGTTTTGCCACGTTCCAAACCCGGCAGCGATTCCCTGGACTTGGTCGTTTCTGATTTTCGGCGATAATAGAAACCAAGGACGCCCATCTCAGAAACGACCAAATGCAAGCCCTTTGGTCATGGGAGGAGCCAGCATTCCTAGTGCACTGGTCCCCCTGACATGCCACGACACCAACCGGGCACCCTAGGGGGCACTGCAGTAGACTTCATAGATTGCTCCCAGGTACACAGCTCCCTTACCTTGTGTGCTGAGCCCCCCCCCCCAAAACCCACTACCCACAACTGTTCACAACTACCATAGCCCTTACGGGTGAAGGGGAGCACCTAGATGTGGGTACAGTGGGTTTCTGGTGGGTTTAGGAGGGCTCACATTTACCACCACAAGTGTAACAGATAGGGGGAGGGATGGGCCTGGGTCCGCCTGCCTGAAGTGCACTGCACCCACTAAAACTGCTCCAGGGACCTGCATACTGCTGTGATGGACCTGAGTATGACATTTGAGGCTGGCACAAAATATTTTTAAAGATGTTTTTTGAGGGTGGGAGGGGGTTGGTGACCACTGGGGGAGTAAGGGGAGGTCATCCTCGATTCCCTCCGGTGGTCATCTGGTCATTTCGGGCACCTTTTTGTGGCTTGGTCGTAAGAAAAACAGGACCAGGTAAAGTCGTCCAATTGCTCGTCAGGGACGCCCTTTTTTTTTCCATTATGGGTCGAGGACGTCCAAGTGTTAGGCACGCCCAAGTCCCGCCTTCGCCACTCCTCTGACACGCCCCGGGAACTTTGGACGTCCCTGCGACGAAAAGCAGTTGGGGACGTTCAAAATCGGCTTTCGGTTATACCGATTTGGACGACCCTGTGAGAAGGATGCCCATCTTCCAATTTGTGTCGAAAGATGGGTGTCCTTCTCCTTCGCAAATGAGACTGTTTATAGCCATAATGGATAACAAAACAAAAACGTTTAGGACTAAAACTTCCAATGTTTTGGTCTAGACCTGTTTTTAGAATGAATAAATGGCCAGTTGACCACTGGAGGGAATCAGGGATGACCTCCCCCCCCCCACACTTTACTCCCCCAGTGGTCACTGACCTCCTTCCACCCCCCAAAAAAAACGTGAATAAAAATAGTGTTCACCAGTCTCTATGGTGGGTTCGGTCCACTGTAGACAGCTGGTCCCAGGCCCTTCCGTCCCCCTACCTGTTACACTTGTGGTGGAAACTGTGAGTCCACCAAAACTCACCAGAAACCTACTTTACCCACATCTAGGTGCTCCCCTTCACCCGTAAGGGCTATGGTAGTTGTGTACAGTTGTGGGTAGTGGGTTTTAGGTGGGTTTGGAGGACTTAGTAGACAAGATAGCAATGGTGAGACGTGTACGTGGGAGCATTTATATGAAGTCCCCAGCGGTGCCCCCTAGGGGTGCCCCCTTGCTCTCCCGCGATATCTGGGGGACCATTCTGCTAAAAATGCTGGCCTCTCCTACATCTCAATAGCTTACTTTTCTACATTTTTCACTTGTACGGCCTGAAAAGATAAACACACAGAGCACGAAATCTTGTTACAAGCAGTATTAAAAAAAAAAAAAGATACGACGTTTTGCAGTTTTGAAAATGGTCACGTTTTCTATTCAAGATTTGGGACGTTTAGCGCAAAACGTCCGAAGTCTGACTTGGACGACATATCGAAAACGCCCCTCCGTGTAAACTGCTACTGAGGAAGCCTTTACAAAGTCCTGCTAATCTAGGGGTGGACCTTGTGGCACAACAGAGTAGCCAGTGGGTAAAAAAAATAAGACGTCATAAGTCCTTGGAAGATAAAAGGAGTGGCCAGTTAAATGGCGGACTTGCAGTGCAACGCTGGATACAGCCTGGAAATAGGGAAGCAGGTGGTAAAAACACTTCCAGATTGAGCAGCGACTAGTTCATTGTGTGGAAGGGCAACTGTTTTTAGTCGAAGGCTTGCGGTCATTCTGTGATGGAGACGGAGAGCAGTGCAGGGGACACGTGAAAGGCAATTTTATAAAAGGGGTTGCCTAGTTAAAGGGCCATTGAAAATGCCTACGCAGTAAAGATGAGTAGAGCGTCCCCCCGGCCCTAGGGACAAAGCTTTCCCCCTCTGCTCCGGGAAGCATCCCACACCTTTTAGGACGGCCGACGATGTGACAGACTACAAGTCAGTAAGATGCAGATTCTTTTAATAAGTCTAAATTAAACAGTATACAGCAAACTTCTGCATAAAGGTACGTGTCATATATTCCCGAGAGTTTCCTGCAGTCCCTTACTTAAGGCCTCCACCTGGAAAATATAGTCCAGGCCAGATTTTCCTAGTGTTCCCATACAGCATAAATTCTAAGCACACCTTGCTCACAAATAAGCAAAGGAAACCTTTTCTTCATATTATCCATAACAATTTGACTTGTGGTCTCTTGTTTAACACCTTCTACAGTTTTAAAGAGTTGCTCCATTTTACTTAGTAAAGAAGTCATCTCTTCTGTAGGTTTGGAGACAGTCACGCCCAACTTTCGAAGAGCTTTCCATACAGCAGGGCTCTGTCTGAATTCCCACCCACTGTGAGCTCTTTTCTTTGACAGCATCTCAGTCCAGGGGGCCACCCTCGGAGGGACAAACCTTTGCAACAACCTCAAAAGTTAGGCCTCCTTTACCAGCAGCCACTAACGTAGCCAGACAAGGTGGGGCGTATCAGGCCCCATAGCAGTGGGTGTTCCCTCACCCATCAAAAAGGCAGGGCTACACTCTCTGGACCCAGATGGAAAAGGTTTGGTGGGATACTACTCAATCTTTTGCTGAGCTTGGGAAGAATCTGGTTTTTTTTTTTAGCATATCTGGGTTTTGAAAAGGTTTGGACAAATTCCTAGAGGACGGGTCCATAGTCTGCTATTGAGACGGGCATGGGAAGCAACTACTTGTCCTGGGATTTGTAGTATAGAATGTTGCTACTCCTTGAGATTCTGCATGGAATTGTGTCACTCTTTAGGATTCCAGAATCTTGCTATTCTTTGGGGTTCTATATGGAATGTTGCTACTCTTTGAGATTCTGCATGCAATCTTGTCACTCTTTAGGATTCCAGAATCTTGCTATTCTTTGGGGTTCTATATGGAAAGTTGCTACTCTTTGAGATTCTGCATGGAATCTTGTCACTCTTTAGGATTCCAGAATCTTGCTTTTCTATATGGAATGTTGCTACTCTTTTTGAGATTCCCGAATCTTTGTCACTCTTTAGGATTCCAGAATCTTGCTATTCTTTGGGGTTCTATATGGAATGTTGCTACTCTTTGAGATTCTGCATGCAATCTTGTCACTCTTTAGGATTCCAGAATCTTGCTATTCTTTGGGGTTCTACATGAAATGTTGCTACACTTTGAGATTCTGCATGGAATCTTGTCACTCTTTAGGATTCCAGAATCTTGCTATTCTTTGGGGTTCTATATGGAATGTTGCTACTCTTTTGAGATTCTGGAATCTTGTCACTCTTTAGGATTCCAGAATCTTGCTATTCATTGGGGTTCTACATAGAGTGTTGCCACGATTTGGGTTTCTGCCAGTTACTTGTGACCTGGCTTGGCCACTGTTTGGAAAACAGGATACTGGTCTAGATGGACCATTGGTCTGACCCAGTATGGCTACTCTTATGTTCTTATAATTAAATCCCATTCCTTTTCACCAATCCAATTATCTATGGGGTATTTCTTGTTACCTGACTCTCCCCACTGTGCTACCTTACAAACCAGGATTTAAGCGCCATTTCTTTTCACTCTTTAAATTAGCTACAGGTTTTGCTTCTCCACATGCTCTCTCCCCCCCCCCCCCCCCCCCCACACTGTGCTACCATATAACCAGGACAAACATCACTTTCAGCTAGTGACGGGTTCTGCTTTTGCACGTTCTCTCCCCCTCTGTGCTCGAGGAACTGAATATGTGTACTCTAGAGGGATGAGATGTTTAAATATTTGAAATGTATTAATATGCAAACAAATCTTCTCCAGAGAAGGGGAAGCGGTAGAACTAGAGGACATTATTTGAGGTTGCAGGGGGGTGGGGGTCAACTTAGGAGTAATCTCAGGAAGTGTCTTTAGCACAGAAAGGGTGGTGGATGTCTAGAATGCCCTCCCGTGGGAGGTGGTGGAGATGAAAACAGTAATAGGATTCAGAAGACACTCTGGGAGGCGGGGGGGGGGTGGAGGCACGAGGAGGAGTATGGGCAGTGGCGTTCCTGGGGGGGGGGTGGGAGCGGTCCGCCCCGGGTGCACGCTGCCAGGGGGTGACGCGCGCGCCTGCCCTCCGTTGTTCCATGCTTCTTCTCTGCCCTGGAACAGGTTACTTCCTGTTCCGGGGCAGAGAAGAAGCATGGAACAACGGAGGACAGGCGCGCGCGGCACCCCCCCCCCCCCCCCCCCCCCCCCCCGGCGGCGTACACCCGGCGGGGGAGCGGGGTGTTCTTTCACGGAGGTGTCCTTTCGCTGGGGGGGGGGGGGGGGCGCTGCACCCGGGGGGCGGGGCGAATCGGCGATTTGCCCCGGGTGCCAGCCCCCCTAGGAACGCCACTGGGTATGGGTGCTCATTTTAGTAGAGGTGGTACAGTCATGCCAACCACCATGGGGTGATTATAGATCCTGGGTAGCTGGCATCGTGTTAGCGGCATTAATAATCTTAATCCCCAATAAAATGTTCATGTTAATCACAGTTAACTATTTTTTTCTTTTCAAACTTTTTATTTTTATTTTTGTGGACTATTAGGGTACTGTTCAAACTTCATTGTTTCAAGTCCACACGTGCTTTTTACCTGTGAGATTTGCACCAGTTTCAAAAGCAAAATTCCACATGCCTTTCTTTTGCAATGTGCGGTGGGTGCAAAGTCTATTCGGTCGCTTGCACCTGCCTTTCCCATGGGCAGAATTTAGCTGGAAAAGTGTGTGGGTGAAGTAGGCAGGTACTGCCCCCTCCTGACCGACATATGCCACATCGCTCCTCTCAGTTCAACTGGCATTTATGTTTAAACATTTTATTAAACCAATAGCCAGCAAACCAAAATGAAACAGCATGCACAAAATGTAATATTAGAACATGTAGACATATAATCACAAGAAGGGTGGGCTCTTTTCAGAGAGCCGATTTAATACAGATAAAGTACTTTTTAACCTGCTTAAAATCACTTTCAGAATTCGTTTTGTTTGTTTATTCATTTGTAACATGGTATTTGCAGGTGGCTCTGATGAAGATCTGATTTTATGTTGTCCATGCTGTGTTCAGGATTTACATGTTTTAGTAACGTGCCGACGTGGGACTCTGATGAAGACCTGTTCTTCAGCTGTCTGTGCTGTGGTCAATAGATCTGTTCTTCAGCTTTCTGTGCTGTGGTCATGTTTGGGGGAGTGAAGTCATTTTCAAAGATTGTTTACCTACATAAAGCCTATTGAAAATTGCTTTTGCCCCCAGCAAGGGCAGTTTCCCTGCGTCCAAAGAAGGGTAGAGTAGGGACGGAGTGGGTTAGGAGAAGCAAAGTACATCCAGGGCTTTCATGCATGTTCTTTTGGTTGGTGCATAATTTTAAAACAGGTGCAAACACACTCAGATACACTCAACCCACCTATCTGCAGCCAGCTGGATTTTCAAGTGGAAACCCGGCACTGGATTTGCGTGTGGAAATCTGCTTACAGTTCCTCCTGTGGGGCAGTGAGCTCCATTTTCTACTTAAAAATTGCTTCACACTGTGTAGCGCATTCTTGTTTTAAATACAGTAGTTTTCTGTTTGTATGGGGGTGAAAAATCTGCTCCGCACCTGTCTGTGCTGTATTTACACTTTTTGTGGTGCATAGAGTTCTGTTGAGGAGCAGGATAGTGGTGTCCCATTTGGTTAATAATTATACTGTGGGAGAATTTTTTTTTTTTTTTTTGCAAAATCGTTGCGGACGTTTGTTTCTCTAAACTGTGTTTCCTTGGGCTTCAGTCAGATCCGTGCCTGGAATTGGGCCAGGATGGCATTTATCTGTCCTCTGAATATTCCCACAGCACAGCAATTTAATGGCCAAAAAAGGATTTTCTATTCTGGTGAGCGACTGATTCCATATGGCTGAGGCATTTGAATTAATGAGCAAGCTTTTATGACTTACTTTGTCGAGCAAATGAAAAAAGAAAAAGGAACATTGATTAGTGATATAATTAATAAGAGCAAAAGGTCCCTGAGGATTTTGATACTTTCTTTTGCAGGGTCTCCTTATAATGCAAAACCCCCAGTGATTCTGCTGCCTAACAATATGACGACCTACGAGTTCGAAGCAGGTAACGCAGAAGAGTAATGCAATTTTTTTTTTTTTTTACTAATGCAGAAACCCTTTAGCCAGTAACGCTGAAGCCCCTGTTGGGGTTGTGCTCAATGCTAATAATTTTACAATGCACAGTAATGCTAGAGCTTGTCAACTGCTGGCGGGTGCCAGCTGCAGTGTGATGGTCGATAGCGGGCCACAGCTGCTCTTGGAAAAAGGTCCAGGTGTCCAGACTGGCAGAAATTCATTTAATCCATTTCTAGCCCATCAGTCAGATGCTGTTATAAATAGAAATGATTTTTCTTTCAGTCCGTTGTCTAATGTCGGACGGCTGCCTTCCCGCCATGCAACTGATTAGCAAGAATGCAGTGGTCGGGTGATCGATGGTGCCCTACAACATGAATAAAATAATCCTAGCTACGAACATATGCCCCCCCCCCCCCCCGATATTCAGCGCTTTTTAACTGGCCAGGAACGGCTCCTGCCCGGCTAAATAGCCTTAAGCCGCTAGTATCCAATTAATACCGTTTAGAAATGCCCTTGTTTCACTCCTGCATAGTCTGCTGTGCCTGGATTTGGCTCTAAGTCGGCGTCAGGTGGTCAATATTCAAAGCGAATTTAACAGGGCAGGGGAGGCTCTTCTGCAGTTAAACAGCCCAAATAGCGCCGCTGAATATCAGAACTAACTGGTCAGAGTGAAACCGGCTATTTTGTGGGTGGTCCGGGGTGGAGTCGGCATTTAAAAGGTTAAGTTTAACTGGCCAAAGGGGGGACCCATAAAAAGTAGTCCTAGCTTTGTCTGGTTTAACTTGACCAGTTAAGCGTTTGGTTGTCTGCACGTACCTGAATAGTCGATACTGGTGCTCGGACAAGATCTGGTATTGAATATTCCAAAAAAACAACAAGGCAAGCAATCTGCAAGATCCAACGTGGAGAATAAACGAGCAGATCAAAGTGACATCCAAAGGATTTTATTAGAGATATCGTGCATAAGAAAGTTGCCCGACACAGGCCGTGTTTCGCCCACAGAGGGCTGCGTCAGGGGCTAAAATGTTTCCTCCCGAAAAGAACAACTAAAATGTATCCTCCCAAAAGGAACAATTGCAATACTCATATAAGGACAAGAAAGAGTAAATGAAGAAAAACCAGTACAGCTTCAGTGACGGAGTACTGCTTTGTGATTTGAGCAGGGGCGTATCTGCGTGGGGCCACAGGGGCCTGGGCCCCCGCAGATTTCGCCCTGGACCCCCCTACCGCCGTCAACCCTCCCCCGCTGCCGTTGCTTACTTTTGCTGGCGGGGGACCCCAACCCCCGCCAGCCGAGGTCCGCTTCCACCTGCCGCTGCCTTTTAAAATATTTCGAGCGCACGAAAAAAGAAGTTCAAATCTCCCGTGAAAACAGAACAAAACACAAAAAAGGCGGAAGATAAACCAAAACAGACCAAAAACAAGGGAGTAAGAGCGCCAGAAAAGTTTAATAGGACCCTACACGGTCCGTGTTTCGGCCAACAGGCCTTCCTCAGGGGTCCTGAATCTGACGTTTACAGGTACACCTCCAAGATATTCGTGAAACAAAAAACCAAAATACTTGCTGTCTCACAGCAGTAACTGCACTGATCTGAAGCACATTCAAGATGAACAATGCAGCACAGTGTCTCACACCTCAGGACAGTGTGTAGGAAGATCAGTGCAGTTACTGCTGTGAGACAGCAAGTATTTTGGTTTTTTGTTTCACGAATATCTTGGAGGTGTACCTGTAAACGTCAGATTCAGGACCCCTGAGGAAGGCCTGTTGGCCGAAACACGGACCGTGTAGGGTCCTATTAAACTTTTCTGGCGCTCTTACTCCCTTGTTTTTGGTCTGTTTTGGTTTATCTTCCGCCTTTTTTGTGTTTTGTTTTTTAAAAATATTTCTTCAGCTGGCGGGGGACCGCAACCCCCGCCAGCCGACCCGAGGTCTTTAAAGTTCTTCTTCGTCCTCCGTGGCCGTGCTGCTGTTGAATCCAGTTCGGAGTCTGTCTGACGTCGCAGCACATTGTACGTGCAGGACGTGCTGCGACGTCAGACTCCGAACTGGATTCAACAGCTTTCAACAGCAGCACGGCCACGGAGGACGAAGAAATATTTTTAAAGGCAGCGGCAGGTGGAAGCGAACCTCGACTGGCGGGGGTTGGGGTCCCCCGCCAGCAAAGGTAAGCAATGGCAGCGTGGGAGGGTTGGCGGCGGGAGGGGGGTGGAGAGAGTCGTTGGTGGCGGGGGGGGGGGTCTGGCAATGGCGGGGAGGGGGGCTAAAATGTGCCCTCTAGCTGTGGCCCCCCCTACTGCCGGAGTCCAGATACGCCCCTGGATTTGAGCACATAATAGGACTTTCCGTCTGTACTGGTTTTTCTTCATTTACTCTTTCTTGTCCTTATATGAGTATTGCAATTGTTCCTTTTGGGAGGATACATTTTAGTTGTTCTTTTCGGGAGGATACATTTTAGCCCCTGACGCAGCCCTCTGTGGGCGAAACACGGCCTGTGTCGGGCAACTTTCTTATCTACGTTATCTCTAATAAAATCCTTTGGATGTCACTTTGATCCAAACTGGTATTGAATATTGCCATGCGGCATATGTAGGGTGCGAAGAAAACACAGTAATATCGCTGCAGACCGTTCAAAGCACAGCAGCAAGACCGATATTCAAAAAGTCGAAATGCGAAAGAGTAACCCCACTACTTGTGATGCTACCCTGGCCTCCCAATCAAGGCCGGGTTGTTTTTTCAAAACTAGCGTTATAATTTTCTAAATACTGTTCGGCATGTCTCCTGATTACATGCTAGACCTGATTGAACTATCACCAAAAAGTGCAAATCCTGGAACCAGAGGCTCCTTATCACTTCACCTACCCAACTGCAAAAACATAATTTACAAATCCATCTATACGGTGGGGTTTAGTTAATCTGGGTTCTAAATGGTGGAATTCAATTCCCAAGGTCACGAGAGGCATTGCAACCTATCTCCAGTTCAGAAAAGAACTAAAAACCGACCTATTCAAGACATGTTGTGATTAATTATGCGTGTTACTGATGTTCCATAACTACTCTGTAATAATAACAATACTCCACAATCCTTTTATAAGCGTAATGCAGCTCTGTAATTTCTCTAACTGCTAAACTGTAAGCCACATTGAACCGAAACTCGCTTTTGGATAATTATGGGATACAAGAATGTATAAAATAAAATAAATAAATAACAAACTGAATATTTAGCCCTAGGAGTCTGTGAAACACGCCAGACTGCTCTCTTACGGAAAACCAATGCTGTATCTGCAGTCCTTGTAGGGTTTGGCGAGGAATGTCCCTCTCATGTGGTGGGAATAAAGACCAGGGTTGCCCCACTCTGAAGTGAGCTGGATGAGAAACTGGACCCATGCTTTATGGTCCCTTCAAACTATGGGCCCCTTTCACTAAGCCGCGTACGCGTCTACGCGCGCCAAAATGGAGTTCCTTCCCGACTACTGCGTGGCTCTTGCGGTAATTTCATTTTTGGCGCACGTCCGACACGCACGTCTGAAAAATATATATTTTTTAAATTTTCGGACGCGTGCAGGTCATTAGCGCCCGGATTCTTTACCGCTAGCTAGGTCAGTGGTTGGCGGTAAGGTCTCAGACCCAAAATGGACGCGCAGCAATTTTGATTTTGCCGCACATCCGTTTTCGGCAAAAAAAACCCCCGCCTTTTTTTAGAGGCGCGGTGAAAAATGGATTGGCGCGCACCCCAAACCCGCGCCTACACTACCGCGAGACATTTTTCAGCACGCCTTTGCTGGGTAATCCGTCCTGTGTTCTTGGTAGAGACAGGTAGAAGGCTCGAGGTAATGTTTTTTTTTTTTTCTCCGCTCTCCTTCCTAGGACAGCAGGCTCAACTCCAGTGCGAGGTCAGCTTCTCTTTTGTGAAAAACTCCCGGACAGATGTTTGGTGGACCATCGATGGAAAAAATGTAGATGATATCGCAGATCCAAAGATAAATGTCACAGAAAGGTAACATTGCTCCTCTTTCGGTAACTATAGCCCTTTTCAAACTGGGAGGGGGGGGTCCTTTTACTAAGCCATGTAAGTGCCTACGTATGTCCAGCACAGGTCAATTCTGAGTTATCGCACGGCTACCACGTGGCCCGGACGGTAATTTCAGTTTTTACGTGCGTCCACTACACACGCGCTGAACACCTGACACAGAGAGACAGTCCCTGCTCAATAGAGCTTACAATCTAAAATAATACAGACAAACAACACAAGGGCGAGGGAAGTACTGGGTGAGAAGGAACAAGGATAGGGGAATTGAGTAGTGGTTAGGAGCCAAAACATTCCATCTAGAATCTCCAATAGTAGCAACATTCCATGTAGAATCTCAATAGTAGCAACATTCCATCTAGAATCTCCAATAGTAGCAACATTCCATGTAGAATCTCAATAGTAGCAACATTCCATCTAGAATCTCCAATAGTAGCAACATTCCATCTAGAATCTCCAATAGTAGCAACATTCCATATAGAATCTCAATAGTAGCAACATTCCATCTAGAATCTCCAATAGTAGCAACATTCCATGTAGAAGCCTGTCCTTGTGCGTCCACGCAGGCTTCTGTTTCTGTGAGTCTGACGTCCTGCACATACGTGCAGGACGTCAGACTCACAGAAACAGAAGCCTGCGCGGCCGCGTTGCTCATCTGCAAGGCAGGCTTCTACATGGAACGTTATTATTATTAACATTTGTATAGCGCTACCAGACACACGCAGCGCTGAACATCTGACACAGAGAGACAGTCCCTGCTCAATAGAGCTTACAATCTAAAATAATACAGACAAACAAGACAAGGGCGAGGGAAGTACTGGGTGAGAAGGCACCAAGGGGAGGGCAATTGAGTAGTGGCTAGGAGCCAAAAGCAGTGGCGAAAAGGTGGGTTTTCAGCATAGATTTGAAAACAGGTAGAGATGGAGCTAGACGTACAGGCTCAGGAAGTCTATTCCAGGCATAAGGTGCCGCGAGGAACGAAGTCTGGAGTTAGCAGTGGAGGAGAAGGGGGACGACAAGAGAGATTTGTCCAGTGAGCGGAGTTCACGGGGAGGAATGTAGGGAGAGATGAGAGTGGAGAGGTAATGGGGGGGGGGGGGGGGGGGCTGCAAAGTAAAAGGACCCCTAAGTTTGATGTTTTGTGTCCTGAAACTCTGCCCTCTTTTTCTCTGGATATGGGATAACAGTGCATTTCTCCTGTAAAACAAGCAGGAACTTTGCTGTTAGCTCAGGGTTTTATGTTGTAGTAATATTGTTGTTATGCATTTTCGTTGTACGTATGGGTTTTTATTATTGATTTGTATGTTATGATATTTTTGGGAGATAATGTACACTGCATTGAGTTTTCCTATTGGTGTCCACTCCAGTATCTGTTATTAGATTAGATAAACTTTCCAAGGGATTTATGCTGGGTTGTCATGTCTTTCCTAGTGTGCAGGAGGACGCCTATGGTAATAAGGTCATCAGGGAGGTGCTGATCATCAAAGACGTCACCGCTGAGGTCCTGAAACGGAGCTACACCTGTTATGCGAAGAACACTTTAGGAGAGACCTCCCAACAGGCCTTGGTGAAGCTCAAAGGTGATAAGAAAATGGCTGAATTGGGCACATGATTCGGTCGGAACATGGCTTCCAGTTAGGGACAATGGAACATCTTTCTGGCGGGAGTCCTTCCCCAAGCTCTCCAACTGCTGATGCTGTTTTGGGCAAAATATTGGGGGAGGGGGATGGCCATGGCCCCTGTGGCTTACCCCATTCCGTTGCCTGCTTCCCACACAAGTTCATGTTCCTTAGTAACGCTCATGACGTTGAGCCCTTACGCCAAGCCCCCTCCCTACCCATCTTCAAATCCTTGGTCAAAGCCCACCTCTTCAATGTTGCTTTTGGCACCTAACCTTTATACTTTTCAGGAAATCTAGACTGCCCCAATTTGACTGACTGTACATTTGTCCTTTAGATTGTAGGCTCTTTGAGCAGGGACTGTCCTTCTATGTTAAATTGTACAGCGCTGCGTAACCCTAGTAGCGCTTTAGAAATGTTAAATAGTAGTAATAGTAGTAGTAGTAGTAGACATGCATCAGATTTGGTTGAATAACCGAATATAAGACATAGTACATAGAATTTATTTTTATATTCCCGAAAATGTATTTTTCTTCAATTTGATGTTTGTCATGTAAGCCGCATTGAACCTGAGCTTATCTCGGGATAAAAATGTCAAAAACAAAATACAATTTTATTCTCAATTTATAACACGGTGCTTCCTCCCTTTTTTTTATTTCTTAAAGAGGCAATTCGTGACTGAAGGTTGCCACTTTTGTGTGTTCCGGAGGCTCAGTGGCAGTAATGCCCAGTGTTGCCATATAAAAAAAAAAATTCCCACCCAAAACAGCCCAAAACCCGCCCAAAAACCGCACACACCCCACCCCCGACGTCATCAGCCCTGCCCCTTCCGTCATCACCCCCACCCCCGCCGTCATCAACCCCGCCATCATCACCCCCACCCCCGACGTCATCACCCCCGCCCCTTCCGTCATCACCCCCACCCCCGCCGTCATCAACCCTGCCCCTTCCGTCATCACCCCCACCCCCGCCGTCATCACCCCCACCCCCGACGTCATCACCCCCGCCCTTCCATCATCACCCCGACCCCCGCCGTCATCAACCCCGCCCCCGCCGTCATCAGCCCCACCCCTTCCGTCATCACCCCCATCCCCGACGTCATCACCCCCACCCCTTCCGTCATCACCTCCACCCCCGCCGTCATAAACCCCGCCCCCGCCGTCATCAGCCCCGCCCCCGCCATCACCCCCGCCCCTTCCGTCATCACCCCCACCCCCGCCGTCATTAACCCCACCCCCGCCGTCATCAACCCCGCCCCCGCCGTCATCAGCCCCACCCCTTCCGTCATCACCCTGCCGTCATCAGCCCCGCCATCATCGCCCCGCCCAATAAGTCACCTCGCCCCGCCCAATACGTCACCAAACCCCGCCTCAGTCGCCGTTAGCCCCACCCCCCGCCGGCCGAAAAACCGCCCAAAACCCACACGAAAAAAAAAACCAAGCCCAAAAAACCGTAACCCGCCGCGGGCAAAAGTTTCCCGCGGCGGGTTGCGGAAAACCGCCCAATTGGGCGGGAAAACCGCCCATCTGGCAACCCTGGTAATGCCCTCTTCCGTTCCAACAGACTGATTTCATTTGTGAGCTGAAACTGGGTGGATAGAGGGGATAGAGAAGGGAATGCCGGCCATTGTACAACAGCGCCACCCAAAGGCCGGACTCAAATTTCACTTGTACCAGGTTCAGAGGCAGGCGCTGTCTGTTGCCCTGGTAGAAGACAACTTGCTGTCATAGCTGGCATAGATGGAGGAGTTTTAAAATGCTCAGGTTACATTTATTTTTTATTTTTATTCTTGAAATTATTTATGACTAGTAAAAGAGGGCCGTTTCAGAGCAAATGAAACGGGCGCTAGCAAGGTTTTCGTCGCCACCCCCCTCCCTCTCTGGCCAACCCCTTCGTTGTTCTGCCATTGCTCCGCCCCCAACATCATGACGTTTGACGCGAGGGCGGGGCCTAGAGCGATTTCCACCCCGCCTCCCTGCCTCCCTCCCTGCCAACCCCTTTCGTTGTTCTGCCATTGCTCCGCCCTCGAGGGCGGGGCCCGGAGCGATTTTGGTGGCTTCACCACCACGAACCTTCGAACCTTTTTGAAGGAAGTCAGGGCTTGGCTTCACTGACGTCAGTGTCCTCAGAACGTTGAGGGTGAGTTTTATTATAGTAGATTATTATTAATTCAAGGTTCTGTCTCCAGAGCCCCAGCCTGCAGTGTTGAGTGAATTTCTTCCCAGTCCTTTGCATGTTTAAAGCATCAGTTCTGATTGATTCTGGCCAAACCGTGTGGCAAGACCAGGTGGTTGCCTAGGGCAGCAAGCAGAACCTACTGTAACCTGCATATTTATAGGATTGTTGTATGGTGATCATGATTGATGAATTTAATTATCAAAATCTTGGTGCGAGGATGGGGGGGGGGGCTTGGGGCTGCATGCTGGAGTTAATTTTGGGGGGGGGGGGGAGAGTATAAAACTGAAGGTTCACCTAGGTCGCTGGACTACTTGATAATATAGTTTTCATTTGCATGGCACACCTGGAAAACAAAATGCCCGTTTCCCAAAGGAACTGGAATTAAACTAGACATCTGTCTTTTGTGTGCAGCTGTCACTCCGAGATATATTACAGAGCTGGCATGTGGCCTGGGAGCGACTCTCGTCCTTGTGCTGGTCTTGATCACAGTATATCACGTTTATTGGCTGGAAATTGTACTTTTCTACCGGGCCCACTTTGGAACGGATGAAACTATTGGAGGTAAGGGGTACTTTCGGTACAGCTGTCTTCTAGAAAGGTTTCACTAACGAGCACATTGAATACCAGTGAGAGGTCCACCTGTTTCACCCCATTAGTTAGGCCCGTGGGTTTATTTACTTGGATTTTGCTCACATCTTTTCAGTAGTAGCTCAAGGTGAGTTACATTCAGGCACACTGGGTATTACCCTGTCCCTGGAGGTCTCACAATCTAATTTTGTACCTGAGGCAACGGTGTGGGGGGGGGGGGGGGGGGTTAAGTGAGTTGCCCAAAATCACAAGGAGCAGCAGCGGGATTTAAACTGGCCACTCCTCCACTAGGTTGGCTACAAAAAAGTCCTCAGACCAGGCCTGACTCAATACATCCAGACATCTAGTACCATTAGAGCAGTGACCTTCACTAGTTTCTCAAGCAGGGGCCGCTTTGATATTAAGATTTTAATGTTGAAGCCAGGACCATCACTGGCAACCCAGCACCATGAGCAGGTTATAATCAATTAAATAGGTAACTAGCCGTTAAGCCCGTAAGAACGGGCTAGTTTTTTGTTTTCCTACCCCCCCCCCCCCCCCCCCCCCGTTCCACCAACCCTGCTCTCTCCCCTGCCCTCCCCCCACGGTCTGTTTCCATCAGTTCCGCCCCCTCCTTCCCTCCCTGCTCCCTCCTCCTCCGATTTCCACGCCCATGTCCAAGCCCTCCTCCCTATTGGGTGGGCTGTACTGCTGGTGGAGGTGGGGCTTGGACTTCTACACTCTCAGCATTCCGACTCTACTGCGCATTTGCAGGTGAGACGGTCACTTGCCGTTTATATGTTTGATGGCTGCTTATTTGCTCTCGGAGCAATATGTGTAGCTCAAATGAGTTTTGATTGTCAAGATTCACTCCCCCCCCCCCCCCCCCACTTCTTCCCAGCCCCCCACCCCACCACATCTTGCTCCTAACCTCCCTCTCTCCCCCAGCACTCTGTCTGCAATACACACTCTCCCTCAACCTCATCCCAGCCTCCTCCCCAAAATGGTCGCCCTCATCCCGTCCCCGGCACCTCCAAGCTGGAACTCCCTCCATTTTTGTTAAACACGGTGGCCAGTGCTGCTTTTGGAACAGTTCTGGTTTCTTCCAGTGTTTTGTGACTGTCGCTTGAGTTTCAGCTCACAGTCTTGTGAGAGTTTGGGCGCCAGTTGGCTCAGACTCGCTCAGAACTGTACAGTGCTGAAGGAAGACAGAACAGCAGGTCTCTGAGAAAGGTTGGAAGAGAGACTGTATACAAGGGGGGGGCAGAGTCACACTTAGGGGCTGACTGCAACCTCCCTCCTCTTCCCACCTGAATAACCATTACCTCCTGCACCTCCTCTTTGGTATCGCTTCTGGGTCCTTGACCAAGAGGCAGATGCAGCAACCAAATGTAAAAAAATCTAAATCGTTAAAGTCCCTAACGATTTTAAAATAACGAAAAATGCACCAAAAAAAAAAGTCACACATGCTGAGATCGGTATTGAAACGTACAATGTATCAAAGAATCACAATACACATCGTTAATCGGCCCCCAAATCATGCGCAGAGCAGCCAAGCGTTATGTTAGCTGCTCTGCGCATGCCACAAACAGTCAAAACACAAGCACATGGCTCCCAAATCAAAACAAAAATAAAAAAAAGGGTCGGGAGGGGGCAAAGGCGCTGATCAGGAGCGTCCTGTATGGCCGTCCTTGCCATTCCCCCCGCCCCACTTCCCCCTGCATTCTAAATTAAAAAGCAAGAAGAAAAGCAAACGTACCTTTAGCAGCCCCGGCCCCCCTCCCTTCCTCACTACTCTGTCTCCCCTCAGCTCCGCCTCCCGACATCCTCCGCCCTGTGCCCCGCCCCCTCTTGGGGTCGTCACCGCCATTCCCCTCCTCCATCGGGCCCCCCTCCCTCTTACCGGGCCCGTGCAGCGCCTCTCTCTTCTGTCTGAAGGCGCTGCACGGGCAAGAAGAAAGCTGATGCCTGCCTTCGCCCAGCTTCTGTCGCGCGTCTCTCTCCTCCTGGGCCCGCCCCTGTCTGACGTCGGTAACCTACGTAGACCTCTCGTTAGATTTCCTGCCTTTTTCCTGCGTAAAGGCAATCAGAAAAGGTTAGTGCATGTCGTTTCAATGGGGTTTTCACACTAATTGCTCATCTCCATTCCGTTTTCGTTAGCTGCTGGCTTCCTCGGTAAAAGCCCTTTGATGCATGCAGCGGATCAAATTTTCCTCGTTGGAGGGTCATTAAAGGCTCATTTAGCTTTAGTGCATCTGCCTCCAAGTTCTGTGTGCACAGAGGGGGGGGGGGGGGATTCCGTGCAAACCTTGCATTTCCCCAGGAGCAGAAAAGACTGAGATGATGAGAGAGAGAGAGAGAGCTAACTCTTCATGGCATCTTCTGCTATCTGCTTTCACTTGACCTGGGCAGCTCAGTATAATTGTCTTCTACTGTCCGTTCGGGATAAACCTGCTATTTAAGAAATTTAGCGTTACAGTTTGAAGAGGAGCTGAGTTCGGGTAGATGCACTAAGCTGCCAGTTCTCCCTAGTGAAGGAGTAGCTTAAATTTAAGCAGGGCTTTTTTTTGAGCGGGTACTTGGGCGTACTGAGTACTGGCACCTTTTCCATTGTCTGCTAAAATCAACCCAAGGTCCCCAAGATTTAATGAAAAAAGCTCAGGCTCTACACACCAATTCGGCCTTGTCATAGATTCTGTGACTGGTTGCAGGGGGCCTGGCTATTTTGGGGTGGGGTCCCTCAGTGATCACCCCACCCCTGAAGGGAGGCCTCGCAGTTGAGTACCAGCACCTTTTCCATTGTCTGCTAAAATTGACCCATGGTCCCCAAGTTTTAATGAAAGAGCTCAGGCTCTACACACCAATTCTGCCTTGTCATAGATTCTGTGACTGGTTGCAGGGGGCCTGGCTATTGTGGGGTGGGTCCCTCAGTGATCACCCAACCCCTGAAGGGTGGCCTGGCATTTGAGTACCGGCACCTTTTCCATTGTCTGCTAAAATCGACCCATGGTCCCCAAGTTTTAATGAAAGAGCTCAGGCTCTACACACCAATTCTGCCTTGTCATAGATTCTGTGACTGGTTGCAGGGGGCCTAGCTATTCTGGGGTGGGTCCCTCAGTGATCACCCCACCCCTGAAGGGTGGCCTCGCATTTGAGTACCGGCACCTTTTCCATCGTCTGCTAAAATCGACCCATGGTCCCCAAGTTTTAATGAAAGAGCTCAGGCTCTACACACCAATTCTGCCTTGTCATAGATTCTGTGACTGGTTGCAGGGGGCCTGGCTATTGTGGGGTGGGTCCTTCAGTGATCACCCCACCCCTGAAGGGAGGCCTCGCAGTTGAGTACCAGCACCTTTTCCATCGTCTGCTAAAATCGACCCATGGTCCCCAAGTTTTAATGAAAGAGCTCAGGCTCTACACACCAATTGTGCCTTGTCATAGATTCTGTGACTGGTTGCAGGGGGCCTGGCTATTGTGGGGTGGGTCCCTCAGTGATCACCCCACCCCTGAAGGGTGGCCTCACATTTCAGTACTGGCACCATTTTCGCTAGAAAAAAATGCACTGAATTTATGAGATCATGTGCTGTGTTCCCACTAGCTTTCCTTGGAAAAGTCAGCGCATCTCCCTGTGCCCTGCAATAATTGGAGATGGGGTGTATTAATAATGTTTCCCTTTAGAAGCTGTTATACAGAAAAAACATTTCACCCCAGAGATGGCCGTCAATTCCTGTGATCTTGATTGAGTGAAAGGAAGCACACCGATTGTAGTAATGAAGAGATTTCATTAATATCCATCAGGGCTGACCTAACGCTGTCTACTTCTAATTTTCCTTGCAGATGGGAAGGAATACGATGTGTACGTGTCCTACGCGAGGAATGCGGAGGAAGAGGAATTCGTACTGCTGACGCTCCGAGGAGTCCTGGAAAATGAGTTTGGATATAAACTATGCATCTTTGACAGAGACAGCCTCCCTGGGGGAAGTAAGTATACCCAGCGTGCCGCAGATTACTGGGTGGTCAGAATCAAAGCACGCATTGGGTCTTTATTTCTGAGACGTAGCTTGAAAGGTAGCGGCGTTATCGCCGCGTCGTCACCGAGATGAATTTGTGCCTTGCAAGAGCTGCTGTTACTGCGGCTCAGCGTTAATTGATTTTCTCAGTAGTTATCCGATGAAACAAACGTATTATTATTAACATTTGTATAGCGCTACCAGACGCACGCAGCGCTGAACACCTGACACAGAGAGACAGTCCCTGCTCGATAGCGCTTACAATCTAAAACTACAGACAGACAAGACAATTAAGGGCGAGGAAAGTACTGGGTGAGAAGGAACAAGGATAGGGGAATTGAGTAGTGGTTAGGAGCCAAAACATTCCATGTAGAATCTCCAATAGTAGCAACATTCCATGTAGAATCTCAATAGTAGCAACATTCCATCTAGAATCTCCAATAGTAGCAACATTCCATCTAGAATCTCAATAGTAGCAACATTCCATCTAGAATCTCAATAGTAGCAACATTCCATGTCGAATCTCCAATAGTAGCAACATTCCATCTAGAATCTCCAATAGTAGCAACATTCCATGTAGAAGCCTGTCCTTGTGCATCCGCGTAGGCTTCTGTTTCTGTGAGTCTGACGTCCTGCACATACATGCAGGACGTCAGACTCACAGAAACAGAAGCCTGCGCGGCCGCGTTGCTCATCTGCAAGGGCAGGCTTCTACATGGAACGTTATTATTATTAACATTTGTATAGCGCTACCAGACACACGCAGCGCTGAACACCTGACACAGAGAGACAGTCCCTGCTCGATAGAGCTTACAGTCTAAAATAATACAGACAGACAAGACAATTAAGGGCGAGGGAAGTACTGGGTGAGAAGGAACAAGGGGAGAGCAATTGAGTAGTGGTTAGGAGCCAAAAGCAGTGGTGAAAAGGTGGGTTTTCAGCATAGATTTGAAAACAGGCAGAGATGGAGCTAGGCTGGTGAGTTCCTGCTGCTCAAACATAAAAATTTACTACTAGACGTACGCAACTCTGTACATAAACACGTAAGAGACGGACCCTGCTCGACAGAACTTTACAATCTATTCAAGACAGACAAAGAGGACAAATAAGGCATTATGGAGTGATTTATTCTGGGAATGATTAAAACAAATATAGGTACTAAAATGGTGACTAAGGGGTTAAGAGTTAAAAGCAGCCTCAAAAAGGTGGGTTTTTAGACTGCGTTTTAAAGCACACGCGTGTTTTGTAAATATATGCGCACATCACAACTCAGCCCAAAGCCCTCTGCAGATACACCTGCTCCAGTCGCATGCAATATGCATGTAATTGGACTGTGTTTACTTTACATGTGAGAATTTCGTGAGGCCTTTTACACATGTAGACTGAGATGTACATGCCAACAACCCTTTATGAAATGACCGCCATATTGTCCCTTTGAAAACCAGTGTAACATATCAAGGCGGCTGAAAGGACTGTGGCGCCCTGAACAAACTTCTGCATTGGTATCCCCCACCCACCCCCATCCCGCAATCTGATGGCTGTCTCGCCACTCCCGTCCCCACCTGTGATCAGGGCTGCCGAGAGACTGGGCCGGGCCCGGGGCAAGGCCGCCCCCGCCGTTCCCCCCAAAGGTCACCGCCGTCACTTCCCCCCTCCACCCCCACCCCCAAGGTTGCCGCCGCCGCTCACAGCACCTCTCACCTCCGTTTGAAATCGCTGCAGGTAGCAGCTGATCGCCTCCCTTTGGACCTCCTTCCCTCCCTGTGTCCCTCTCTCGCAGAAGTTATGTCAGATGAGGGCAGGACACAGGGAGGGAAGGAGACCCGAAGGGAGGCGATCTGCTGCTGCCTGCAACGCTTTCACACGGAGGTGAGAGGCGCTGTGATTTCAATGCAGGGGGCCCGGCCCAGTGGCAGACGGTCAACGACAGAGGGCGGGTGGGACTGCGGCACCGGGCCCCCCTTGGATGCCCGGGGAATTTTGTCCCCCTTGTCGGCGGCCCTGCCTATGATCTAGTATCTCCCACCAGTGGTGTAGCTACAGGTGGGCCTAGATGGACACAGGCCCACCCATTCTTCGCTCATGCCCACCCAGCAGCAGTGTCTCATGCCTCTCTGTCCCTCCCCTCTGCCAAAGGCTTGGTACCTACCCCTCCCCAGTTTACCTCAGAAGTGCCCCCGGTGGCTGCAGTAACTCATTTTCACTGTCTGTGCCGGCCCCACAGGCCTCCCTCCGCCACATCCCGCCAATGAGGAAACAGGAAGTGAAGTCAGCAAGGACGTCCTGAGCCAGTGTCTCACCTGATCCATAGGTTGAGCTGGCTCTGTAATGTATGTGCATATTGGTTGGGTGACCCGTTATAATGGCGAGAAGTTGATTAGGATGGAGGAATAGTTTTTGTGGGATGGGGATGAGGGAGGCATGGTTTTCTATTATTTTGAGATAGTGAATTTTTTTGCACAGACAGGAAGGGAGTATAATTTTTCAACTATGTGATATGGTCGGTCTTTGTTTTTTTTCTAATGAGAGTAGGGGATGGATTAAGTCTGGGTTAGAGACGATTGTATTTGTGAGATTTATTGAAATGCTTTTTATAATGTAAACCTATCTGAGTCCCCATTTGTGAAGTAGCAAAATCAATACTAGGTGGCTTCATGTCCGTCTTTGCCACCCTTTGTGCTTGTCTGAGGTTGAGGCAGCCTAGTTCTCTAGTTAACTGCGAAACAGATCCGTTGGAATCCGTTTCAGAATTTAACGTGCTGCGTGCCTCAGCTCAGAGAGTGTGTTGATCTTTCAGCAGATCTCTTCTGATATCGTTATGTGTCACTGGTTAAGTGAGAACAAAAACCAGCTATTTTGTATGCTGCTAGCGGTCCGTTCTTGCGTTCCATTCATTCTGCTTTGCCTTCCGCCCCAGACTTGTGTAGAATTAAGTGCTATGTTGAATTTCCAGAGCTCTGTAAAATGATTAATGCGTGTTCTTTTATTACAAATTGAATTTAGGTTTGATTGAAATGCTGCCAGCAACCACTGAGTCGCTAATGGCTGCGTTTACGTTCTTAAGCTGCTAATCCATATCATTCAGATCAATTTGGGTTCTTCTGCGGGCAGCCGACTCTTGGAGTTCAGCGTTCTGTAACTAAACTGTAGGATGTATGTCTCTCTCTCTCTCTCTCTCTCTCTCTGTCTCTGAATCCCGTGCATATAATCTAACAAGAACTCCGTGGTAGCTCTTCTTTCCCACAGGATTGAAGCCTGGGACCCCCTCCCCCTCTGCAAAGAAGTCTGCTGCATCATTAATATGTATTAACTATCTTTATTCTTGACGTGTGAAGGACTGAGTCTGTTGAGACGGCTCAGTTGCTCTCTTGACGTGTGAAGTAGGGTGATAGTTCTGTTGGTCCACTTAAAGATAATAAATAGAAATAAAACAAAAGAAAGGAAAATAAGGTGATATGTTGTTTTTATTGGACTATCTTAATACGTTTTTTGACAGGTTTTGTATCTTATTTGTGCAAGTTTCCTATCGAATTATAAAGCCTAAAATGATACTGCTTTGTCACCTTCCGATTACACATCCCCCTCTCTCGGTTTTCACTCCACCCCCCCTCCCCCCCATTCCTCTAGACTGTCCTCGGAATGCTTTTCATGTCTCACTTATATAAATTTTGATATTGTGATCTTTGGCTCATATCTGACCTGAAGAAGGTTCTGTCTTTTAAAGTTTTTTCAAAAAATTGTATCAAATTAGTCCAATGAAAAACGTAGCACTTTATTTTCCTTTCTTTTATTTTGTTTTATTGTCTTGATCTGTGTCACTGTTCAATGAAGCCCTCCAAAGTACGATACACAGTTCAATCCAATCCAAATTCCAACACCTGTGTGTTAATAACTTCTCTCCCTCCACCCCCCAGGACACTCAGCCTCCGTGGCTCCATGATCCATTCCAAATCCCAACACATCTGTGTAGTGATAACTCTCCCCCACCACAGGACACTCTGGCCTCCAGTCTCCAATCCGAACCTCAGCACCTGTGAGACAATACACCCCTCACCTCCAGAGGACACTTAGCCTCCATGGTCCAGACAATAGCTTCTCTCTCTCCCCCCCCCCCCCACCAGAACACTCCAGCCTCCAGTGTCCAATCCAATTTCCAACACATGTGAGAGATTACTCCCCCACCCCCAACAGGACACTTGGCCTTCATGGTCCAGTTGCAGTCATCTGTGAGACTATACTTCTACTACTACTACTACTACTTAACATTTCTAGAGCGCTACTAGGGTTACGCAGCGCTGTACAAATTAACAACTAAGGACGGTCCCTGCTCAGAAGAGCTTACAATCTAAAGGACGAAATGTCAAGTTGGGGTAGTCTAGATTTCCTGAGTAGAGGTGTTGTGATTAGGTGCCGAAAGCGACATTGAAGAGGTGGGCTTTGAGCAATGATTTGAAGATGGGTAGGGAGGGGGGCCTGGCGTATGGGCTCAGGGAGTTTGTTCCAAGCATGAGGTGAGGCGAGGCAGAAGGGGCGGAGCCTAGAGTTGGCGGTGGTGGAGAAGGGTACTGAAAGGAGGGATTTGTCTTGAGAGCGGAGGTTACGGGTAGGGACGTAAGGGGAGATGAGGGTAGAGAGGTAAGGAGGGGCTTCTACCCTCTCTTCCGCCTTCTTCCCCCGCCATGAGCATTCAGCCGCCAACTGGTCTTTATTGAGAACACACAGCAGAGGAGATCTTGGGATCTGGACTTATCTACAAGAGAAGAATCTCCAAGTTGGGGCGTTCACATTTTGTAGTGGATTCCACATCAGCCTGTTGTAAAATATGTTTAAGGAAATGGTCGCAGGAAATATACGTGCATTTGGGAGCATGAGGAAAGAGCTTTAAGGGGGTAAGCTGATGACTTTTTAGCTAAAGGCAAGGCCGCCGAGAGGGGGCGGGGGAGCAAGGGTACAGTGGAAATAGCTAGTTTACAAAAATTACACTCTCTTTTTTAAAATGTGTTTTTAACTCGGGGTTCCTTACATGTATGTAAGTGCTGGCATTTACATCTGTAAGGAGCAGATTTTACAAACATTCATGTCCAAACTCGCCCCCTTCAAGTCTGTGTATGCCATTATACCCATGTAACGAGTGTGTGTTTATGTGAAAATCAGCTTTTTACATGTGTAAATGTCTCCTAACCCTTGTATGTGCAGCTGTATCTGAGATAAGACTGTCATCAGCCAGTATTATGATTCTTAGATTAAGAATAGCAACACAAATATTTTTCCTCAGAATAATGTAGATGAGAGTGAAAGGGAAACCACAAATTCTTCTCGCTGAGTGGAGCAAGTCCTTTCTGAAGAACTTTTCCTGGTTCTGTCACTCTGGTTGGACACTAACATTGTGGTGTTTTCTCTTCCCAGTTATCACAGACGAGACTCTCACCTTCGTTAAGAAAAGCCGTCGTCTGCTTGTTGTCTTGAGCCCCAACTATGTTCTCCAGGGCACCCAAGCCCTCCTGGAGCTGAAAGCTGGCCTGGAAAACATGGCCTCCAAGGGTAGCATCAAGGTCATTTTAGTTCAGTATCGACCCATTAAAAACAGCCGAAAGGTGAAAGAGCTGAAGCGAGCACAGGCAGTGCTGACCATCATTAAGTGGAAAGGGGAGAAGTCGAAATACCCGGGGGGAAGGTTCTGGAAGCAGCTGCATGTGGTACTGCCAGTGAAGAAACCAAGCAAAAGTTCTACCAAGAAAATTGGAGCCCCTGAGGGAAAGTTGTGTCCGTGAGATGGATCTCTGTAGGAGTGGGAAATGTGAGGAAAGAGAACGGGAGAGTTTTCCCTTATTTCTCTTTTTAGGGCATTGCTTATAGACATGTGTCTTGGGAAAAGAGGTCTGAATGAGGCTCCGGTCTGCAGTTGTCCCAGCTTGAGGCCTAATCCCTTCAGATCTCAGCAACTAAGCTGGCCGTTGCTGGTTGGATGTCCCCCAAGGGACACTGTGAGCTGGCACTGAATCCATTTCACTGGTAAAAGGCCGCATGTGCTGAGGAGGAGTTACAGTGAGGTACACGTTGGAGCTTTTGAGAAACTTTTGGTAGGACAGTTCTGATATCTTTTCCTAAGTTCTAATGCAGTTTACTTCAGTTAATCAAATTTTCCATTTAGACCCAGAATACTGTTTAATGTATCCATGAAACTACCACTAGGGGTCAGCAGTTGCCATTTTGAACCCGCAGTGAGGCTGGGCAGGAGCAGCAGAGGAATGCTCTCGCCCAGGCCAACAAGAGCACCATGGACAATCAGGGGGGAGGGTTGAGTAGATGGGTCTTCATTTTGGCTTTTTCCTTCCCCATTAGTTAATATAATATAATACATCATTACGATTCAACTTCTGGTTTTATTTTTGAGAACTATTTTTTTCCTAGCGTGTCTGTTGGTTCTGCTAAATGTTCTCACCTCATTATGAGAGACGCACGTATTTTAAAGCCCCGACAGATGTAGGGCCTGATATTCCAAACAATTTAAACGGCCAAGGGAAACTCTTGGCCGTTTAAATCAGCTGTCCAGGGTTAACCGGGCATTTTCAGCAGAAAGTTAAGCACATAAGCCAAAACAGTCTATTTCGGGGGTGTTCCGGGATGGAGTCGGCTCTTAGCCAGTTAAATGCCAAAGTTCAGCACTTTGGGTCCCGTTTACTAAAGGTGCGCTGGAAAATGGCCTGTGCTAGTGTGGACGCATGTATTGGACGCGCACAGGTCCATTTTTCAGCGCACCTGCAAAAAAGGCCTTTTTTTTTTGCCAAAAATGGATGTGAGGCAAAATTAAAATCAGCGCATGTCCATTTTGGGCCCGAGACCTTTCCGCCACCCATTGACTTAGCGGTAAGGTCTCACGCATTAACCAGAGGATAATCGTCAGCACGCATACACTGTCGATTACCGTCCAGTTAACGCCACACGGTAGAAAATAGAAATTATTTTCCGCCGTGCGTAGAAATTAGAATTACCGCCCGGGGTACGCGGTAGCCGGGCGGGAGTTCTAATTTGACAGGCGTTGTACACACATAGGCACCTACGCATCTTAGTAAAACCTATCTTTCTGTGGTTCTCCATAGCCGGTTGAGTGCCGAATAACGCACTCAGCTGGCTCTGAATACCTGGAAATTCAATGCCAGAGTCCGGGTATAGCCTGGCATTGAATTTCCTGGTATAATGTCAGCAGCTATCAACATGTTGAGCACTGCCATGTGAATATCGGGTCCATAATGTTAAGAAGCACTTCACAGTAAATGATGTATATATGTGTAAGTACCTTACGTAAGCACATAAGAGTAGCCATACTGGGTCAGACCAGTGGTCCATCTAGCCCAGTATCCTGTTTCCTACAGTGGGCAACCCAGGTCACAAGTACCTGGCAGAAACCCAAACCCTTGAGGGGGAAAGGATTCCATTCCAAAAGCTGTTCAGCCATTCCTGCCAACGAACTCCCAGTTTGAAGGGTCGGAGGTCCGCTGGCTGTCGGCACTGTGGTACTTTTCCCAGCATACTTCACTATTTCTGTATTTTAAAGTAAGACTGAGTATTGAAGCAGATTTTAGGGGGGCTGGGAAGTTGTGGCTGAGAACTCTGCTTTTACTTATGTTAACAAACCTGCGGTGCCTTACGTAGCAAGAAATGTTATATTCCTATTTGAAAAGCCTCTCCCGTGATAGACAAAGCAGAAAGCATTTAAAATGCAGAGGTTCTGTTTTCTCTATCTTTTTTTTTGCACAGTAAAATGCTCTTAAGATTGATGTATCGATAGAATGATTTGAGATATATCTATTTGTGACCTGCTCAGCGAAAAGGTACCAAAGGGGGGCGTAACAAATAACAGAAATAAAGGCGATAAAAGTTTGGAGGGACCACTTTCATTTTTTGAAAGTTTTGTGTACTGTAGGGTCAGTAGAATCGGACTATGCGATATTTTTCACAGCTTTGGTGTTTTTCATGTTCTACAGCCTAAAAACTGCAAGGTTGCTATTTTTCAAAAAAAAAAAAAAACACCTTTTTAAAACTGATAAACATTTCTCATTTTTTAAAGACGTAATTAATCCTTACCCGAGGCTGAAATTTTGCAGAATTATGCAGTTGGTGTCCCTGTATCTTGTGGTATAAATAAGTCACATACCCCACTTTTGTTACCTTTTTGCTCAGCGGGTCACTTTTTTTTGTAGTGGGGGACGAGAGGTCATGTATTCACTGCACTTGCCGCACCAGGATATGCTGCCTGTGATGGGATTCTCTTAAAACCCTGGTGCCAAACTGCAGAAGACGAAAGGGACAACACAAAATACAAAAGGACAGTGGGGGAGAGGATATGTTACAGGACTCAAGCCCATGGTTTCTGCCTTGAGAAGCCTACATGGTGTTATTTGCTCGTTCCCAGGCTAGAATATACTTTTTTATATATCATCATTTAATGCCCCTTTTACAAAACTGTGGTAAACAGCGGCCTGCGGTACCATAGGCGCATGGATTTGCCATGCGCCGAGGCCCCCTTTTACTGCAGTGGGTAAAAGGTTGTTTTTGCCCCCCCCCCCAAAAAAAAAAAGAAAGAAATGGCCCTGCGCTAATCACAGGGATTGCCATGTGGTCATCTCTGGGGGGAGCCCTTACTGCCACATATTTAGGTGACGGTAAGGGCTCCTACACTAACCCGGCAGTGACTGGGCAGTGCGCGGCGCTGCCTGATTACCACCGGGTAAGCCCCAGTGCAGCAAAATAAAAAAGATTTTGTCGTTCAGGGGCGTAGCTACAGGGGGGCCACGGGGGCCTGGGCCCCTGAAAATTTCGTCCGGGCCCCTGGTTTGGCTGGCAGGGGTCCCCAACCCACGCCAGCTGAAGCCTTCTTCAGTGCGGTCTCCGGCGCAGCCGTGTTCGCTGCCTGCCCCCTGCTCAGTGTCAGCGTGCACAAGAGGAGCAAGAGGAAAGAAGAGCAGGGGGCAGGCAGCGAATGCGGCTGCGCCAGAGACCGTGCTGAAGAAGGCTTCGGCTGGTGGGGGTTGGGGACCCCCGCCAGCAAAGGTGTTTGTTTGTGAGGGGGCAAGGTGAGGCGAGGGGACGGGGGCGGCACTCAAAATGTGCCCCCAATCTCGGCCCTGGTCCTAATGATTAGCGCAGCGGGTTGTAGACCTGGGGAACTGGGCTCGATACCTGCTGCTGCCCGATGGTCAGCAGTGGGTTGAGATCCCGGGGAGCCAGGTTCAATTCCCTCTGCAACTCCCTGTGACCCTGGGCAAGTCACGTAGCCCTCCGTTGCCCCAGGTACAATAGGGACAGTGCAAAAGTACCTATAATAGAAACTGTAAAACCTAATAGTTGCCTTGGGGATCACTCGCTGAAGATAAATAGATAAATAGATGTGAGGATAGAAAATTATTTTTCCTTGAGGCTAGTAAGTGGGCAGACTTGTTCTTGAAAAGGTTTTGTTTTTAACTGTTTGCTGGCTCAGATGTAGCTTCCCACCAACTCTTTCATTGGGTTGAGATTACGGGAAGGGTAATTCTGTGACTGCACATGCGTGATTGCGCACAACATGCACGAGTACGTGCCAAGATAATTGGCACGTATTCATGTGTATTCAGTAAAGTAGCACATAAGTGCATAACCGCACAGGGGCTTGCATGTGGGAGGAGCATGGGCGGGACGCGGGCGTGGCTCCCATTTACAAGCGTAACCTGGAACACCCAGTTACACCTGTCATTGACTTGGGCGTTAAGTGAGCGCATCTAATTCTGTGTACACAAATTCTGTAACGGCACAGCTGCCATTCTAGAACTGGTGCTCAGCGAGTGCCATCGGGATGCCAAACACGTGGTGTGCCCGGTTATATAATCACCCTCTTCTACTGTAAGAATTTACAAGTGGACAGGGGCTGTGGATGCCAGGGTCAGTCAGCAGAGGAAAGGGCTGGGCTGGCTGGAGTGTGGGAAGGTGCTTTTGAATTTTAAGTCATTCTGGTTTTATTAAAAGAAACAGACAAAGTACACACTGTGTGTGCTGGAGTGTAAAACAGACATTGAATGAAATAGATAATTAGCATAAAGCCTTTAGTAACCTTGAATTGTCTCTTTCATTGTTCAGTATTCTACAGTTGTTACATTGAAACGTCCTTTGTACTGTGGGAATGATGTTATATTTTTTTTACTAAACATGCATTGCTCTCTTTCTCTCTGGGACTAGAGTTGTACAAATGCTTGTTTTTTATGCACTATCAGCATAGGACTGTCTCGCTTGTTATCTAGGGTATGTCTAGAGCGCTCTCACTGCAGCTCCTTGTGACTCTGGGCAAGTCACTTAACCCTCCACTGCCCCAGGTACAAATTAAGTACCTGTATATAATAAGTGAACTGCTTTGACTGTAATGGTATATCAAGTCCCATCCCCTTTCCTTACGTAACCCATTGAAGTGAGCCCAGATGCTCTTTTTAATCAATCCCATAGTACCTAGGATAGTTTGATCCTGAGGTTTTGTTTTCCCATTCTTCTTATGCCAGTGAAACCAATTTTGCAGCAGGGGGCAGGGAAGTCACAGGTGCACCTTTTGGCTTCACCATTTCAAACGTAGTTGCTCAGATCACTTCCTGAGGTTACAGTGGAATCCTCCACCGGGTTCGTTCACCACCCCAGAAGAAGCGTAGGCCGAGAGATGAATGAAAATTGTACAGAAGTGGGATTTAATACATTTTTAATTTGCTCCAGTTCACTAGCAGGGGCATTTTCGAAAGAGAAGGGCGCCCATCTTTCGACACAAATTGAGAGATGGGCGTCCTTCTCTCAGGGTCGCCCAAATCGGCATAATCGAAAGCTGATTTTGGGCGTCCTCAACTGCTTTCCATCGCGGAGACTACCAACTTTCCCGGGGGCTTGTTGGCAATGTACCGAAGGCGGGACAGGGGCGTACTTAACAGATGGGTGTCTTCGGCCGATAATGGAAAAAAGAAGGGCGTCCCTGATGAGCAATTTGGTCGACTTTACTTGGTCCGGTTTTTTTCACGACCAAGCCTCGAAATGTGCTTGAACTCACCAGATGACCACCAGAGGGAATCGGGGATCACTTCCCCTTACTCCCCCAGTGGTCACTAACCCCCTCCCACCCTCAAAAATCATATTTAAAAATATTTTGTGCCAGCCTCAAATGTCATACTCAGGTCCATCACAGCAGTATGCAAGTCCCTGGATCAGTTTTAGTGGGTGCAGTGCACCTCAGGCAGGCGGACCCAGGCCCATCCCCCCCTACCTGTTACACTTGTGGTGATAAATGTGAGCCCTCCAAAACCCACCAGAAACCCACTGTACCCACATCTAGGTGCTCCCCTTCACCCGTAAGGGCTATGATAGTGGTGTACAGTTGTGGGTAGTGGGTTTTGGGGGGTCAACACAAGGTAAGGGAGCTATGTCCCTGGGAGCAATTTCTGAAGTCCACTGCAGTGCCCCCTAGGGTGCCCGGTTGCTGTCCTGGCATGTCAGGGGGACCAGTGCACTAGGAATGCTGGCTTCTCCCACAACCAAAGGGCTTGCATTTGGTCGTTTCTGAGATGGGCATCCTTGGTTTCCATTATTGCCGAAAATCAGAAACGACCATCTCTAAGGACGACCAAAATTTCAAGATTTGGGCGTCCCCGACCGTATTATCGAAACGAAAGATGGACGCCCATCTTGTTTCGATAATACAGGTTTCCCCGCCCCTCCACCGGGATGTTTTGCAAGGACGTCCTCAGCAAAACTTGGGCGTCCCTTTCGATTATGCCCCTCTATGTGTTAGCTGGCTCCGGAAACCTGGAAATTCAATGGTGGTACCCAGACGTGGCTCAGCATTAAATTTCCAGGTTTAACGCCGGAGGCAGCAAAATGCTGATCACTGTCAGCTGAATATCAGGCCCGAAGGGTCTTGTATTTAAAAAAAAAAAAGAAAGCAGGGTAATGTATAAGTCTGTCAGACCAGGATGGGGAAAGAGCATCTGATTTAGAATTCCATGGCTGCGGTGCAGCAAAACCCAGGACCGGGTCAGCCTTTTTGAGTTTAACCGGGGTGAGGCGGCAGCTCTATGAATCTGCCACTCTGAGGTGCTGCTAAGCGCACTTAGTAACAGAATTCAGAGTATTCAGGGGTAATTCTCTAAGGGCCCTTTTGCAAATCAGCGATAAGCCCACCGCAGACCTACCATGCAGCAATATGGAAGTACTTCCACCCCCAGTGCGTGATATTTCCAACGCTAGCGGAAACATTTGAAAAATATTTCCACATGGGGTTACCCGGGGGCAATTGGGCAGCGCTGTGCGCTAGCTGGTTACCAGCGGGTTAGTGTGTGAACCCTTACCAGCACCTCAGTGGGTGGCGGTAACTGCTCCCCCCTGCATGGCTGCACAGTAAGTGCAATCTTACCGCGTGGCCATTTCTGTTTTTCGGCCTCGGCGTGCTGCAGAAACTACCTCCTCCGCTAGCGCAGGGCACCTTTTACCGCAGCTTAGTGAAGGGGCCCCTAAAACAGTTGCAAAGGGCATATTTGCATGTATAATCCCAGTATGCAGAATTGAGGTTCTACATTCATTACTGTGTAGTATGTTAAAGTCATAAAAATAAAGTTGAAAAAGGAGAGAATAGTAGAATTCTGTAAATGCGCAGGTGTGTGTGTGGGCCTCTGCATGCCGGATATGCACCTGTTCTCTCACTGTTCGCGTATCTTACATCGTGAATAGTTTGCAATGTGGCGTACATATCCGCACAGTGCAAAATTAAATGCGTAACTTATAGATGTTATAGCGTCATTACGTTGCATACAAGCACATTTTCCTGTCGCTAAGGTTAATGTGATGGTTTTTTCCTAACAGTAATGTGGTATTTGTGTCCTTTAGTAAAATAGCACCATCAGAACTGGATTCTCAGTACTAGTAAATACATGTTGAATCTTCTTTTCGGAAAGCCTGCCCTAGTGAAGCTATAAGAGACATTCTACCATCTGATGTTTGTATGCTAAAGTATTATTTCCAAGAAGAAGTAATTTTGTTATTGGGGATGGATGGTTTTATGTTTTTTTTTTGTTTTGTTTTGTTTGTATGATTTTTACATATTAAGACAATTTGGTTCTGTTTTGCATTAAAGTATTTTTCTTTCTGAATTATTTTCTGATTGTGTTTGTCATTTTATTCACCTTTCTAAATGCAATTTCCTGTACTTGTTGAATAAAATATTATTTTCATCCATTTTTAGTTTTGCATTCTTTTAATGAGTTTTGTTTTCCCTTTTTTTTTTTTTTTTTTTCTAAAATGTGTGTATAAATGGAGAATCTGAACTATCGGAAAACAGCAGCATGTGGTCGATAAGATCAGAGAAATGTTGACCTTGGCTTAGTGTGTGGCAACAGTCTTTAAAAACCCCCAGAATGTAAGACATTATTTGCAAAAAAAATGGAGAACTGAACTGAGAGTCTACTAAGGCCTCTATCGCTTCTGATGCGACTGTACCGCAAGTTCTGTGCGGATCTGGTTGTCCTGTCTCATAAAAGGATATAGCAGAACTAGGAAAGATTTGCAGAAGGGCAGTTAAAAGGGAGGGAACAGCTCCCCCTAGAAGGAAAGGCTAAATGGTGTGGGCTCCTCGGCTAGGAGAAGAGACAACTGAGAAAGGATGTGATAGAGATGGATAAGCTATGAGTAGTCATAGTACTGGGACTAGGGAGTACTCCGTGAAACTAGCAGGTTGCCAATTTAAGATTCTTTTTTCAGCCAGAGCACAATTACTTATCATCTTTAAAGTGCTACAAGGACACATAAGAGTCTCCTGCTCCATTGAGCTTATAACATAGTAGATGATGGCATTGAAAGACCTGTACTGTCCATCCAGTCTGCCCAACAAGATTAACTCATATGTGCTACTTTATGTGTATACCTGACCTTGATTGGTATCTGTCATTTTCAGGGCACAGACCGGAGAAGTCTGCCCAGAACTAGCCCCGCCTCCCACCACCAGTGCTGTCTCCCATCTCCGCTTCTGAGGATCCATTCCTTCTGAACAGAATTCCTTTATGTTTATCCCACACATTTTTGAATTCCGTTACCATTTTCATCTCCACCACCTCCCACAGGAGAGCTTATGATCTAGTCAGGACAAACTGACAAGAGGCTATGGGAATTGTCAACCACCTCCCTATGATAAATACATCTAAAAGCAACTGGGTTTATTGCTAGACTAGGCGGCTAACTGGCAGGGGCAGACTGAGAGGTCTGGACCCCCTAACCACTGCCCAACACCCCCTCCTACCACCATGCTGCTGCCCCCCACCACCACCGCAGCCAACGCCCCTGCTGCCTCGGTCCTACCTGAAGGGCCCTTGTGGTCTAATGGTCTCTGTGAGGGGGGGGGGGAGGAAGCATGTTCTTTCCCGCCCGCAGTGCTGCCCCTGTTCCCCACCTGCTGGCACCGCTGTGTTTTCAAAATGGTGGCTGAGACATCCCACGGTAGTCTCGTGGGTCTCAGTCTTGCAAGACTTCCATAGGGAGTCTCTGAAACCATTTTTAAAATACAGCAGTGCCATGCAGGAGTAATAGCAGCAGCACAACAGGCAAGAAACATGCCCCCCCCCCCCCCAGAAGCCACTAGATCACCAGCGGTGCCTTTAAAGATAGTAACATAGTAGATGACAGCAGAAAAAGACCTGCACGGTCCATCCAGTCTGCCCAACAAGATAACTCATATGTGCTACTTTTTGTGTATACCCTACTTTGATTTGTACCTGTGCTCTTCAGGGCACAGACTGTATAAGTCTGCCCAGCACTATCCCCGCCTCCGACCACCGGCTCTGGCACAGACCGTATAAGTCTGCCGAGCACTATCCCTGCCTCCCACCACCGGCTCTGGCACAGACCGTATAAGTCTGCCCAGCAGTATCCTCTCCTCCCAACCACCAGTCCCGCTTCCCACCACCGGCTCTGGCACAGACCGTATAAGTCTGCCCAGCAGTATCCCCGCCTCCCAACCACCAGTCCCGCCTCCCGATCTTGGCTAAGCTCCTGAGGATCCATTCCTTCGGCACAGGATTCCTTTATGCTTATCCCACGCATGTTTGAATTCCGTTACCGTTTTCATTTCCACCACCTCCCGCGGGAGGGCTGTTGTGTGCAGTGGGCATCTGGGCTGACCCTCTGGGCCCCCTAGAGCCACTGGACCCTCGGGCACTGCCTGGTTGCCTGAACAATCAGTCAGTCCACCCCTGCTAACTAGAGGGGGAGGGGATGATGTCCTTCCAGTAATCCTCTGTCAGCGTTATTATTTGCTTTGATGTCACCTGTGCTTATGGGTTTGGATCCCACAGCCTTATGGAGGTGAGACTGTGATCAGGTTGTTGATTGACATCTGACTTAATGAAAGAGGATATAGTCTGGGGAGCCCTCAGTGTTTTTAATTGATAGATGGATCTATATGAAAATGTTTTTTTAAAATAAATATCTGTTCTTACAGGCTATTAAAATGCTGTAGTTGCAGGTGAAGTTTACGAAGCATAAGATAATGCGAATCCCACTTGGGTCACTGGTGGTTCATTGTACACATAGCCCTCTGGCCATAAAGCCACTGGGACAGGTGATGATACACGAGAGTACAGTGCGTATGAGGTGCAGAAGATGGTTAATTTAATTAGCAAAGATTTACATTGGGAAGGTTGACGTTCAGGCAGTTGTTACTGTCCCCAGGCCGTTAAACTTGGGGATCTTTATAGGATAAAACAACTTGTACTGACCCAGCATACAGAATTATCCAAAGATGGTATTTCAGATTTCTTCTAAATCTGTCAGCTGCCCACGTCAATTGACTGAGATAAGGGAAATAATTGTCTGGAGAACGTGAACATCATCCAAAACAGGAATGGGCCTGACTTCAGAAACCTCAGTCGTTACAATGGGTGGACTAGAATTACTCCACAGAAAACACTGCTAGGGAAGGGATTTGGCCTTAGCGCATGGTATTTTCAGTTGTAGCTCATGTTGAGTTACTGTCAGGTACAGGAAGTAACTGCATGGGAACCGTGCTGGGACAGCCCTAACAGCCTTGCATTTACCACACATGGCACAGCCACCCAATGGAGGAGTAGCTAAGTGGTTAGAACAGTGGAACATGGAACGTTGCTACTATTGGAGATTCTACACGGAATGTTGCTATAGTGGAGAAGTGGCCTAGTGGTTAGAGCACCAGTCTTGCAATCCAGAAGTGGCAGGTTCAGATCCCACTGCTGCTCCTTGTGATCTTGGGCAAGTCACTTAACCCTCCATTGCTTCAGGTACAAGCTTAGATTGTGAACCCTCCTGGGACCCTCCAGTGTACCTGAATGTAACTCTCCTTGAGCTACTACTGAAAAAGGTGTGAGCAAAATCTAAATAAATAAATGGAGGTGGAAGAGACGGGGACCTGTATCTAAAGTCAAGAAATCATGGGACAAGTGCAGAGGGATCCATAAGGGATAGGACACTGTAGGGATGGGTAGACTGAACAGGCACCCCAGCCAATCAGGGTTTCAGGATATCCACAATGAATATTTATGAGAGAGATTTATTAGATTGTAAGCTCTTTGAGCAGGGACTGTCTTTCTTCTATGTTTGTACAGTGCTGCGTATGCCTTGTAGCGCTATAGAAATGCTAAATAGTAGTAGTAGTAGTCTCTTGTAACCAGAGCTAATATTGTGATGTCATAATGCCTCAGGCCACCAATAAGAGCCAACCTCATCAGTGATGTCACAATGGCTTGATTGTCCTATACTTGGCTCACTTTTATTACATAGCTCTTTGAGCAGGGACTGTCTTTCTTCTATGTTTGTGCAGCGCTGTGTACGCCTTGTAGCGCTATAGAAATGCTAAATAGTAGTAGTAGTAGTAGTCTCTTGTAATCAGAGGTGATAGTGATGTCATAATTCCTCAGGCCACCAATAAGAGCCAACCTCATCAGTGATGTCACAATGGCTTGATTGTCCTATACTTGGCTCACTTTTATTACATAGCTCTTTGAGCAGGGACTGTCTTTCTTCTATGTTTGTGCAGCGCTGCGTACGCCTTGTAGCGCTATAGAAATGCTAAATAGTAGTAGTAGTAGTCTCTTGTAACCAGAGCTAATATTGTGATGTCATAATGCCTCAGGCCACCAATAAGAGCCAACCTCATCAGTGATGTCACAATGGCTTGATTGTCCTATACTTGGCTCACTTTTATTACATAGCTCTTTGAGCAGGGACTGTCTTTCTTCTATGTTTGTGCAGCGCTGCGTACGCCTTGTAGCGCTATAGAAATGCTAAATAGTAGTAGTAGTAGTCTCTTGTAATCAGAGGTGATATTGTGATGTCATAATGCCTCAGGCCACCAATAAGAGCCAACCTCATCAGTGATGTCACAATGGCTTGATTGTCCTATACTTGGCTCACTTTTATTACATAGCTCTTTGAGCAGGGACTGTCTTTCTTCTATGTTTGTGCAGCGCTGCGTACGCCTTGTAGCACTATAGAAATGCTAAATAGTAGTAGTAGTAGATCTGCATGCACTGCCTCCACTATGTGCAAATCTTTTTCATGAATATTCATTGTGGATATCCTGAAAAACCTGATTGGCTGGGGTGCCTCCAGGACCAGGTTTGGGGATTGTTCTGCCCTCTCACTGAGGTTATTGGCCTGCAGCTTAAACCAGAGTATGGAATATCTCTATGAGAAGATTCAGAACTCTTGAACTAAAATCTTCGTTAATGCAGTAATGTGCTGGACATGAGCTTTTGCCTTGCAAACTGGGAATCTGTTCTGCACCAGCTCTCTCTCCACACGAGAGAGAAGCTGAGAGTAAGTCAGAGTGCCGCGAATGATGCTTTAATACTTTTACACTGGCGAAATCATGATACCGCTTGAAGGAGGTCATACAACATAGGCAGTTTCAGCTGACGGAGGAGATACGCTGCAGACTAATTCTTACAGATCCATTGGAGAGAGAAAGGGAGGGTAACTAGCCCAGCATGAACAGAGAACAGGGCAAGCCAATAGAAAGAGTCCCATAAGACACAGGGGGCTGGACATGTGCGCTGAAAGAGCCTATCACAGGGAACTGCCGTATTTTTCGGACTATAAGACGCACTTTTTTCCCCAAAAATTTGGGAGGAAAATGGGGGGGGGGGTGCGTCTTATAGTCCGAAGGTAGACTTCTTCCTACTCACGCGATCTTCCCTGGTGGTCTAGTGACGTCGGGGCAGGAAAGACCCTCCTCTTTCCTACCCAGCGCACTGCTCTCCATACTCCTGTATGCAGCCTGACGGTCTCGGCGAGATTCAAAATGGCCACCGAGACTTCAATTCTCGGCGGCCATTTTAAATCTCGCCGAGACCGTCAGGCAGCAATGCATACAGGAGGATGGAGAGCAGCGCGCTGGGCAGGAAAGAGGGGGCTCTTTCCTGCCCAGACATCACTAGACCACCAGGGAAGATCGCGTGAGTAGGAAGAAGTGGTGACAGGGCCGGGGGGAGGGCGGCATTCGGACAAGACGCACCGGAGCACCTAGGTTTTAGAGTTGGGAAAAAGGAAAAAAAAAATGTTTCCTGTTTCCCTCCTCTAAAACCTAGGTGCATCTTATGGTCCGGTGCGTCTTATAGTCCGAAAAATACGGTACATGATTACAGGGTAGTTCAAGGGCCTGGCCCAATTCCCCGCATTCAGATGGGAGACAGAATAAGAACCAGTGCCATAAGGCCTTTATCTGCCATCATTGTCTATGTTTCTGTATTAACTTTTGCATTTTACTTGAAAGAAGTGTAGAATTTTATTGTACTTAAAAGAAAAAACCTATGGGTCCACTGTACTAAATTCTCTAGTCTGGCAAGTCAATATTGAGCCCATGGTGGTGAATGTTTTTTTGTTTTTTAATACTGGCTGCAGTGGGCTTTCCTATAGCTGAGTTATCTGGATACTGGGTGGTACCTCAATAGCTTCCTGGTTAAACTGGGGCAGCCTTTTTCTATCCTAAGCTAACGTGGTAGCTATCCAGCCATCACTACTGAATATTGGCAGATAACTCTGTTATGCCCAAATTTCACCTTCGCTCTGACCGGATTTTCAGCGGCACTTTTCATACAAGTGCCGCTAACAATCTGGGTTGGACCTGGTCAGCATGATTTCACTTCCCGCCTTCCCAGTTAAATCGCACTGAACATTGACCAGTAGGTTTTGGAGAGGAGGGAGCAGGACACAAAGCAGAATTAAAACGTAGCACTGAATGCCAAGAGTTTGCTGGAGCCCTTGTGCTGCTCTTTCAGTTTTGGTCATGATGATGTCATCAAAATGCGCATCGGAAGGGCGGTTCTATAAATTGGTGCCTAACAAGAGGTGCAAATTGTGCGCTTAAGTTACCGCATCTGGTTGGCAGCACTAATTGGCAAATACATGCATAAGTGCTATTTTATATCGTACACACCAAAATTGCTTAGAGATCCTTTTACAAAGCAGTGGTAAGCTGGAACTACAGCCAGCCCAATGTGGGCACTGGCGGTAGTTCTACCCCCCCCCCCCCCCCCCCAGCACATGCATTTCCAGTGCTAGCAGAAATATTTGACAAATATTTATGCAGGGGGTTATCCGGTGGTAATCATGCAGCACCGTGTGCTGGCAGGTTACTACTGGGTTAGCATGGGAGCCCTTACTGTCACTTCAGTGGGTGGCAGTAAGTGGCTCCCCTTGCATGGCCACGCGGTAAATGCAATCTTACCACATGGCCGTTTCTTTTTTCGGCTTTTATTGTTCACTGTGGTAAAAAGGGCCTCACTGCCATTTGCACAGGGCCCCTTATCAGGCTCATTTTCGAAAGAGATGGACATCCAAAAAGTGACATAAATCGGCATTTGGACGTCCATCTCACAGAAATGTCCAAATCGGTATAATCGAAACCTGATTTTGGACGTCTTTCTCTGAAGTCCGTCAGAAGGACGTCCGAATCTCAAGGGGGCGTATCAGGGGCATGTTCGAGGCGGGACTTGGGCGTTCCTAAGACTTGGACGTCTTTGAGCCATAATGGAACAAAGCAAGGACGTCCAGCTAGACCTGTTTTTATTATGAATAAGGAACAAAAAGGTACACGAAATGACCAGATGGCCACTGGAGGGAATCAGGGATGACCTCCCCTTACCCCCCTAGTGGTCATTAACCCCCTCCCAACCCCAAAAATTGTGATGAAAGACATTACTTGCCAGCCTCTATGCCAGCCTCAGATATCATACTCGGGTCCATTACAGCAGCATGCAGGTCCCTGGAGTAGTTTAGTGCACTTCAGACAGGTGGACCCAGGTCCATCCCCCCACTACCTGTTACACTTGTCGAGGAAACTGTGAGCCCTCCAAAACCCACCAGAAACCAACTGTACCCACATATATGTGCCCCCTTTACCCATAAGGGCTATGATAGTGGTGTACAGTTGGGGTAGTGGGTTTTGAAGGGTGGTTGGGGGGGCTCAGCACACAAGGTAAGGGATCAATGGTCAGATGTGCACCTGGGAGCTTTTTATGAAGTCCACTGCAATGCCCCCTAGGGTGCCCGGTTGGTGTCCTGGTATGTCAGGGGAACCAGTGCACTAGAAATGCTGGCTCCTCCCACATCCCAATGGCTTGACTTTGGACGTTTTAGACTTGGATATTTTTGTTTTTGAAAATGGCCAAAAAACAAAGACGTCCAAATCGCAGGGCGACCATGGTATTTTCGAACACAAAAGATGGACGTCCATCTTTTTCGAAAATGACCTTCTTCCCGCTTTGGAATTCGGATGTCTTTGTAAAACGTCCAAATTCACACTTAGACGTTTCTTTTGAAAATGCCCCTCTATGTACTTTCTAACTCCTCTTACTCTCTTACCTATCTATATATTTCATCTTTGCTTATACCCTGCACTGTCAATTAAAATGTTCTATTACGTAGTGTACTATGCCATACTTTGTATTGTTATTTGAATATTTTTACTACTATAATTGTCTATTGTTCATATTTGATTTATTCTTACTGCGCATTACCTTGAGTGAATTCCTTCAAAAAGACGGTAAATAAATCCTAATAAATAAATAAAATAAGTGTGAGGGATATACACAAGGACAGAGTATGGGTGGGTCGTGGCCGTTTCTCTAGAACCTGTGCCTAATTCATAGAGTACTGCAAGTTGTGTGCACTTCAGGGCAGAATGAAGAATCAATATACAACTGCCATTGACTTGGTGTAACTGTTGGCGTCAAACTTTAGGTGCACCAAGGAATCCGTAATGATCTGTAATGGGATCTTGGTACCAAGATACCATTATAGAATTGGTGCTAATCTCATGGCATTGGGGCATCTAAATCTTGGTGTCTGTGTATAGAATAGGCCACCCTATTGTTTATGGATGGGGTAAGAAGGAGAGGCTGCGGAAAGTACTGTAATTAAAGAACTCTTGAGGATGTGAGCATCTTCCATATAGGAGGAGATTCTATATATGGCACCTAAAAAAATCAGTGCTGACTAAGCGTATTCTATAAATGGTGCACCTAGGTTTTGGCGCGATATGTAGAATGCGTTTGATATTTCAGCGCCTAAATGTAAGTTTACCTATTTACACCAACTCAAACGGCATAAATCCCGGCACATAGATTTACACGCACTGTGCCATATTCTATAACTACATGTATAAATCCCACAAAATGCCCCTTTTTACCTGCACGTGTTAGAAATGAGGCACACTGCGTTACAGAATACACTTAGTGAGTTGTGCACGTAAATTCTAATTAGTGCCAATTAGTACTCGTTGTTTAAGTGCTATCAGTGCTGATTAGCATGTTAAGCCAATTAAGTTATGCGCAGCATTATAGAATCCGCTTGTATTTCGGCACATATCTCTAGGCCTGTTATATAGAATCCGGGGGACAGTGGCAAACGAGAGGAGTTAAAAGACCCTGCGGCAAAGCCAATCGATGCTCCCACTCACACACACACACACGCCTACGCTCATGGTCATGGGGATAGCTGTGTTCTTGAAGTGTCGGCGCTGGCCAATATGTGGCTTTGTGTACCTGGAAGTCAGTTTTTAAATTAAGTCAATCTAGCGGCTGTAGTGTGTTCAACCACAGGTCTATTCTTTGAAGTGGCTTTTACAACCAGGTGCATCGTGCTGAAATTAGCTAAGCCGGTTCAGCCTTTGGCTATTCAATAGAATCATATTCGGAAAGATTTGCTAACTTAAGTAGTATATCATTACAGATTCCCCTGGAATGTAATATTAAGTACGATTCACATGGCATATTTATAACCTTCAAACGCTTAAATCACACAGCTCTGTCTGATCTCAGTCCTGCAAATTTCCTGAGCCAAGTATTTATTTATTTATTTATTAGGATTTATTTACCGCCTTTTTTGAAGGAATTCACTCAAGGCAGTGTACAGTAAGAATAAATCAAATATGAGCAATAGACAATTATAGCAGTAAAAATATTCAAGGAACAATATTATTATTATTATTATTATTATTTACTGCATTTGTATCCCACATTATCCCACCTTTTTGCAGGCTCAATGTGGCTTACAGAGTGTTGTTATGATGCAGTCATTACATGATCTTAAATACATAAGCTGAAAGTAAATGAATTAGATGCAAAGTGCTAGAAAGGTGTTGTGAGAGGCGTTTTTGATGCACCTGAGTGATTTGAGGAATGATTTATTAAGGATGTCTTTCGTAGGCTTTGTTGAAGAGATGTGTCTTCAAAGATTTGCGAAAGCTGGTTAGATTGTCCATATTTTTCAAGGCCGCGGGTAATGCGTTCCAGATCTGTGTGCTTTTATACGCAAAAGTAGTAGCGTATGACTGTTTGTATTTAATTCCTTTGCAGCTGGGGAAGTTCAGATTGAGGAATTTGCGATTCAAAGTATGGCATAGTATACTACTTACAATGTCAATACAATACGTAATTGAACATTTTAATTGACAGTGCAGAGCTAAATACACTAGCCTGGCCTGAGAAGAACAGACCTGGCGACAAACTCCGGCCATCTTAATTTTCACATTTTTGAGGTTTTGCAGATTTGAGGACCATGTGGCTGAACAACTCCTCTTACCTCTCTGTGTAGCAACCTTCTCTTTTTCACGTCATCCTTCTTTCCTTTGTTCTTTATCTTTGTAGTACAATGTTCCTCGCTAGGCGAAAGTGATTTTCTCTAGATCGTCATAGAATGTGCTCTTGGTGGTACCGAGTTGTCTGACTGTGAAACTGGCAGAAACCCGATGTTGTGCTTTGCACGGTTTTGCACCCATGCTGTGGAATGTGCTCCCTGTTGAAATATGTTCTGAAAGCATGTTATTTGGGATTCCACATGTTGATTAAGGCATGGTCTCTGCTTAAGCTGTATTATTCCATTATGATCTTTTACGGGGATATTGAATCTGTGATCTACTTTCACAGCTCTTTAGCCAAAAGCAGAATCTTAACTTCACTAAGTAAATAGAATGTGAACAAATGTTTGATTTGAGCTACTAACTTGGTGAATGTCTTCCATTTTTACATGACTAGGCCATGTGCTTTGTGGTAGTCAGTTAAGAGTGGAATACAGTTTCTTATGCTCCTTCACACCCCTACTAAAACTGTTGATCTTTTGAGTGGGACATGTACAGGCTACTTAACTTGCTTTTTTCCCCCCTTCTTTCCTCCTGCCCTTCTTCTCCTCTAGATACAATTGAAGCTGTCTTTGAATTCATTCAGAGAAGTCGTAGAATGATTGTCGTCCTGAGTCCTGATTACTTGACTGAGAAAAGCATCAGCATGTTGGAATATAAATTGGGTATCGTATGCCAAAATGCCATCTGCACCAAGCTGGTCATTGTGGAGTACAAACCAGTCCAGTGTACCCATGCTGGCATCACCCAGCTGAGAGACTCTGTCTCCTTCGTGAGGTGGGACGGAGACCGATCCAGAAACTCCAGCTCTAAATTTTGGAAAGCCTTACGTTTGGCACTTCCCTTGAGGAGCCTGACCGCTGGGTCGAGCTGGAATGAGAGCTACTCCTCTCAGTCGGATATCAGCCTAGATCGCATCCATAAGAGGAAAAAACAATTGAAAAGGGCGCCGAATCCATGTCCGGCCAAAGCCAACGCTGCAGCTAAAAGTGGCCAAGCTCTGGCCCCTGTATCAAAATTGAAAAATGGTCCTAAGGGCCCCAGAGCTTGTCAGTGCTGTGTGACGTACTGTGATGAGGGAAACAAACGCAGGAGTAAAACTCAAACATTGACAAGGACCAAATGGGAGACTCATCTATGCAGGCCAGTCACCTATGGCAAGAAAAAGCAATGGATTCCCAACGGTAACAGCCAAGAGCCCCCGGCTTCCCAGATCTCAGCCCTCACCCTTCGACAGTACTCTGACTTGTCAAACAATAATAATGACCTCTACGTACTTTAGTCAATCCTGAGAACATGTGTGGAACACAGTGATGTGTGCTTGTGTTTAGCTACAGGCCGTAGTGGGAATGGTTGATGAGCCAATAATCTAATGATTTACATAATATCACATCTCAATGGTTCTTCTATCAGGCGAAGAGTATTTGACGCTATGGCTGAATTAGTGTTTTACGAACGGCAAGAGATTCGTAGAAGCTGAAGACTCAAATTAGAGACAGGTCGCTTACGCACTCATCACTGTGACAAACACTTAAATGCTGGTGACTTGGGGGACGTTCTACCATTTTCAATTTTAGAAAAATGAATTTGGCGTCCATTTTGGTTTGGTTGTAGCAACCTTTGCAACAATTCTGACTAGCAAACCACTGTATGGCTTATGTGGATTAAATATATTGTTTACTATTTATTTTTTTATAAATGCAGTTATTTCTTCTTTGTGCTCAAATGTTCTCATATTTTTTAAAGATTAAAATTAAGGATCAACTCTGGTCAGTAGGTTGGATCCCGCCAATCAGGTCAATTCTGTGTACACCAAAAAATGAAGCAACAGTCTCTCCCTTCTCCGGTTTGGCCAGCATGGGGGAACAGTATTACTAATTAAGATAGAAGGTCATAAACTTGCTCTAACACACCAGACAAAACACTGAAATGTGTGATGCTCATAGACTATAATCCTATATAATAATTCCCACCCCCAACATTCTATGCGTCTGCCAGCCTGTGTCCATAACTTTCTTCACAGATGGGCTCCGAAGCCCTAGCTGATGTCACTAGATCCATTATGACGCGTCCTATATAATTCCCACCCCCAACGTTCTATGCGTCTGCCTGCCTGTGTCCGTAACTTTCTTCACAGATGGGCTCCAAAGCCCCGAGGGTTGGTGGCGGGAAGGGAGGCTCGAGAGGGTCATGGCAGGGGGGTCCAGGGGTCAGGAACTCCGAGGGGGGGTCAGGAACTCCGAGGGGGGGGTCGGGAAATCGGAGGAAGGGGGGTCTGCAAATCAGAGGGAGGCAGGTGGGGTCTGGAACTCGGAGAGAGGGAGGTGGGGTCTGCAAATCGGAGGGAGGGTGGCAGGGAGGTGGGGTCTGGAACTCGGAGAGCGGGAGGGGTCTGGAACTCGGAGGGGGGGTCTGGAATTCGGAGGGGGAGGGAGGGGGGTCTGGAATTCAGAGGGAGGCAGGGGGGTCTGGAACTGGGGGGGAGGGGGGGTCTGGAACTTGGAGGAGGGGATGAGAGGGGAGGAAGGGGGAATGCACCACCTGTACAAAAACTAAAAAAAAACAAAAAAACGGGGTGACGATCCTGGAACTCGGAGGGAAGGAGGGGGAACGATGACCCTGGAACATGGAGGAAGGGGGGACACTGGAACTGCGTGGGAGGGAGGGGCCCCAGGCACACACACTCTCTCTCTCTCTCATAGACATACTCGCACCCAGTCTCACTCTCTCTGTCACACACACACACTCGCAGATTCACTCTCTCTCTCTCACACACAGTCACTCTCACACACACTCTCTCTCTCTCACAGACACACTCGCACCCAGACTCACTCTCTTTCTCTCTCACACACACACACACACTCGCACATTCACTCTCTCTCTCACACACAGTCACTCTCACACACACTCTCTCAAACATACACACTCCGAGGAAAACCTTGCTAGCGCCCGTTTCATTTGTGTCAGAAATGGGCCTTTTTTACTAGTATGCAATAATATGCTTGCAATCAGTGGCATAGCCAAGGGTGGGCTGGGGTGGGCCCAGGCCCACCCACTTTAAGTTCAGGCCCACCAAGTAGCAGCACACCTATAATGTGGCTGGCAGGGATCCCAAGCCCCACCAGCCAAAAACTCCCAACAACTGTTTGCTGCCGGTGAAAATCTGCTATTTAAAAGGTATACAGGGGAGAGGGGATGTTTCAAAGACCATATGGCATGCAGGCGAGTGTGGGAGAAACCAAATCACTTGTAGGACAAGGCAGAGTTCTACCCACCCACCTTGGGTCCAGGCCCACCCAAACTTGGGTGTCTGGCTACGCCCCTGCTTGCAATGTTACTAAATTGTTTAAGAAAGCACAAAATCTGAGGCCAGTGTCCACTTAATACTCTTTGCAACTGGCCTTTACTAATCCCGCTAGCAGAATACTGTGAAAATCATTCAGCGGGGCAGTGGCTCCCAAACCTGGTCCTGGAGGCACCCCAGCCAGTCAGGTTTTCAGGATATCCACGCTGAATATTCATGAGTGAGATTTGCATCTAGTGGAGGCAGTGCATGCAAATCTCTCTCATGAATATTCATTGCGGATATCCTGAAAACCTGACTGGCTGGGGTGCCTCCAGGACCAGGGTTTGCGAACCACTGCAGTAGAGAATTAGTTCAGAAATTGCACCTTTTCATCAATTTACCAATAAGAGTCATAAATTCATAGCAATCTGGCCAATATCTGTTTTTTTATTTAGAATCTGAACCTTACAGAAGCATTAAACACAGTACTTGTAACGATAATCCTCACCTCTTGAGTCTCACTTCAGTGCAACTTCATGAACATTGTTTGTTTATTTATTTATTTATGGCATTTGTATCCCACATTCCCACCTCTTTGCAGGATCAATGTGGTTTACAATTCGTCATGGATACTGGAAGTAGAAGAGAATATACATTTGGTTTACAGAGGGTTTTGTGTTACATGGTGGTGAAATACACGAAGGCGTTAAAGCAGAAAGACATTATAAGACATTAGTAGACAGTCTGGAAGTTTTAAGATTATACAGTTACACATGTTGATCTTTGTGATATATCTTGTCCAAGAGATAGGTTTTCAGTAGTTTGTGGAAACTGGTCAATTCATAGACCGTTTTCAGGTTACGTGGCAGCGAGTTCCAGAGTTGCGTGCTCATATAGGAAAAGGTAGATGCATGCATCGATTTGTATTTCAGACCCTTGCACTTGGGAGGATGAAGATTAAGGAATGTGCGAGAGGATCTTTTTGCGTTCCTGGGTGGTAGATCTATCAGGTCTGACATGTAGGCTGGGGCGTTACCATGGATGATTCTATGGACTAGGGGTTATACTGTTAAAGCCAGTTAGAAACCAGTCGAGGGTTTCAGGCTGTGGAGAATGACACTTTGGACTCTTCTGCAACATGGCATATGGTTGGCCACCTGAAGCCAGACTTTTGTAATTCTGTTTCCCTGCAAAGTCTCAGTAGAATAACATTTAATTACTGTGATAAGACAGAGAACCGTTGCCTTCTCTACCAAGCCGATAATGCAATATCACTGCTATCTTTATTTATACATTGATAAGGGCTCCATTCATTGAGAGAAAAGTACACATGCTTTAAAGAGATAATGTAAAGTGTTTTTCGAGTGGATGTGGCATTGCATAAAATACCGACTGGCATACATGTGCCTGGCTTGCCAAGAAGGCATGTGTTTTGATGGTAGGCTTAGCCTTGATGGAGCATGGGCAGAATTTGCAAGTATTGTATGCACATTGGGGTAGATTTCTAGCAGGCAATGGAGAGTATTAGTTTTTTTTCAGTCACTGCTGGTTGTATAACCAGAATATTCAATGCCGGGCCATGTTGCCTAAGCAACACCGCATAAAGACAGGACTGTGTTTTATGTGGTCCAATATGGCCGCTCAGGTGGTTAAGTGCTGAATACTGGCACTTAACCACATAAGTGCTGGCTGGGCCCTGGTCCGTCCACAAAATAGTTGGATTTCAGTTTCGTGGTCTGTGGTGAAGTTCGAGTGCCACTGACTATTGGTGGATAGCCGTGGACAAGCGATGTAAGTGGCCAGGAGCCATTTCTGGACAGTTAAATTGCTTTGATTATCAATCCCATTGATTACAAAACACCTTTAATCAATGCACATACTTGAGAACTTTATGTGTGAACATTTACACCTGTTTTTGAGCAGATATAAGTATTTGTGCCTTCTGTCAAGGTGTATTTTCTGTCACTTCTACTCTAGACACAGCCATTTTGAAGACACTGAATTTGACCCAGATATTTAGTCCTAGGCCTAATCCAGACACCTTCACTGCATAGCTAGGTCTTGTCTGACCCATGGAAGTTTCCAAGTACCAAATGATATTTAGGCAACAGTACCTGGGTAACTATGGGCAAGTTAGGAGAGCTGGTTTTGCCATCCTCAGCACTGACTCTTGGCAATGCCAAGATAATTTCTGGGTCCACCCTAAAATTAGTACTAACTAGCTAGTGGGGCAGTGGTCTTCCCAGATTTTCAGTGGCACTGTCTGATTATATGTTGATAAAAAGTTGGGGATCACCGGTCAGTGGGAGATAACCAGGTAGCAAAGATTCCTACCCGGTTTTCTCCCACTGAATATCGGCCTCGCAGGAGTTATTTTATACAGCTGCATAGGCCAGTGGTTCTCAAACCTGGTCCTGGAGGCACCCCAGCCAGTCAGGTTCTCAGGATACCCACAATGAATATTCATGACAGAGATTTGCATGCACTGCCTGTACTGTATGCAAATGTATCTCATGAATATTCATTGTGGGTATCCTGAAAACCCAACTGGCTGGGGTGCCTCCAGGACTAGGTTTGGGAACCGCTGGCATGGTGGTGTTCCTAGGTTGGTAGCCAGGTAGGGTGGATCACTGCTGCGCATCCCCCAGTGCATCACCTCCAGGTGGCGCCACACCCCAGCATGTCACCTCCGTAAAGCTGTCGGCTCCGCCCGTTCCCTGCCCTGGAACAGGAAGTAACAGCAGAAGAAGCAGGGAAAGGGTGGGGCCGACAACCGTGCAGCTGCTCCCTGCACCCCCTTGCAGCATGCACCCAAGGTGGACTGCCCTACCGCCCCACCCATGGAATGCCACTGCACTGGCATAGGCTTTGATAAGCAGGTGCCTACTTTGCCTCTTAACCTAGGTACCTTGTTTTTTATTTTTATTTATTTGTTACATTTGTATCCCACATTTTCCCACCTATTTGCAGGCTCAATGTGGCTTACATAATACCGTAAAGGCGATTGCCAATGCCGGTATGAACAAACACAGAGTGATGTTGTGGTAAAGTGAAGTTCCTGTGTAACAGACACATTGGGGAATCGTAAGGAGGAAGAGTTATGTCCAGTATGAGCTTTGGTTTGGTTGTGTTGCAGGGTTAAGGCATTTAAGTTGGGTCGGTCGGGTATGCCTTTTTGAACAGGTTAGTTTTTAGTAATTTCCAGAAGTTTAGGTGGTCATATGTTGTTTTCACGGCGCTTGGTAATGCGTTCCATAGCTGTGTGCTTATATGGGAGAAGTTGGACGCATAGGTTGGTTTTGTATTTGAGTCCTTTGCAGCTTGGGTGGTGGAGATTCAGGTATGTTCGTGTTGATCTTGATGTATTTCTGGTTGGTAGGTCTATGAGGTCTGTCATGTATCCTGGGGCTTCGCCGTAGATGATTTTATGAACCAGGGTGCAGATTTTGAACGCAATACGTTCTTTGATTGGGAGCCAGTGCAGTTTTTCCCGTAGGGGTTTGGCACTTTCGAATCTCGTTGTTCTAAATGCACATTCTTATTTATGCAGAAGGTTTGAATGGCCATAATTTTGAAACTTGAGAACGCAAATGCCAGTTATCAAGACCTCAACCTTGTGTACAACTAGTAGGGATGGCTTGTCATTTGGGACAGCATAGGAAATGTTAGCAACATATCCTTTGTCATTGCATATGGTTACCAAATGAAAATGAGCGGATGCCATTTTGTGTTTTGTTGTTCGCCAATAGTTCGCACTATTATTTCAAAGAGCGTGTACCGGTTCCTGAGAGTGGAACTACCATGCCTGTGAAAACCACAGTAGATGCGCAAACTTGGGAAAAGAATGCAGCCTCGTTCCGCTATTTCTGGAAATGAACAAAACGACAAAGTGGCCAGAAAAACCCGAGTAAAACAAAAATGCCTGGAAATGACAGGAAATGAAAATGTTTTGGCTGCCCATCCCTAAGATCTGGTATGAGCAGCAGCAGTACCGCTTAGCAACTTTACTTGCTGTCAATTTCTGCCTCTTCCATAAGGGTTTAGGATCTTTACCCCCCACCCTGGTTTCCCCCTCCCAGATAATCACTTTCCCTGCCTACCTCCTCTTGTTGATATTTAACTTTCCTAACACTCAATTCAGAGGAGCCTTCCTGACCTTTTTTTGAAATCAATCCAAGCATGAAGCAACTGGCTGAAAGGTTTACTTTGGTTTGAGTATTTTTATTTGTATTTTTGGAAGGTAATTGGATTTTGAATGACTATGAAAGATTGATGAAGAGTTGATAACTAGGGATATGAAGTCTTGGAGAATGGCATTCGTGCTCGTAAGTTTTAGACCTGTGCTAAATTCCACCTCCTTGTGTATCACTAACAGCCAGTGTTACAGATAAGAAAAGTCTGGTCCACTGAGTCATGAATAGTTCATGTTTTAGGTCAGGAATCTCTAATAGTCCAACAAATCCGGTCATACTTTTGAGGCATAGTTTGATTCAAACATGTGAAAATGTTCTCTTTGCTCAATTCAGTTGAGGGAGGGGAAGCAAGTGTTATGTCAAATTCCCCAATTTACGGGAAGGCTTAGGAATATTTGCATTGCACACACGGGCGAATTCTATATATAATGCTGAAAAAAACGCGCGTAGCGCTATTCTTTAATCCTTGCCTAAAGTCAGGCGTAGTTTATAGAATGCGTGTAGTGCCTGTCCCCACACCTAAATTCAGGCATGGCCATTTACACCAACTAAAACCCCAAACCTAACTTTGGCGCAGATCAGCCGCATTCTATAATAGCACGTGTAATTTTTAGCAATGCCCCCTTTTTGAGATCCGTGTGGTAAAATGTACGCACAACACTTTATAGAATATGCTTAGAAAGTTGTGTGCGTAAATTCTAATTAGCGCCAATCAGTGCTGATAATTGCTTGTTAATAGCCAATTATCAGTGCTGATTGAGTTGTTAAACAAGTTGCATGCACAGTTTGGACATGCAACCCCCCGCACTGTACGAGAACTCTTTAATATTATTTCATCTTCCTACGCAGCGCAGGAAGCATAATGGAACCCTGAGATTTGTGAAATTCCATGGCATGGACATCCCCACATGCACATAACTTCCCTTTTCCAAAGACCAGCTCAGTGCTGTCTTCCACAACGTATTTTTCTTATCAACGTCACCTGAAAAGCTGAGGCTTCAAAATCATTTGAAGTTGCTTAATTGAAAATCAAACATTAAATTAAAACTAACCATTTCTTAATGGTATTTATTAACAACTTCTGTGGGGAATAAGCAGTTCGTCACAGGCAAAAAATTAAAGCAAACTAGACCTTCTCTGACAAGATCAAGTTTTGTGAAAAGTGTGGCCCTGGATGCACCTATCAACTTGAGGGATTGGTCATGGTATTGAGTAATTTTCTCTGATGGGAATAGCTTGATTTGATTACAATGTTGCTGTTTGTCGAAGTTAAATAAGTCCATTTGGAAATAGTTTCATCTAAGTTATGCTTTGTAAATCCCTCCCTATCTATTCTGAATTTGAACATGTGACCTCGCAGGAAGAGGCTGGGTAACTCCGTAGCCACTTCTGTTGAGTTACCTGATCCATCATCTGAAAGTTAGCTAACGTCTGTTGATTTTAGATGTGGTTCACGTTAGGCTATACTGTTTATTATCTGTCCACCTGTATGAAACGTTTTGTTTGTGCATGTGCAAAAGAAGGCTATGGGGCTCATTTTCAAAGCACTGACTTATAAAGTTCCATAGGTTACAATTATGTAACTTTGAATGTCTAAGGCAGTGGCATAGCTATGTGGGGCCACGGAGGCCTGGGCCCCCGTAGATTTGGCCCTGGACCCCCCTGCCGACGACCCTCTCAACCCCCCCCCCACCACCAACCCTCCCTCGCCGTCGCCTACCTTTGATGGCGGGGGACCCCAACCCTCGCCAGCCGAGGTCCTCTTCTTCCAGCACAAAGCTTCGTTCTGTTTCTGTGAGTCTGAATCACAGAAACAAAACAAAGCTTTGCGCCAGAAGAAGAGGACCTCGGCTGGCGGGGGTTGGGGTCCCCCACCAGCAAAGGTAGCCGACGGTGATAGCGGCGGCGGGGGAGTGTTGGCAGCGGGAGGGGGTCGAGAGGGTCGTCAGCAGGAGGGGGTCATAGTTGTTGTTGGTGGTGGTGGTGGTGGCGGTGGAGGGGGTCAAAAATGGTGGGTGGGGGGGTCGGCAGCGCTGGGGGGATGGTAAAATGTGCCCCTCACCTCGGGCTCTGGACCCTCCTCCTGCCAAAGTCTGGCTATGCCCCTGGTCTAAGGGGACTTTTTACAAAAGCATTATAGGGTTACTGTGTGCCAAATTGGTCTTACCACTGGGGTAGTGCAGGATCCAGGCTGTACTTTCAAAGTCGGCATGCACAGGGGGATGTTCCCATTGGTAATTCGGCATGCACAGGGGGGTGTTCCCATTGGTAATTGGCAGTGCAGCCACATTGCTGCATGCTTCCTGATTTCCACAGGGTTAGCGTGTGAGCCCTTACGGCCAAGTAAATAGGAGGCAGTAACTTAGAACTTAGCGCCTGGCCATTATTGCTGTAAATAGAATTTCATAGATCTGGGCAATATTACTTAAAGCAGTGCGGGAATTAACATATATCAATACCTTCAAACCCGTCCCAAGCACAAATCAATTTTTTTGATATAATTTAACATGCTGTGAAGGATCTTCAGAATTCATGCATCCAGACCGCTAAACTCACAGTTTTCTGGCGGTCAAGTGGCAGCCATTTTGTTTAACAAGAAAACCGAAGCAGGAGAGTAAGAAAGAACCTCTGCCCTGACGAAGTTGGGAAACCTGGCCAAGACGGTTGAGGTTCCTGAGGTCTTACACTTTGCGGCCAGGTAAGTGAATGAACATGCCTAAGCAGTGTTAGAATTAAGAAATGAGTTGTGAAATGAAACATGAGATTTTTGAATAACGGAACACTAAAATGTGTTGTTTTTTTTTAAACAACACAAAAAAATATACACCAAAGGATCAATGACCATTTGCACCTGACCGCCAGAAAACTGTGAGTTTAGCGGACTGGATGCATGAATTCTGAAGATCCTTCACAGCATGTTAAATTATATAAAAAAAATTAATCTGTGCTTGGGACAGGTTTGAAGGTATTGTTATGTGTAAATAGAATTTCAGCACTTATGCGGATGTGCTAATAGGTGGCCTGAGCACATGGGAAAATCACGCGGTAAGAGTAGTGCAGGGCCACTTTGTCACAAGTTTTTGTTAAATGACCCCTAAGTGCTTTGAAAATATGGCCTCTACGCCTACCTCGAGAGAATGCAGCCTGCTGGTTGAAGAGATGGCAAAACACAGGTAGGACCTTTTGGTCACATTCTTTGAAGAGCCGGTGGAGGTTTTCCTATCCCTGTCTGAAGAGAGGAGCAGGACCCCTGTCTGGGGTCACAGAAGAGCCACGCCCTGCGGAGGGTTTGTACCCCTGCTGGAAGACTGGAGCAGGAGCAGCAGCAATGATTGAAGAGTTCGGCAGGAAATCAGAAGTAAGACCTGCAGCCAGTGTGATTAAAGAGTCAGCAGAGGTGAATGGCGACCTGCATCAGGAAGGTAAAAGGGGAAGGTGTGTGTGTGTGTGTGTGGGGGGGGGGGGGGGGTAAGAGGATAGGGGAAGGGAAGAAGAGAAGGGGAGGGGGAGGGCTGATTGAAAACATGCTGCTAGTAGTATGAAATGGCCCCACCCCCGGCCTGCATGTATTCATACATTCCTGCAGTGGTCTTTGATACCCCCCCCCCCCCCCCCATGCACTCATCAGCTTCTCTCACATCACCTGTTGTGTATTTATTTGTAATAATTTGCCTTTGGTCATTAGAACCATCAAGGCAGTTTACAGCCCTAAGAATAGTAATCTACTATAATAAAACGCAGCCTCAGCGTTCTGAGGACACTGACGTCACTGAAGTCACTCACACACCGGTTCGTGGTTTCATGGTGGTGAAGCCACACAACATCTTCATGCCCCGCCCTCGCATCACACGTGATGACGTCGAGGGCGCAACACGAAAACAAGGCTAATTAACTCACGGGGAGCAGTAGGGAAACACGCGGAGCATGTTTCCCTACTCCTCCCCTTCAAAAAAATCCCAGCCACCCAGGACGTCCACATCAACCCGGCCCCTTTCCCCACATAGCCCCGCCCCTTAGAAGTTACCGCCCCGCCCACGGTACCACACTCACCCTCAGCAACGTCCCTCCCCCCCTGTCACCTCCCCTCCCCTTCCCTTCCGCCTGTCTCCCTGGTGGTCTAGAGGTACCTGTTCGGTGGGGGCAGGAAAGAAAGAGCCCCCTCTTTCCTGCCCTTAGCGGTGGTGGTAGCATCCTTGCTACATCGTGTGGGAGTCCGGCTCTCGGTGTTTCAAAATGGCCGCCGAGAGTTCAAGCTGCATCGCGAGACTTCAACTCTCGGCAGCCATTTTGAAACGCCGAGAGCCGGACTCCCATACGATGTAGCAAGGATGCTACCACCACCGCTACGGGCAGGAAAGAGGGGGCTCTTTCTTTCCTGCCCCCACCGAACAGGTACCTCTAGACCACCAGGGAGACACGCGTAAGGGGAGGGGAAGGGAGTCCCCTGCCCGCTAGCGCCCGTTTCATCGCCGCCAGAAATGGGCCATTTTTACTAGTTATGATAATAACCATAGTAAATCCTCTTCTTTTCTCTCTCTTTGTACCTATGTAACTCATACATTTCCTCAGTCATTTAACTCTGAAAGGCAAATGCATGAAAGAAACGTAGAAGAACTGAAAACGTAAAGGTCCAGGTTACAAGATACCAATTATGAAAAAAACAACAGATGCTCAAAAAAATTCGCATGCAAATAATCCACGCGGAAATACAAAGGTCGATGCATGAAAGCCTCGCTAACCTGTTCAAATCCATGGTAGCGGAGTACCAAACACATGCGCACAACAGTCATTCGCTAGGAACACGGCAAGTGCTGTAGCTGTTGTCCGCATGTCTAAAAAGATCATATTATAGACGTGTGTCCTGGGTAGGGTTACCATATTTTGTCCCCCAAAAAGGAAGACAGATGCCCCGCCCCACCACACGCCCCGCTCCGCCCCCTTTCACACCCACCCTGCCCCTTTCACGCCCTTGCTCCGCCCCCTGTCACATTTTCCCCTCCCCCCTGTCACGCACCCCATCACCCACCCTCCCTGTCACCCCCCTCCCCTTATCTTACTACTGCCCTGGTGGTCTAGTGACCTTCCGCCTTCGGGGCAGGAAAGAGCCCCCTCTTTCCTGCCCGGAGCGCTGCCCTGCATGCATCGTTCCTGTTGCTGATCTCGGCGCTGATTCAAAATGGCCGCTGAGAGTTGAAGTCTCGCGAGGTCACTTCAATTCTCGGCGGCCATTTTGAATCGGCGCCGAGATTAGCAACAGGAACGATGCATGCAGGGCAGCGCTCCGGGCAGGAAAGAGGGGGCTCTTTCCTGCCCCGAAGGCGGAAGAGGTCACTAGACCACCAGGGCAGTAGTAAGTAAGGGGAGGGGAGGCTAGCAATCTGCCCATTTGTCTACTCACCAACCTGCCCGTTGTCCAGAAATCCGGACAAACAGGCAGATTGGCAAAACCCGCCCGGTTGCCCAGATATGTCCTCAAAAAGAGGACATGCCTGGGTAAATCCGGACATATGGTAACCCTAGTCCTGGGCATGTATGCAGAGCCTTATAGGCCCTGATCTGCAAACAATTTTTTAATCGCTCTGCAGACGGTTACCGTGTGCTGTGCCACGCTGCTTGCATCCCATTTTTGTTGGTTAGTGTGAGACGTTTCTCATTTCTCCTATTTTGTTCATTTTTTACATTGGTAGAGAGGCAGGAAGGAGAGAGGTGACTGTTGTCTTTTCTGTGGGCAGCACAAATTTTTTCAAGGGGGGGGGGGTTCCTAACTTTGGATATGAAGGCTGGATATGCAGGGAGATGCAGAGAAATGAGGCCATGGGCGGGTGGTAAGTGTGGTTGTTCTTGCATTTTCCCTCATGTTAACATTTCTTTTTTTCAGGAAGCCATGGAGGATCTTGGTATGCCCCGATTGGAGGAGGAAACAGTGGCCCATAGTGGGGACCCTTGTGCCAATGGGAAGTGGAAAGCACACGTGCACACACACACATAAATAACACGTCGATGACAGCGCTTATGCATGCAATTTATGTACGTGCTTATGTTGATGGCAGATGACAGCTCTCTGGAGTTACCGGCAGCCCCTGAGCTCCCGTTAAATATATCACATTAAAGGTGTGCGGACCTTTCTCTGCATTGCCCGTAAATGGTTGCACATCGTGTGTTGCCTTCATTTAAATGAGAACCACATAATTGCAATACATTTGCATAGCATTTTCGCTGCGCGTTTGCAAGTGCGGTAAACAAGTTGCTGTAGGCTTTTGCGCATTCGTCGCTAGATACTGTGATCGCTAAGCGGGTTCAAACTGGCTCAAAATGATCGCTCCCGGCATGGTAAGTTTGATGCATCTGGCCCTCAGTCCCATCTATTACTCTTACCCCCCTCTATTTTGATTCAACCTCCTACCCCTGCTCATCATCCCCATGCAGTCATTCTGCCACCTGCTAACCCCCCACCTACACACTGATTCTCCTGAGACGGATCAACTCACTCAGGTCTGCGACCCACTCACAACTTCCCCAGCCACTCCCAAACTCATTCAGCCCACTGAAAAACTTAAGCCCTCCCCTTCCCCATCCAGTCACATTACTACACAACAGAACAGGGCCGCCGAGATGGGGGGACAGGGGGGACAAAATTCCCCGGGCCTCCAAGGGGGGCCCGGCGCCGCTGCTGCAGTCCAGCCTGCCCACCCTCCGTTGCTCCCTGGCATTGAATTTAAGCGCCTCATCTTCGAAGACGCAGCAAGCAGCGGCAGACCACTCCTTCCTTCCATGTCCCACCCTCGCCTGACGTAACTTCCCCGAGGGCGGGACACAGAAGGAAGGAGTGGTCTGCTGCTGCTTGCTGCGCCTTCGAAGGCGAGGCGTTTAAGGTCAGTGCAGAGGGCCCGGGGGTGGAGAGAGGGCCCGGTGGCGGGTGGAGGGGGGCCCGGTGACCTCGGGTTGGGGAGGGCCCCGGGGGCGCCTTGTCCCGGGCCTGGCCCAGTCTCTCAGCAGCCCTGCAACAGAACAACTGATTCCATCAGCCAAACTTGCTTTTGCACACTGCATGCACTTTCTACATTCCATTTTTTTTCCACCCTGGTTTTGAAATCAATTTTACATAATGAAACCAGCCTGTACAGACAAAATCAAGACCTATTAGTCTTCCCTTGCAAATACTGTAAGGGGTTTTTGTCCACTCCCATGATAATCAGGATGAGAGGCAATTAAGTCTAATAGAGATTGATGACCAAGCTTACCAAAGTCTGAGCTCTGCAGAGGCAAAGAACTGCAGAATAATTTGGAAGGATGAAATGTTGTACTCTAGTTATGGTTATGTTATATCATATATATCAACTCCCAGTGCTTCTAACTCGGGACCGGGGGGGGGTCTCAACCTAGTCCTCGGGACATACCTAGCCAGTCGTGTTTTCAGGATAACCACAATGAATATGCATGGAATACATTTGCCTACAATGGAGGTAGTGCATGCAAATTTATCTCATTCATATTCGTTGTGGGTATCCTGAAAACCTGCCTGTCTGGGGTGCCTCCAGGACCAGGTTTGGGAACCGCTGAAGTACACTAATGTTTGCATGTACTCGTGTTCTCCATGCATGGGTATTTACACCAGCTCTCAAGCTGGTACAATATCCACATCTCAAACGTGATTTGTGTTGGAACGCACATGGGAGCAACTATTCATGAATAAATTGTCTCACTAGGAAGCTTTGAGGTCCTTTATTTAGGTACTAGTAAAAAAGGCCCGTTTCTGAAACCAATGAAACGGGCGCTAGCATGTGGCTTTTTTTTTGTGTGTGTGTGTGTATGTGTCACAGAGTTATTTTGTGTGTGTGTGTGTGAGTGTGTGAGGGTGCGGTGTGTGTGCAGGTTGTTGATGTGTGTCTTTTTTTGTTTTGTTTTGTTTTTTTGCTTGGGGGTTGGGGGATGTGCTGTGCTGTCCTTGGTCACTGTTTGCTGCTGGCTGGGTCGCGGGTAATCCTTCCAGCTGGGCCGCAGCTTGTCCTGTTCGCCCACGTCCCAGATGGTGACGGGCATGTTGTTTTCCGGCTCCTCTGACTCCATGTCAAGCGATCCCAAACATAGTCTGTGCTATAGGCCCTCTGGCACTCTTCAGTACTGGCATTAGGCATGTAAAAATTTCTCCCCCCCCCCCCCCCGGTCTATTTTGCACATACCCACAGCAGGAATATTCTTCTCTCGTTCCAGCGGTGGTTCTGTGCTCTCCGTGCTGCACAGATAATGAGCCATTCTGCTGGGGAATGCTCCTCCCTTATTGTCACGTAGTTTCCTCTGATTGGTCCGTCTTACGTTGCCTAGTGTTGCCTGGGAACGGTGTTGTGATGATCCTTTGTGTTTCAGAATGTTGAGGGTGTTTTTTCTGATTGGTCCGTCATGCGAGGGCGGGGCAGAGAGACATGATCAGTGTTCTGGCTTCACCACCATGAATCCATGAACTCTTCAGGGAGTGACTGAGTGACTTCAGAACGTTGTCTTCAGAACGTTGAGGGTGAGTTTTATTATAGTAGATAATAATTCCAGTGTGTTTTTTTTCTAGCAAAAAAGGTGTCGGTACTGAAATGCTAGGCCACTCTTCAGGGGTGGGGTGATCACTGAGGCCCCCAGCAACCAGTCACAGAATGTATGACAAGGCATAATTGGTGTGTAGAGCCTGAGTTCTTTCATTATAACATGGGGACCATGGGTCGATTTTAGCACACAATGGAAAAGGTGCCGGTACTCAAATGCGAGGCCACCCTTTAGAGGTGGGGTGATCACTGAGGGACCCACCCCAAAATAGCCAGGCCCCCCGCAACCAGTCACAGAATCTATGACAAAGCAGAATTGGTGTGTAGAGCCTGAGCTCTTTCATTAAAACTTGGGGACCATGGGTCGATTTTAACAGACAATGGAAAAGGTGCCGGTACTCAGTACCCCCAAGTACCCCCTCAAAAAAAAGCCCTAAATAATTCTATCGTACAGTGTGAGAGAAACGGCCCAATACACAAACTGGTTTTTGAATTTTGTGTTTTGATATTGTTACCAGTTTGTTCCCTTATTGAACAATATTATTCTATGTGTCATTATCAAACAGTGCCAAAAGAGGCCACTTCCTGCTCCACTTCCTGGGCACCAAAATTATTCACCCACTTCCTGTTTTAAAAATCTCTTTCCTGGAGCTGCTCTTCACTCTATCCTGTTCCTGTGCAGCGTCTGCCTAAAGGGCCTTGTGAGGGGTCAACAAGGCAGATTGCTCACATCTTTATCCAAAATGGTCAGGGCCAAGCTCTTTCCAGACAACGGAAGTTCTGGGCAACACTAGTTTCTGATATATTATGCTGTTATATATTATGCTCCCAGTGGCTTTCACTTCTTCAGCTGGTCTCCTGTCTCTTGGCTGCCCTCTTCTGGAGAAGTCTCCTTCAGGGTCACTTCTCTGCTACATGTACAGCCCTTTGCAGATTAAGGTCTCTTGTGAATCTAAGGTCTTTACAATTCCAGTTTAGAGACTGGCCTGCAGTTCAGTAGGCCTAATTGGGGGAGAGGGGGGGGGGGGAGATACTCCCCTTTTAGCCAAAAAATCAATACACAGACCCCGCTTGATATTCAAAACTAACCAGCCAGGAACGGCTACTGGCTGGTTAAATAGGGTTTAAGTGCCACCAGTTATCTCCCACTGAATATCTCCGCTAACCAACTATATTGCATGACATAGCTGGTTAGGTGTGGATATTCAGTGCCTAACCAGTTATGCTGATTCAGTGGCTTAGCCACAGGTGGGCCAGGGCCCAGCCACTTAGGGTTCAGGCCCACCGACCAGTAGCACATGTTTAGCGGTAGCTGGTGGGGATCCCAAGCTACTCCAGCTGAAGACTTCCCCCTGATGGTAATGAAAATGCTACTCTCCATGATACTGGCATCTGCACATGCTCAGTTTTCAGCGCATGCCTGCTTCAGACTGCCAAGGAGGAAAGAAGCGTTTTCCCGCCAGTTGAGATATTTTTTTTGTGGTGGTGGGGGAGGGGGAGAACACTTGGTGCCCACCCACTTCTCGCCTAGGCCCACCCAAAATCTGTTGTCTGGCTACGCTCCTGTGCTGAGTGGTCAAAATAGGTCACTTAAATAGGAGGCCTATCTTTAACCGCTAAAAGGTTACATAGTAACATAACATAGTAACATAGTAGATGACTGTAGAAAAAGACACGCACGGTCCATCCAGTCTGCCCAACAAGATAAACTCATGTGTATATGTTACCTTGATTTGTACCTGTCTTTTTCAGGGCACAGACCGTATAAGTCTGGCCACCGCTATCTTCGCCTCCCCAATGGTTATCGCTGAATATCGGCATATTCGGTTAAATTTTTGCTGCCTAAAAGAAAAATGGATATCCAAAGCTGGGGTCGGTGCTGATTGTGACACTTATGCAGGCTGCTTCCCGTGGGATGATAATCAGGCCCAGAGATCCTCAATAGAATCTCCACCTAGCATTTCTTTTCTATAAATTTCTGAAATTTTAACATACGATCAAAGTCAAAAACGACATATAACTTGAATACACATTAGAATGACAACTGAAAAGATCTGGAAAAGCTTTTCCATTACAAGGAAAATAGAAATCCCTTATTGAGCCCACAATATAAAGAGGGGGGGGGAGTCAAAAAGTCAGAAAAAAATACTAGGAAAAACATTTTTTTGTACAAGAGTAGCAGCACAAACAGAAATGCCGACAGCTGGTACCTGCCAACCTGTGGAAGATTCTTGAGGATTAACAATCACTCTAACATAGACATTCAATGAGTTGTTTAGGCTCAAAAACAATAAAATTCATGAAAAGAAATACATTTGGCAGGAAACTTCAAAGTAAAGGTAGACGAGCCAAGGAGTCCCTCCTACGTCTTTGGGACAAGAGATATATCAGAAAAAAATATGTATTGTAGAACCTAAGAACTGTTCGTTTAAATGGCTAAAGAAAGAATGAAATAACTTTTATATCATATTCCAGTGTGAAGGCTATAAGGAGAGTCGTTCTTTTTGTAATAATCTCCAGGGAGTTTTCCTAAAAAGCTGACAGATTCCTCATGTGCAACTTTCTTTAAATTAGTCACCTTACTTTCTAACTAGGAGTAGCCTAGTGGTTAATGCAGTGGACTTTGATCCTGGGGAAATGGGTTCAATTCCCACTGCAGCTCCTTATGACTCTGGGCAAGTCACTTAACCCTCCATTGCCCCTGGCACAAAATAAGTACCTGAATATACTATGTAAACCGCTTTGAATGTAGTTGCAAAAACCTCAGAAAGGCGGTATATCAAGTCCCACTTCCCTTTCCCTCTTTCCCTTATGACATCACAATATCAGAAGTGAGCCAAGCCATTGTGACATCACTGATGAGGTTGGCCCTTATTGGTGGAATGAGTAGCCTAGTGGTTAGTGCAGTGGACTTTGATCCTGGGGAACTGAGTTCAATTCCCACTACAGCTCCTTGTGCCTCCGGGCGAGTCACTTAACCCTCCATTGCCCCAGGTACAAAATAAGTACCTGAACATATGTAAACCGCTTTGAATGTAGTTGCAAAAACCTCAGAAAGGTGGTATATCAAGTCCCAGTTCCCTTTCCCCCTTTCCCTTATGACATCACAATATCAGAAGTGAGACAAGTATCGGGCAATCAAGCCATTGTGACATCACTGATGAGGTTGGCTCTTATTGGTGGAATGAGTGGAGGAGTAGCCTAGTGGTTAGTGTAATGGACTTTGATCCTGGGGAACCGAGTTCAATTCCCACTGCAGCTCCTTGTGACTCTGGGCAAGTCACTTAACCCTCCATTGCCCCTGGTACAAAATAAGTACCTGAATATATGTAAAACGCTTTGAATGTAGTTGCAAAAACCTCAGAAAGGCGGTATATCAAGTCCCATTTCCCTTTCCCCCTTTCCCTTATGACATCACAATATCAGAAGTGAGCCAAGTATTGTGCAATCAAGCCATTGTGACATCACTGATGAGGTTGGCTCTTATTGGTGGAATGAGTGGAGGAGTAGCCTAGTGGTTAGTGCAGTGGACTTTGATCCTGGGGAACTGTATTGGGCAATCAAGCCATTGTGACATCACTGATGAGGTTGGCTCTTATTGGTGGAATGAGTGGAGGAGTAGCCTAGTGGTTAGTGTAATGGACTTTGATCCTGGGGAACCGAGTTCAATTCCCACTGCAGCTCCTTGTGACTCTGGGCAAGTCACTTAACCCTTCATTGCCCCTGGTACAAAATAAGTACCTGAATATATGTAAACCGCTTTGAATGCAAAAACCTCAGAAAGGCAGTATATCAAGTCCCATTTCCCTTCCCCTTCCCTCTTACCTCTCTATATGTTCCATCTTTACTTATACCCTACGCTGTCAATTAAAATGTTCTGTTAAGTATTGTGTTGGCATTGTAAGTAGTGGACTATGCCATACTTTGTATTGCTATTTGAATATTTTTGCTGCTGTAATTGCCTATTTGCTCATGTTTGATTCTCACTGTACACCGCTTTGAGCGAATTCCTTCAAAAAGGCAGTAAATAAATCCTAATAAATAAATAAATTCATCTCACCTGAAGTATTAACCTCTCTAGCCATCAGAGCTGAACTTTCTTGGCTCTTTCCCACGTTGAGATATTGAACCTCCGCTACTGGGGACATATTTTCTGATCTAACCAACAAAACTTCATGGAAATATTCCCATGCTGTAACTAGCATTTAATTGGGGTGGGAGGAGGGGGGAATCCCCTTCCGGGTTAATTATGATGAGGAGTTTTCACAGAACTGCTAACGTGTTCCTGTCACCTCTGTTTGAAACCTTATGCACCCAAACCCCTCATCTTAAGGAGGCTTCGCTCATTTTTGTTTTGGGTAATTGGATCCTTGGATAAAAGGTACTCTGCTGTTCTAAATTAGAGATAAGAATAATTATGGAAAATGAATGCAGATAAAGACAGTCTTCCCAAGCTCTACTATCCCTTTCTCTCCCTTAGAGATCTTCTGTTCTTGTCTCATTTAGCCCCCTCCCCCATGAAAAGAGGGGGGACCTGGCTATTCAGTTCAGCCTTCAATTAAATTTGTGTTTAATTCACCAGTTCTGCTAGAAGTGCTATTTAAAGAGGTGACACAAATGCTTCATTATTGCTTCATCAGAAAGTCCCGTATAAAGCCTGAGATTCCTAAGTCTGGAAATTTCTGCATGTGCACCAATGGCAGCAGAGGGCACGCAAGTCGCATGTCTGTCAACTGACTCCCATCCCGCCACCCCGCTTCCAGGTCACTTCTCTAATTCTGAACCACTTGTGGTTAATTAGCTCCTGCCTCAGCGTTCCAGACCTCCCAGCTGAAAAGCAGGATTGCAGCCCAGTTCTCAGCGTTCAGCTGGGAGTCAAAACAGCAAAACTGGAGTAAAGCCATTCAGGTGACCTGAGGTCACTTGGCAGATTTGCTCTGGAGGCTGCTTTCTGCTCCTTAGCAGCCAGCTGGGCACATTTGTCTGAAATGCTGCTGCCCAGATGAGGTCAACTAATCACTAGTGCACCATTGGCTCTTCCCTAGTATTCACTGTCACTAGACAAGGTAAAAAGATTTATCTGGGTTAATGGTGTCTCCGCCTGTAATGCTGCGATCACTTCTGTCTCTCAAGGGGGGAAAAAATCTGTCATTAGCAAAACTTAAACCACCCTCCATTAATGGCTGATTTCCAAGTTTTAAATTCTCCCTTATACTTCTGGGAGTGGCTACTTAAGAGTCATGTGATCTCCGAAGACCTGGCTTCTGCTCACTAACAATAATTTTTGAGAAAATAACCTGTCTTTCCAAAGGACACTCGGGCACTCTTTTTCAAAAGAGAAAAATGTAGCACAACTAGACATATGTAGTGAGGTACAAACTCAAACGATTAAAGTCTTTCTTCCCAAGAGAAATTTTTCGAAACCTAATACAATCAATGGTCTTAAGCCATGCAGATTACTGCAGCGGAATCTACGCGGGACGCAAAGAACAACTCACAAAAAAAACTCCAGACCGCCCAAAACACAGCAGCCAGGCTAATATTTGGTAAAACACGATTCGAAAGTGCCAAACCCCTCCGAGAAAAGCTGCACTGGCTCCCAATCAAAGAATGGATCATCTTCAAAATCTGCACCCTGACTCACAAAATTATCTACGGCATAGTCCCAGCATACATGGCAGACCTCATAGATCTACCAACCAGAAACAGAATTGGATTATCACAATCATATCTAGACCTACATTACCCAAATTGCAAAGGACTTAAATACAAAACAACTTAGGCATCCTGCTTCTCCTACATAAGCGCACAACTATGGAATGGACTCCCAAAAGCTGTGAAAACAATCCATGAACATCTAAGCTTCAGGAAATCACTAAAAACCAACAAAAAAGGCTTACCCCACCAATCCAACGTAAATCACCATACCCAGCAACACTGCATAACTAATGATCGTACGAGACAATAAACAATTTACATTCCCTTCGACCCTCATGGTGTCTGACACACACCTACCTCATCAGACCACAATATAACCTTGTATCTGTTATCAACCGACTTGGCAAATGCCATTACGGTACTATGTAAGCCACATTGAGCCTGCAAATAGGTGGGAAAATGCTACAAATGCAACAAATAAATAAATACATTATATGCAGGTACTTTCTCTGTCCCTAGAGGGCTCACAATCTAAGTTTTTGTACCTGGGGCAATGGAGGTTTAAGTGGCTTGCCCAAGGACTCAAGGGTCTGCACTGGGAATTGAACCCAGGTTGCAGGGATCTGTTATGATCGTGGTCAGGACCCCTCTCAAACTTACCTTTTTCCTGGTGGTCAGCTTCTTAGCATGGGGTTAATTGTTTCTCTATACTGCAGCTGTGGGTGTGGAGTGAGTTAGCTCTACCTCTCTCTGGGTGTACTGGCTTCAAGTGCTTCACGGTGCTGCATTGGTGTGGGTTGGGCCTCTCTGGGTTTCAGTGTGCTGTTGCCTGGGGCTAGGGAGTGTGATATCATCTGGAAGGGGCCGGGCCTTGATAAGGAAGTGGTGTTCTTTCCTTCAGGGCCTTTGCAACGTTTGCTTGAGGTAGGGTGGTGCAGTGTGCACTTCTGACTTTGTGTCTAGTTTCCCTGCATGCTTTTGCTAAGGTCAGTGTTAGTGCAGTGTGCACTTGTGACTTGTATGTGTTTAGCTCCCCCGCTTTTTCCCTTTGGCTCCCCTGCTTTCCCTGTTGTTACGGTGGGAAGCACTTCTGTTAGTGTAGTGCTGGAGTTTGGTGCTTGGAGCACCCTTGTTAGTTTAGTGCTTAGGAAGTACCTTTGTTGTTTGTGTATTTGGCTTTCCTGCTTGTTCCCTTGTGGCTTCCCTGCACTCCTGTTAGTGTAGGCCGTAGGGGCACCCCTGTTAGTTTCTGTTAGAAGCACTTCTGTGGGTTTAGTGCTTGGTTAGTTTAATGCTGTGGGGCACAGCTGTAGCTTGGTGCTTGGTGCTTAGGAATCGCTCCCTTACATGGTCTGTAGCCCCGCCCAGTGCGTCCCAGGATGCAAGGGGCAGGGCTGGGCGCTGCCATTTTGCAGCGGCATTGACTGGAAGAGGAGGGAGGCAGGCTGCTTCCCTCCTTCAATGAAAGGTAGGGGAGCCTGGAGGGGGATTGTCACCACGGACCACCAGCCCCCACCCCCCTGTCGCTGGGTGGGAGAGCGTTTGGCCGGAGGCGGCCACTTCACATTTTCTGGGGGTTTGGGGGGGGGGGCTGGAGACCCACCGGATCTCCAGACCTCTCTGAACATGGGGGGGGGGGGGGGGACCGGAGGTCCACCGGACCTCCAGCCCCCTGTTCGCGTTTGCTTTGGGGGGGAACGGGGGCCTGCCAGCATGCAACTGCATTTTGGACAGGGCTCACCATTCCTCCCCAATGATCCGCAAAGTCTAACACCAGCTCGGAGCTGGCATTGATTTTGTCGCGACCAGCAACCCAATCTTTGGCGCGCTGGACGCTGATCATTGGGGATGAATGCGTTAAGCACTGATTAGCATGCATTTGCAAGCTAATTGCGCTAAGAGCCCTGTTTAGTATGCATTTGCATGCTACTTGCGCTAAGAGCCCTCGAGTGCGTTGTTTCAGGCGCTCGAGGGCTCTGATCATGGGTCGGCAGCAAACTTCGGCGCTAGTATGGCGTTAGCCTGTAGCGCCGGAGTTTGCTTTTGATCATGAGGGCCTAAGTGTATTTTGTAACGCATTGCGCATAAATTTTAATGCGCGCAGGCAAAAAGGGACATGGTTATGGGTGGGCAAATGGGCATTTTGTGGGCGTTTCAAAATTTACATGCGTTGTTATGGAATATGGCCCTCACAACTATGGAATTCTCTGCCAAAAACTATTAAAACCATCCACAACCATCTCAATTTCAGGAAATCACTTAAGACCATGTTATTTGGAAAAGCTTATCCAAAGGACTCAGCAAGTGTCTCCTCTACTTGATACACATCAATCTATCAACAATTTTGGACACATCCACCCTTCCCTCCTCTCTCCCGGTTTCCCTGCTCCTTCCGTCCCTTCCCCATCTTCCCCATTATTTCTTATGTAGGTTTTCTGTTGTATTAGCTTGATTTTACTGCACTCGCGTCTGCCTCTGCGTTGCGCTGAAGGCCACATTGAGCCTAACGCTGTTGGGAAAATGTGGGGTATAAATGAGATAATAAATAAATAAATCTATGCCACATTTTTGTTGGTGAAAATGGATGCACATAGTTTTAGGCACTGTGATATCAACTAAGCGTAGTCTATATACCGCGCCTAAATCTAGGTGCCGCTTATAGAATACACTTAGGCAGAAACGTTTTCCACGTGGATTTTGTAGGCGCCATGCACATAATTAGTGGTGTCAATCGCATGCATGTACTACTAGTCTGTTAACTAGGGGGCAGTATTGTTGCCTAAATTTAGATGCCAGCTTTTAGAACTGCCTTTAAAGTGATTTGCCCAACGCCACAAGGGGTGCTATTGCTTCGGTGTGATTTGAACCCAGGTGCAACAGTTCTTAACCCACTGCTCTAAGCCTTTTGCAAGTTACGGTATTACGAGTGGCTCCACAGCTGCTGCCCGTCCTTTGAGAGAGTGGTCACAGAAGATATCGTGTCTAATCAAAGGTTCAGGGAAGCAGCTTTCCGTTCACGGCTTTTTTTTTTTTTCAGCTTCTTCCTTTCTCTCGTGGAGCTAATTTTCTCATCTAAGCTCCTTTTCCCTCCTTTTTTGAAAAGAACACGATTTATATTCCAGAAGCGCTGAAATACAGCCTTCAGAACACATTAGATTTTAACCTGCGCCTGACCTGCCGCCTTCGATTCCTTTAGTGAAGGAGAGGAGATGGCCCATAAATCGAAGCCGGGTGTCTGCCTCGCTCGCCGTTCAATGAGATCGGTAAACTGGGTAATTGTTTTGCTGGGATATTGGGAGCGGTGACAGTATGCTTCTGAATTATGGCCGTGAGAGGGCTGCATCTGTCAAGCTTTGCTGGCCAGAGCTAGGACTGCAGGATTGCATTGCATGGGCTGCTACAGTGCATTAACTTCAGAGATGGGGATCCCTCCTTCCCTCTTAGCCCCATCCCCCTCGAATCCTTTTTCAACCCCACCTAGCCCTGACCTTTCCATAATGATGAGGCTGTACACCTGTCTGGGGTAACAAAGGCCACAGGCTCTTTATTGGCAGTAATCCAAATGGCAACAAATTAACCCCGAGCTACGTTAACAATGTCCAAAGAATCCATATTTGTCTCCCTCACCATTTGACCTCTCAGCAAAGTGGCATGAAATTATCATAACCAAGCAAGGGCTCATAAATACCACCATGGACCTCTGTGCCAGATTTAAACCAGGTCACCTGACACCTGACCCTATGATCCTGAGACCCTGAAGCTCGGGTTACCGCCACAGGGGCCAGCTGGCTCCCGAACCACCAGAAGCTACGGCCCACACCCACCAAACAAAGTACCATGTCCCCCATGGACAGCAGCCTCACACGGATAGAGGAAGCTCATCCCAGCTATACAGGTCGGCACAACATCCTTCCTGGATGAGTAGCCTAGTGGTTAGTGCAGTGGACTTTGATCCTGGGGAACTGAGCTCGATTCCCACTGCAGCTCCTTGTGACTCTGGGCAAGTCACTTAACCCTCCATTGCCCCTGGTACAAAATAAGTACCTGAATATATGTAAACTGCTTTGAATGTAGTTGCAAAAACCTCAGAAAGGCAATATATCAAGTCCCATTTCCCTTTCCTCCAACCGTGCAAGACGAACAGCCTGACCTGGCTGTAAGCCAATCACCAATCGGCCGGGCCAACCTTCACCAGTGCACAATCCCACAGCCAGAGCTCTCCACGGCATGTCCAGCACTAAAATTCACTGCCATGCGGAGGTCTGGTTGAACCAGCCACTGACCCTCGCTGGACCTCCAGACTCTGTCAATCTTGCTCTGCCCCAGCCCAACTACCACAACTCCAGCAAGGCACCAAAGACAGACACCCAGATGGCATGTCGCAGATCCCACAGCAGTGGAGAATGGCAGCCACCTGCCCCAGCATAGCCCTTGGTGACCCCAGCCAGAAAATCTGCATACCACTACGAGCCAGGCCAGTGAAAATGTCCCAGGCATACATATCATCTGACCACTGGCCCTGAGCACCATGGAGCACCCCATCGCCCAACCTGATGGAATGCAAATTGTATCCAGAAAAGGGGAATGAACAGCACCAGCAAAACAACAGTCTGAACAAGGTCCCCTCCTAAAGGAACCAACCCCCCCCCCCCCAAAAAAAAAGGACCACCCCCCAAGGCACTCTAACCTTCCATACCCACGCCAGTCCTATCTAAGTCAGAGGTAACCCCAAGACAGAAGGAAAGAGCTCCAAATCATCACGCCCCCCTCCCCCAAAACAAGCGTAAAAAAAACCCTGTACCCACACTGCCACCAACAGCTAGGACTAGCCAGACTCATCGCAAGCACCCCCACAATAATCCCCCTTGAAGGAAGAAGTTCTCCACTTTAATTCATTCAATCATTATCATTCATGGCTACAACCTCTTCCCTTGAGCCATCAGTGGCAACTTGTTTCACATAAGCGGAGACACAACTCATGGCTTGCCTTTATCTTCATCAGCTCTTTCTTGACAAAAATACTTTTTAATCCTATCAAACTTTAAAGCTCCATTTTTTAAAAAACTTCTTGAAGCTTTAAAGACTTGTCTTCTGAGCGAGAAAGACCAGAATGTGTTCTATGCCCTAGAAACTGTCTGTACCCGAGAGTCATTTAAAAGGTCCTGAGCACAGGTGCACTATGGGATAGCAAGTGTCGCCCCATTTCCAATGGATATGCTCTCCGCCATGGCTGTTTCTTCAATGTGCAGCAGTGGCAATAAAGCAGAGCATCGCAGGGAAAAAACCTTTCTTCTAGTGACTAGTGTCTCTACATACTTGACCTCAGAGCGCAAGGGTCTTGTACGTTTAGGAAGCTCGCCAGGTGCCCTTGTCCTGGATTGGCCGCTGTCGTGGACAGGATGCTGGGCTCGATGGACCCTTGGTCTTTTCCTAGTGTGGCATTACTTATGTTCTTATGAATGTACCCGCTACGTCTACCCTGGAGGGATTTTGGGCCTTTGGGGATTTAAAGAAGCCTTTGAGAATTAGAGCAGAGCTGAATGGAGTGGAGGAGTGGCCTGGTGGTTAGGGTGGTGGACTCTGGTCCTGGGGAACTGAGTTCGATTTTCACTTCAGGCACAGGCAGCTCCTTGTGACTCTGGGCAAGTCACTTAACCCTCCATTGCCCCATGTAAGCCGCATTGAGCCTGCCATGAGTGGGAAAGCGCAGGATACAAATGTAACAAAAATAAAATAGATACTATTGGAGATTCTACATGGAATGTTGCTACTATTGGAGATTCTACATGGAATGTTGCTATTCCACTAGCAACATTCCATGTAGAAGGCTGCGCAGGCTTCTGTTTCTGTGAGTCTGACGTCCTCCACGTACGTGCAGGACGTCAGACTCACAGAAGCAGAAGCCTGCGCGGCCACATTGGTGATCTGCAAGGGCCGACTTCTACATGGAATGTTGCTAGTGGAATAGCAACATTCCATGTAGAATCTCAAATAGTAGCAACAGTGGAGGAGTGGCCTAGTGGTTAGGGTGGTGGACTTTGGTCCTGAGGAACTGAGTTTCGATTCCCACTTCAGGCACAGGCAGCTCCTTGTGACTCTAGGCAAGTCACTTAACCCTCCATTGCCCCATGTAAGCCGCATTGAGCCTGCCATGAGTGGGAAAGCGCGGGGTACAAATGTAACAAAAATAAAATAAAAATAAAAAATAACTAGTGAGGTTTACATTTGTGCAGTGGAGTGTGTGAATCAGGGGCGGACTGACAGTGGTCGGGGCTCCGGGGTAATAAAGGTCATTTTGGTCCCCCGGCCACTGCACCACTGCCCCCTCCTGCACAATGCTGCAGTTGCCACCCCCTCCCAAACACTGCAGACCCCTGCGTGAGCAAAAAAGGTGGGTCCTACCTTGAGGGGCCCTGGTAGTCTAGTGACTTCTTCGAGGGCAGGAAAGAATCCCAGGGGCCCCTCTCTTTCCTGCCCACTGTCACTACTGTACCTCGGTAGTCTCGCGGGTCTCGGCAGTCTTGCGAGACTGCTGCAGAAAGTCTCGGTAGCCATTTTTAAAACACGGCATCACCAAGCAGAGTAGTGGTAGCGGGCAGCCCCCCAGCTGAGCTGTTAGACCATGGAGAGAGTTAAGAGGCTACATCTGCTCAAGTGATTCTAGGATTTAATGTGACCTGCTGTGTTAAGATTCATGATCAGCCCAAGAATGGGCCACATCCCTCTCAGGAATGTGGCCTTCTAAAACCCCAAGGCAGAACAGCTCCTTAAAATGCACAGCACTTCCCTGCCCTATTTGCTGTTTCACTTGGGACTATTAAATGTTCCCCTAAACTGCCGTCTTTTAGCGCAACCTCTGTGACAATCCACTTGCTCCAGTTTTTCTGCTCTGTGGTAAAGTCCAATGGTGCATTCCCTAATTACGGCTGCATTTGTGCACAGATGAGGCCTTTGCTCTCTCTTTGTTTTTCCTAATTTGGAAGACTCATTGCACCCTGAGGCTGTTTGCATGGTGCTAAGTCAGGTCCCTGGGAGACATTGTTTCATTTACGTTTCCTCTCAGTGATAGTCTGAAATACATTATAACCACTGGGAGAGTTTTCACTGTCTCAAAGTTAATGGTTTTGTTACAACGTTCCATTTCACACCGCAGAAAACTGTTGAACACACAGTCATCCACGTAAGAAAAGCCCCCAGCCTCCACACACAGGCTTCGTTTAGGGGTGCCTTTACCAAACAACGGTAAAAGATGGCCGACGGTGGTGTCAGCGCACAGGATTGGGGCGCACCGAGGTCGCCTTTTACTGCCGTGGCTAAAAGGTCATTTTCTTTACATTGCCTGTAAATGGCTAACAAAACACGTCGGCTCATGTCTATTTGCGGGGGGGGGGGGGGGGGGGGGAGCTTTTACTTCCTCTTATTCAGGAGGCAGTGAGGGCTCTGGCGGTAACCGGGCAGTGCTGGTGATGCCCCTGGTGCCAGGGGCGTAGCCAGACAACAGATTTGGGGTGGGCCTAGGCAAGAAGTGGGTAGGCATTAAGTGTTCTCCCCCCACCCACCACCCAAAAAAAAATCTCAGCTGGCGAGAAAACGCTTCTTTTCATCTTGGCAGTCCGCAGCAGGCATGTGCTGAAAACTGAGCATTTTCAGGTGCCAGTGTCGTGGAGAGCAGCGTTTAATTACCATCAGGGGGAAAGTCTTCAGCTGGCAGAGCTTGGGATCCCCACCAGCTGCCGCTAAACGTGTGCTACTGTTGGGTGGGCCGGAGCCCTAAGTGGGTGGGCCCTGGCCCACCTAGGCCCACCTGTGGCTACACCACTGCCTGGTGCTTGAAAATATTTAAAAAATGTCCTAGTGCCGGAAGCTGGAACTACTACTGGGTTCCTGAGCAAGCCCGGTGGTGGGACCAGGTAGTAAAAGGTCTCCTTAGTAATTGAAAACATTTATATACTGCTTTACCCTGAACATTTGAAGTATTAAAATAAGCACAAATTCCATGAATATACATTACAGCATGCTGTTGTCACACCCTCCTCAAAAAACCATCACTTGACCCTACTTGTTCCTCCAACTACCGCCCCATCTCCCTCCTACTCTTCCTCTCCAAGATACTTGAACGCGCGCCGTTCACAGCCGTTGCCTTGATTTTCTCTCCTCTCATGCCATCCTCGATCTGCTTCAATCCGGCTTTCGCCCCCTACACTCGACACAAACGGCACTATCTTCAAATCCTTACTCAAATCCCACCTCTTCAATGTCGCCTTCGGCACCTAATCACCATACCTCTATTCAGGACTACCCCAACTTGACATTTCGTCCTTTAGATTGTAAGCTCCTTTGAGCAGGGACTGTCCTTCTTTGTTAAACTGTACAGCGCTGCGTAACCCTTGTAGTGCTCTAGAAATGTTAAGTAGTAGTAGTAGTATTACAGCGGCATAGACAATAATTGTAAACAGTATAAGTACATACGTAATGTCATACTGGGAAAAGACCAAAGGTCCATCGAGCCCAGTACGCTATTTGATTACATGTGTTAAGTATCATGAATGACGTGTGAAATTCATCATAGGATTTCTTAAATAGAGACATTTTTAGTTCTTTTCTGAACTGGATGTAGTTGTTGATGCTTCTTATGGCTTTGAGGATTGAGCCAACATCCATAGAAGGTGATTTGAATAAAGACCTTGTTTAGGAAAACACCATTTGTGAGAGGACTTTTGTTTTGGATCCACTGTTCATATAACTGTCTTTGAGGATTGAGCTTCGCCATTTGGAACCCAGGTAGCTAAACCCAACTGTGTAGATGGATCTGTAGGTGATGTTCTTGCAGTTGGGTAGATGTAGTAGTAAGTAGCTCCTGGTTTCTGGGTTTGCATTCCTTGGTGACAATTCAATCAGGTCTAGCATGTAGTCGGTAGATATGCCAACCAGTATTTTAAAGATTAAGGTGTTGGCTTTAAAGAACAGTCTAGCCTTAATTGGGAGCCAGTATAACATTTCAAGCAATGGAGTTGCTCTATCTTATTTTGATTTTTTTGATTAGTCTTGCTGCCGTGTTTTGGATGGTCTGCAGTGATTTGAGCAAGCTTTCTTTGCATCCTATGTATGTCGCATTGCAGTAGTCTAGTTGTAGTTGTATCGGAGAAGTTGCTGTCCTACCTTGATCCACTTACTTAACCAACTAACAGACTGAATATTGTTGCTAACCAGTTAAGTGCTGGCTCCTGCTAAGCTCCGCCCCTGACCACCCCCCAGACTCCCCCCTGACTGCCCCTGGCAGTGTTCAGCAGCTTAAGTGCCACTGCATGTTAGTGGATAACCAGCTCATGAGGTTTAAGTGGGCAGGAGCCTCTGCTCCCCAGTAAACCCTTTCGAATAACGAGTCCTTAGAGAAAATTGTAATACGTCTGTCTCAAAGTGCGGTATTGTGGGAAAATCATTCCACAACTTAGGCTCTGTAAAGTTCTGGATTGGGCTAAACAGGAATGTGTGACTGTTTTTCAAAGACAGAGTTATAACATTTGTTTTGTGTCATCTCCAATCTGAAACAACACAAAACAATGTTACGCTTATTTTGTTTCCGTTACTTTGGTATGTGCTAAAGCCATTTCGTGCGTGCTGAAACTAATACAGAAACAAAATGAAAGTTAACATCAACAAGAAAAAAAGCCCAGTTTCTTTCCACCCACGCCTCTGCTGAGGTCCAGGTCTTCCTATCAATTCACCTCCTATCATTCACTCGCCTTCCCATCACTCTTCTTTCCCGTTACACAATGCCAAAAATTTAAGAAAGAAAATGTCACATCAGCCCATCAGACTCTCAGAAATCACCCAAATAATGGTGTTGCCACACAGCCTGCTTCACGAACGGGTCTTGGCAGAATGAGGTCAGTGAAAAAAACCCCCCACAGAATTCACTCAATTACCTCATTCCTCAGGCTCCAGCTGGTGCACAGGCTGGACCCAGTGGCTCTGAGTATGCCGTTCAGCTCAGCCCATGGCGGTCTCATTTGGAATAAAAGCTTTCTGTCAACCCAAATTATTATTATTACAGGTCTTATCTGCTGCTGAGCGGTCTTAAATTAGGCCTCCTGTACAGCAGACTCTTGTGCAAACACTGTTAGGACAAAATGAAATGGCTCTTCTGAGCAGGGTCCAGCAGTACAGAACACTTCCCTTTTGCTATAATTTAATTATGCCTGTCTTTCAGTGGACATTACTGTGGGAGAGAATGGCTTTATCTGTTAAGTGCAAAATAAAGCATCTTCTCGCTGACGAAGGTTTATGCTCTACAACAGGGGTTCTCACCGAGCCGGTCAGGTTTTCAGGATACCCACAATGAATATGCATGAGATAGGTTTACGAAGAATGGAGGCAGTGTGTGCAAATTTATCTCAGGCATAGTCAGTGTGGATATCCTGAAAACCTGACTGGTTATGAGTGTCTCGAGGGCTGGGTTGAAACCCTCCCCCCCCTCTACAATCAAGAATAAATGTGAGAAGTAAACAAATTTTCTCAAAGTAAGGATCACTGTTCAATGTGGCATTAAGCTGGGAGCTAAAATACCAAATCTTTAGGTTGTTTGAGGTCACTGGAGTGGTCTAATGGTTAATGTGGACCTGGGGAGCCGGATTTGATTCCTGCTGCTGCCTCAATGTCAGCAGTGGGTTGAGATCCTGGATAACCAGGTACAATTCCCTCCGCAGTTCCATGTGACCTTGGTCAAGTCACTTAGCCTTCCTTTGCCCCAGGTAGAATATGTACTACTTAGATTGGGGACCTGTATAGAAAATTGTACTTGTTAACCAGCAGTATATCAGATGTGTTAAATAAATAAATTCACACCTGGAATTTGGCAGGGCTGATGTTAAGAGGGTGCATTGAGCCACTATGCCACAGGGGGCTTCAAGCTTGCCTGAAGCTGTAGAAGGCACAGCCTGCCATGGGCTTTGACTCTCAGCATGTCTAACACCAGCCCTGGAGGCTGCTCTCTGGTCTTAGTAGCCAACTTGGACACATTTGTCTAAGTTCCTGCTGCCCAGACCAGATCAGCTGATCTTGTGTCCATCAGCTCTTTCCTGGTCTTCGCTGTCAGTAGACAAGGATTTATCCAAATTGGCGCTGCCTCAATACGTAAAATGGCAGGTTTAGGAAGCAATCACTTCTGTCTCTCCATGGAAACAAAATCTGTCAGTAGCGATGTGTACCAACAATGCCTGATTTCCCTGTTAAAATCATTACGTTTGAGAAATTCTCCTTTATACCTCAGTGAAGGAAGTCAGGAATGACTTCACACTCACACTGCTCATTAGTAATAATTTCTTGAATTTTAAGTGCTTCTTTCCAAATGGTGTTCCATGTAGCTGTTACGTCCCTCACCTGTACGATGCTCCTCCCGGCTAGGACGAGGATCGGTTTTGGGAAGGTCTGTTTCGGTTTCCTAAGTCTGGCAACCGTCATCCGACTTAGAGCAATGGTACAGCCATCTTGGATAGATCATATCCTAGGAAGCCATCTTGGACTAACGAGGACAGGAAGGAAGCCCATATTTGGTCCTTAGAGCTCTGCTGATGGGGGCAGCCATCTTGGTTCAGCTGCACATGCTTTAGCCTAATTCCTCCTCTACTTAAGGCACTGCCTCCAGCCCTTCAGTGCTTCTGCTGCGCAGAGGTTGTGGTCGGCAGCCGTGTTCCTTACCTGATTCCTGAGTTTTGACCTTGGCTTATTTCCTGACCGTGCGTTGTGTTGCTGCCTGCCTTTTGACCCTGGACTGTGTTTGGACTATTCTCAGCTCTACTGTTTTCCTGGCTCTTGGACTGTGTCTGTTGGCTACCTGTCTGGTCGGTGGTCCTGCAACCCCGCCGGTTCCGGAAGTCCTGCCGGCCGCTTGAACCCAGGGGCTCAACTCCTGGGGAATAGTGGCTAAGTGCAGGTGAAGCTAGGGGTTGTCTGGCTGCCTGACCGAGTGCGGTGCACTCCATCTTCGCCGTGCTCAGTCGGGGCACAAGGGCTCACATCCCCAGTCATAACAGTAGCTCTCAGCAATATTAGGAGTCCCTTCCCAGAAGAGCTTCCCATCTAATTAGGCACCTGAAGTAGGTGGGTCAGACTAATGGTCCATCTAGCCCAGTACCCTGCCTCCAACAGTGGCCAATCCAGGTTACAAGTACCTGGCAGAAACCCAATTAGTAGTAACATTCCATGCTACCAACCCCGGGGCAAGTAGAGGCATCTCCCATGTCCACCCCAATAACAGACTATGGACTTTTTCTCCAGGAACTTGTCCAAACAATTTTTAAACCCAGATATGATAACTGCTGTTACACATCCTCTGACAACGAGTTCCAGAGCTTAACTATTCATTGAGTGAAAAAAAATATTTCCTCCTATTTACTTTAAAAGTATTTCCATATTATTTCATTGAGTGTCCCCTGGTCTTTGTACTTTTTGAAAGAGTGAAAAATCAATTCACTTCTAGCCCTTCTACACCACTTAGGATTTTATAGACCTTAATCAAAAAGGTGCCGTAAATGACCGGATGACCACTGGAAGGAATCAGGGGTGACCCCCCCCCAATACCCACCAGTGGTCACTGACCCACTCCCACCCCCCAAAAAGTGAATACAAATATGACTTACCAGCCTTTATGACAGCCTCAGATGTTAAAGTCAGGTCTATAAGAGCAGCCTACAGGTCCCTGGACTAGAGTAGTGGTCAGTACAGTGCACAGTGGGGGACCCAGGTCCCTATCTCCCTCTACCTTTCACACTTGTGGTGGAAACTGTGACCCCTCCCAAAGTCACCAAAACCCTACTGTACCCACATATAGGTGCCCCTTCACCCATAAGGGCTATTGTAGTGCTGTACAGTGGGGGGCGGTGGGTTTTGGGTGGGGTTTGGAGGGCTCAGGGAACAAGGGAGCAAAGGTGAGAAGTGTACCTCTAGAGCATTTTCATGCAGACAAGTGTCCTCTAGGGTGCCCCACTGCTCTCCTGAGATGTCAGGGGCTCCAGTCTACTAAAAGTGTTGGCTGCTCCTACCTCCAAATGGCATCAGGGCCACCGAGAGACTGGGCCAGGCCCGGGACAAGGCCGCCCCCCTCCACCCACCACCGGGCCCTCTGCACTGACCTTAAGCGCCTCACCTTCGAAAGCACAGCAAGCAGCGCAGACCACTCCTTCCTTCCGTGTCCCGCCCTTGCGGAAGTTATGTCAGGCGAGGGCGGGACACGGAAGGAAGGAGTGGTCTGCCACTGCTTACTGCACTTTCGAAGGTGAGGAGGCGCTTAAGTTCAATGCCAGGGAGCGGCGGAGGGCGGGCGGGCTGGACTGTGGTGGCGGTGCCGGACCCCCCCCCCCCCCCCCGGAGGCCTGGGCCCTGGGAATTTTGTCCCCCCTGTCCCCCCCCCTCTCGGCAGCTCTGAATGGCATGAATCTGTACGTTTTGCACTTATTCATTAATTTTTTTTTAATGAACCCCCCCCCCCCCAAAAAAAAAGTCCAAAGCACAAAATCTAGTTCGATACAAGATCAACCGAGAGTTAACTGGAGAAATGCAGCCGCTCCAAGGTGGAACTGGACCCCGTCATGTCTTAATGGGATTATGAGAAGGCTAACTTGAATTGATTTCCTTGCTTGCATTTCATTTTGAAGATTTATGAGTCCACCGGGCTTCCAAAAGTCATTACAGCCTAAATAGGAAAACACCAAGTAGCCTGCTCAGCACCATTTCAACTGTATCAAAATAAAGGACTGAAGTGCAGGGAAGGGGCTACGCATAACAGAGGATGCAATTCTTCCAGGACTTTCTGGAGTAAGTTGTAAGACGTCTGTTGGGTGCCAGAGGTAGCCTCTGCCTTCCACTCTTGCATCACTGGTTTTAAAGCAAGCGAGTTTAAAAATATTCAGTCGCTGTGCTGGCTTGGCCTGCCAGAAAATCCCCACTGTGCCTCGTGATGCTACTTGTAGGGCATTTCAGGGGGCTCTGGGGTAAAACTCCCTCCCTCTCCCTCTATTCTCATAGGGATCCTTTTATTAAGCCCCCTCCCTGCCCATCTTCAAGTCTTTGCTTAAAGCCCACCTCTTCAATGCTGCGTTCGGCACCTAACCCTTACCGTTCAGTGAATCCAGACTGCCCCTATCGGACCGACCGTTCACTTGTCTATTAGATTGTAAGCTCTTTGAGCAGGGACTGTCTCTCTTTGTTAAATTGTACAGCGCTGCGTAACCCTAGCAGCGCTTTAGAAATGTTAAGTAGTAGTAGTAGTATTACATATAGCAGTGATTTAACCAGAGCTGAGATTGTGATGTCATAATGCCTCATTCCACCAATGCCTAAGAGCCAACCTCATCAGTGATGTCACAATGGCTTGATTGTCCTATATTTGTCTCACTCTTGTCTATTAGATTGTAAGCTCTTTGAGCAGGGACTGTCTCTCTTTGTTAAATTGTACAGCGCTGCGTAACCCTAGTAGCGCTCTAGAAATGTTAAGTAGTAGTAGTAGTAGTATTAAGCTGCAGTAAAAAAAAAATGGTATTAGCGTGTCCTTGATGGGTTTTTCCTGTGCACGAAGGTAATTTTTACTGCAGCAGTGAAAGAGCTGATTTTCCATTTTTTCTATTAGTGACCGCGTGCTAATGTCGTCATTAGCACACGGCCATTGAAAAATATTGCCACCTAAGCAATATAATACAACAGAATTTATATTCCGCTATATACCAACTAAGGATCAATGCGGATTACAAGTTAAATAAAAAAAATCTAGGCCATCACTAGGAACCTTCCCCCCCCCCCCCCCCCACAATAAATATAGTTATACAGAGACTAATGAGAATTATCTCAATACCTTAAGCACAAAATTACATTAAATAAATGGAAAACAGATAAACCTTTAACAATTTATGACAGTTTCAATTCCGAAGGGAGGGAGTTCCAACATTGCACTGAACAATAGATAAAAGCAGAGCTATGATAGGACCTTATTCTTCACATACTTTACAGAAGGAGCTACAGCAAACAATGATCCTTCCGTTTATTATTTATTTATTCATTGGGATTTATTAACCGCCTTTATGAAGAGAAATAGGGTTACCCTATCTGGTCCATATGGAACCGTTATTCTTTCATGGAGCACCCTGAAAAAGAAGGGAGGGGGGGTAGACTAAGGTTACCAGATTTTAGCTTGCAAATCTGGGACACCTGGGTGGGGTTGGGTGGGGCCAGGTGGATGGGACCAAGTGAAGCAGGGCAGGGTGGGGTTAGGTGGAGCTGGATTCTGCCTTCACACTAACAGGAAATGTGAATCAAAGTGCAGAAGATCAACCTCGAATTCACCACCAAACCATTTGCTCCTCTTCACCCTATAACCCACTCCCTCAACCAACCAACCCAGGCCTCCTTCTCCTCTTTTCCTGATATCACCGAAGAGGAAACTGCCCATCTTCTCTCCTCCTCGAAATGCACCACCTGCTCCTCAGACCCCATCCCCACCAACTTACTTAACACCATCACTCCTACTGTCACCCCCCCTCCATCTGTCATATCCTCAACCTCTCTCTCTCCACTGCAACTGTCCCTGACACCTTCAAACATGCTGTAGGCACACCACTCCTCAAAAAACCATCACTTGACCCTACCTGTCCCTCCAACTACCGCCCCATTTCCCTCCTACCCTTCCTCTCCAAGGTGGAGATGCTGAACTGGAAGAGGAGAGGAGAGAAGAGAATGCTGGAGATGTTGGTTGGAGGGGGTGAGGGGAGAAAGGTGGAAACGCTGAACTGGAAGCAGGAGAGGAGAGGAAATATGGATGTTGATTCTGTGACCCAAGAGAATGTGGGTCAGAGAGGAGAAGAGAGAGAGTTGGAGATGCTGGTCTGGAGAACTGGGAGATAGAGTGTTAAGGAAGAAGAGAGTACCCACGGAGGAAAATGTGGGAATAAAAGCTTGAAGGATGAGGATAGATGTGAGAGAACTCATGAGAGAGAGAAAGGAGGATGAGAGGAAAAGGGGAAATCAAGAGGAAGAGGTAGAAATATACATAGAGAAAGAAAAGTATTCACATATTCAGAAGACAATGAAGGAGGAAGAAAACCAAAAGGAACAGAATAGACCAGAGAATGAAGGAGTGTGTGTGTGTGGTGTGGGGTGGAGAGATACTAAAACCAAGCCAGGGACATCAAAGATTTGATATTTTTATTGTCTGGTTCATACTCATCCGCACAAAATGTCTTGAGACCCAGTTCAAAGATTCAGAACCTGACATATGTCACACGTAATGTACACGTTGAACAGCTGGATATTGTGAGCTGATTTGGATTTTTTCATTGAATAATTATTTTCTTTTTTATGGTGGGACATATCAGCCAGAGTTTGGTGTTGGACCCTAAGGGGATCAATGTCCAAAGTGATTTAACTGACCAGAATGACTGGTTAAATTGTCTGCTTACATAGTAACATAGTAAATGACGGCAGATAAAGACCTGTATGGTTCATCCAGTCTGCCCAACAAGATAAGATAAAGTCATTCTTGAATTTTTACATGTAAGTGATACTTTATATGTATACCTGAGTTTGAGTTGTCCTTGCCTTTCTTGGGGCATAGACCATAGAAGTCTGCCCAGCACTGTTCTTCTACTAAACGTTCTGAAGCTAACGTCGGAGCCCCTTAAAATTTACACTGAAGCCCATCCATATCTATTCAGCCATGTTCAGGGCACAGACCGTAGAAGCCCGCCCAGCATTGGTTTTACTCTCCAATTACCAGCGTTGCCACCCAATCTCTGCTGAGCTTCCGAGGATCCATTCCTTCTGAACAAGATTCCTTTATTTTTATCCCACGCATTTTTGAAATTCCATTACCGTTTTCGTCTCCGCCACCCTCCCGTGGAGGGCATTCCACGTATCCACCACCCTCTCCGTGAAAAATACTTCCTGACATTACTCCTGAGTCTACCCCACTTGAACCTCAGTTCATGCCCTCCAGTTCTACTGCCTTCCCGTCTCTCTGTTTGAGGCTAACTGCTAATTGTCAGTGGCACTTAACTGAAAACCCATTATTTGGGGGCAATCCTGGAGGCAGAATCGGCACTTGGCTGGTGAAGTACCGATATTCAGCAATTAACCAGCTAGGTTGACCGCATAAATAGGACCCACATAAAAGTCAGTCCTATCTTTGGGCCCCTTTTTGGCATCGGCTCGTGTTTTTAAAATGTGCCGAGCAGTGGCGTAGCTACGTGGGGCCAGGGGGCCTGGGCCCCCATAGATTTGGCCCTGGACCCCCCTGCCGATGACCCTCTCGACCCCCATCCCACCATCGCCTGCCTTTGCTGGCGGGGGATCCCAACACCCGCCAGCCGAGGTCCTCTTCTTCCCGCAAAAGGCGGGAGGGGTGGTCGAGAGGGTCGACAGCGGGGGTTCAAAGTTGGTGGTGGTGGCGGGTCAGCAACGGCAGGGGGGTCAGCGGCACCATGGGGGGCTAAAATGTACTCCCTCACCTCGGGCTCTGGACCCCCTTCCCGCCGAAGTCTGGCTATGCCCCTGGTGCCGAGGCCCCCTTTACCACAGTGGGTAAAACGTAGGTCTTTTCTTTTTTTTCAGGAAATGATTGTGCGGTAAGGTGACGCTAAGGATTCCCAAGCTTACCCGGCGGTAACCGGGCAGCACTCGGCACTGCCCACTGGGAGAGGGAACTACCACTGGGCTGCTGCATCGGGCTTACCATCGCTTTGTAAAAGGGGCCCTTTATGTGGTAACCATAGCTGGTGAAGAGCTGAATATCACATTAGGGCCTTTTTTTTAAATAAAGCTGCAATACTGACTCTCGGTGTGGCAAGTGAGAGGAAGCCCATTCAGTTCCTGTGGGCTTTCTCTCATTTGCCCGCGTGGGAATCGGCTAGCGCAGCTTTATAAAAGAGACCTTAATCGGCTATGCGTTAGCTCGCTCCGGAAACCCAGAAATTCAATACCGGTGCCCAGACGTGGCTGAGCACTGAATTTCTAGGTTAATGCCAGCTGTGGTCAGCAAAATTCTAATCACAGCTGACTGAATATCGGGTGCTAAATATTTGTTTTAAGCTAGTTAATAAATGTACTTTAAGGTATAAAAGATTATACTATTTATTTTGGTAGCTTCTCATTTTTTATGGTGGAAGCTTGCCCTGGAGGAGGCTCTGCCACATTGCCCTGCTCCTCCCTGCCTGGGTGTCCCAGATTTGCTAACCCAAATTGTTACCTTAACAAAGAGAATGGTTACCTATTCGATTTGGGTAGGAATACACAAAACAGAAGTGGTGCGTAAATGCAGCACCATCTAGTGGTTACTCTGGAAACAGACTGGCGTGTGGCTGCATTTGGTCAGTCTGAAGTTTTAATGCCTATGCAATGCAAGGTGATTTTGAAATATAAGGTGCCTACATACTCTGTTTGAAATCTAAGGCAGGTAAATGTATGTTTGTGTGTGTGTGTATGGGGGGGGGGGGGGGGGGGGGAAGGTTGTACAGTTAGAAGCATTAGCAGAATTCCATCTACGTGTTTATATATTTTAACATCTAATGCGCTATCCTGGAACACCACCTCCTTTATGAGGACTTGCGCGTTGCATAGCCGTTTTAATTAGCTGAAATGCTGCATACCTGCATATGACTGACCTAGTGCGGGTAACGTTTTTTTTTTGTCTTTCAACAATGCTTTATTCCAACATGTTTCCCAGTACTTGTGCCAAGAATGGCTGGTAGAAGGCGGAACTACCAGTGACAGCACCCCAGCCTGCATCTGGTGAAGTGGACTCTGGTCTCTGAAAGCTCCTGCCTCAATAAATCAGTTAGTCTATAAGAGGCCACCCCCAGTCTCATAGTAACATAGTAGATGACAGCAGAAAAGATCTGCACGGTCCATCCAGTCTGCCCAACAAGATAAACTCATATGTGCTACTTTTGTGTATACCTTACCTTGATTTGTATCTGCCATTTTCAGGCACAGACCGTAGAAGTCTGCCCAGCACTGCCCCGCCTCCCAACCACCAGCCCCGCCTCCCACCACCGGCTATGCCACCCAATCTCCGCCTAAGCTTCTGAGGATCCATTCCCTCGGAACAGGATTCCTTTATGTTTATCCCACGCATGTTTGGAATTCCTTTGCTGTTTCCTCTCCACCACCTCCCGCGGGAGGGCATTCCAAGCATCCACCACTCTCTCCGTGAAAAAATACTTCCTGACATTTTTTTTGAGTCTGCCCCCCTTCAATCTCATTTCATGCCCTCTAGTTCTACCGCCTTCCCTCTCCGGAAAAGGTCATTTGTGGATTAATACCTTTCAAATATTTGAACATCTGTATCATATCACCCCTGTTTCTCCTTTCCTCCAGGGTATACATCTTCAGGTCAGCAAGTCTCTCCTCATATGTCTTGTAACGCAAATCCCACACCATCTCGTAGCTTTTCTTTGCCACCGCTTCAATTCTTTTTACATCCTTAGCAAGATACGGCCTCCAGAAATGAACACAATACTCCAGGGGGGACCTCACCAACCACTTATACAAGGGCATTAAAACCTCTTTTTCTTCTGCTGGTCACACCTCTCTCTATACAGCCTAGCAACCTTCTACTTACGGCCACCGCCTTGTCACACTGTTTCGTCGCCTTCAGATCCTCAGATACTATCACCCAAGAACCTCTCCCACTTCGGTACCTATCAGACTTTCACACCTAACACATACGTGCTCCCATGGGATTTCTACTCCCTAAGTGCATCACTTGCATTTCTTCGCATTGAATTTTAACTGCCAAAACTTAGGACCATTCTTCTTAGCTTCCACAGATCCTTTTCATGTTTTCACTCCCTCCCGGGTGTTCACCTCTTTTACAAATCTTTGTATCATCCGCACAAAGCCAAACTTACCTTCTATAACCCTTCAGCAATGTCACTCACAAATATATTGAACAGAATCGGTCCCAGCACCAATCCCTGAGGCACTTCACTACTCACCTTTCCCTCCTCCGAGCGAATTCACTCACCACCACCCGCTGGCGTCTGTCTGTCAACCAGTTACTAATCCAGTTCACCACTTCGGGTCCTATCTTCAGCCAGTTTCATAACGCCTGTGAAACAAGCCAGCATGTCTTTGAAAACTGACCCGTTATGATTGAGAATAAAGCCCAGAACATTGTCCAAGTAAACTGCTCAGATAAAGGGAGCTTTCCTCCACACAAACCAGTTAACAAGACAGACATGGGGAAAACCACTACTTTTCCCTCAGATTGGTAGCATGGAATCTTGGGTTTCTGGAATGTTACTACTCTTTGGGGTTCTACATAGAATTTTGCTACACTTTGGGATTCCAGAATCTTGCAGCTCTTTGAGGTTCTGCATGGAATTTTGCTACTCTTTGGGGTTCCGGAATCTTGCAACTCTTTGGGTTCTGCATGGAATTTTTGCTACTCCTTGGGGTTCTGGAATCTTGCAGCTCTTTGGGGTTCTGCATGGAGTGGCCTAGTGGTTAGAGTGGTGGACTTTGGTCCTGAGGACTGAGTTCAATTCCCACTTCAGGCACAGGCAGCTCCTTGTGACTCTGGGCAAGTCACTTAACCCTCCATTGCCCCAGGTACAAATAAGTTCCTGTATACAATATGGAAGCTGCATTGAGCCTGCCATGAGTGGGAAAGCATGGGGTACAATGTAACAAAAAAAAATTTGCTACTCTTTGGGATTCCAGAATCTTGCAACTCTTTGAGGTTCTGCATGGAATTTTGCTACTCCTTGGGGTTCTGGAATCTTGCAGCTCTTTGGGGTTCTGCATGGAATTTTGCTACTCTTTGGGATTGCGGAATCTTGCTACTCTTTTTGGGGTTCTACATGGAATTTTGCTACTCATTGGGATTCCAGAATCTTGCAGCTCTTTGAGGTTCTGCATGGAATTTTGCTACTCTTTGGGGTTCCGGAATCTTGCAACTCTTTGGGGTTCTGCCTGGAATTTTGCTACTCTTTGGGATTCCAGAATTTTGCTACTCTTGGGTTTGGAATCTTGCAACTCTTTAGGGGCCTGTATGGAATTTTGCTTCTCTTTGGGATTCTGTAATCTTGCTGCTCTTTGGGAGTCTGCCAGGTACTAGTGTCCTGGATTGGCCACTGTGGGTAGCCTGTCAGTCTGACCCAATATGGCTGTTCTTATGTTCTTATGCCCTGTGACAGATATTAATCAATTTAGCATGTATTTTGTCTTGCAGTAACTACCTTAACCATAACAGATCACTTCAAATCACTGAGAGTCTATCTGGAAGGCATTGAGATTTGTCACTGTGTTCGGCACATAATGAAAAACCCTGTACAGAAAAATATAAATAAAGAATGATGTCCCTCAGGTCCCCCCCCCTTTTTTTGCCTCAAACTGACTGCAGGCGGGTGACCAGGAATACGCTTGGAGTTAATTTAATTCTGAAAGTGGCCTCCCACACAGGGCGGTAGTGGTAAATGTCAGTAATATTCGAAATTGCTTTTTTATTGCTTTGCAATCCCCTCCATTCTCCTACGGTCTCACATTTAAGGAGTGTGGGAGCAGCAGGGCTCGGAAGGTTCATCTCCAGCACAATACTGCAGCATGTAGAAAAGTGAGGTGAAACCCGACATTCCTTGTGCCCCTCTCAGTCTATCTGTACAGTACTGATCCAAGGGCCCTAATTTACCAACCAGAATACCAATAATGTATTTGAAAGCTTCAAAAATTGTACAAAATGTATTCAAAAAGGAAAAGAAAAAGGGAAGAAAAACTATGTGCTCAAAACTCTGCCACTCACAGAATGCACTCGGAAAAACTCCCCTAAAAATGTTACTTCTCCATTTATATCTGTGCATATATGTATATGGTAATTCATTTAGCAATAAAACTGAAGCAACTGGGCTTATCTTTATATTTTAATTGCGCTCAAAGCAGCGCTGTGTTTCGTAGCTGCTTCAACTTCCTCAGGGAGTTTCAACAACTTTTTTGCTCGCACCAACCGAAGCTCTACCTGCAAAATAACCGCTGACGTTCTCTAGTTTACTAAATCATTTTAGCGTAGGGCAGCTAGAATCTTTGTAGTAGAGGCCACTCCCATGCATAGATTTCCAGAGTCTCTGCTGAAGCAGTGTAATTTTACCTTACGCCACTGAACGGCTAATGGTGTCTAGTAAATAGTGGCCCTACAGTGGACACTAGTAAGGGCTCATCCACTGGACCCTGTAGAAGCAGGGCTGGTGTAGGGGAGCAGAAGGGCAAACAAAGAAATTGCTCTGGGCCTCTAACTTACCTATGCCTGAGTAGGATACAGCCTACTGGTGGGTTCTGCAACTCCTCTTCCCTGGGACCCAGAGGGAAGGGAATAAGAACTTTACTGTCAAGATGTCACCTTTCAGAAGAGGTTCTTGTCTGTAGGCCCTGTTTCTTACAGTACAGCTCTACTTTCTGTTTTTAAAGACAAGACTTAGATGTTGAACTGGGACCAGTGCTGTTTAACATATTTGTAAATGATCTGCAAATCAGAATGATGAGTGAGGTGATTAAATTTGCAGATGACACAAAACTATTCAAAGTTATCAAAACACATATAGATTGTGAAAAATTGCAGGAAGACCTTAGGAAACTGGAAAACTGGGCATCCAAACGGCAGATGAACTTTAAAGTGGACAAATGCAAAGTGATCCACATTGGGAAAAATAATCCGAATCATAGTTCCCTGATGCTAGGGTCCGCCTTGGGACGTCAGCACTCAAGAAAAAGATCTAGGTGTCATTGTAGACAATACGCTGAAATCTTCTGCCCAGTGTGCAGCAGCGGCCTAAAAAAGCAAACAGGATGCTAGGAATTATTAGGAAAGGGATTAGGAGAGGGATGCAAAATAAGACCAAAACATTATAATGCCTCTGTATCGTTCCATGGTGCAGCCTCACCTTGAGTATTGCACAGGTACAGAGGAGTGGCCTAGTGGTTAGGGTGGTGGATTTTGGTCTTGGGGAACTGAGGAACTGAGTTCCATTCCCACTTCAGGCACAGGCAGCTCCTTGTGACTCTGGGCAAGTCACTTAACCCTCCATTGCCCCATGTAAGCTGCATGAGCCTGCCATGAGTGGGAAAGCGCAGGGTACAAATGTAACAAAAATAAAATAGAATACTATTGGAGATTCTACATGGAATGTTGCTACTATTGGAGATTCTACATGGAATGTTGCTATTCCACTAGCAACATTCCATGTAGAAGCCTGCGCGGCCACATTGGTGATCTGCAAAGGCCGACTTCTACATGAAATGTTGGAACATTCCATGTAGAATCTCAATAGTAGCAACAGTGGAGGAGTGGCCTAGTGGTTAGGGTGGTGGACTTTGGTCCTGGGGAACTGAGTTTGATTCCCACTTCAGGCACAGGCAGCTCCTTGTGACTCTGGGCAAGTCACTTAACCCTCCCTTTGCCCCATGTAAGCCGCTTTGAGCCTGCCATGAGTGGGAAAGTGCAGGGTAAAAATGTAACAAAAAAAAAATTGTGTTCAATCCTGGTCACAGTTTCTCAAGAAAGACATAGCAGAATTAGAAAAGGTTCAAAGAAGAGCGACCAAATGATAAAGGGGATGGGACTCCTTCCATATGAGGAAAGGCTAAAGAGGTTAGGGCTCTTCAGTCTGGAAAGAGATGGCTGAGGGGGATATGATTGAGGTCTACAAAATCCTGAGTGGTGTAGAATGGTTACAGTGGATCAATTTTTTTACTCTTTTATCAAAAAGTACAAAGATTAGGGGGACACTTGATGAAATTACATGAAAATACTTTTAAAACAAATAGGAGGAAATATTTTTTCACTCAAAGAACAGTTAAGCTCTGGAACTCGCTGCCAGAGATGTGGTAACAATGGTTAGCGTATCAGGGGTTTAAAAAGGTTTGGTGGAAAAGTCCATAGTCTGCTATTGAGACAGACATGGGAAAGCCATTCTTGTCCCAGAATTCATAGCATGGAATGTTGCCTACTCTTTGGGATTCTGGATGTTGCTACTATTTGGGTTTCTGCCAGGTACTTGTAACCTGGATTGGCCACTGTTGGAAGCTACTGGGCTAGACGGAGCTTTGGTCTGACCAGTATGGCTATTCTTATGTTCATTTCTGAGGTATGGTCAACAAACCCTTTTCAAAGTAGTGCTGGACAGAAGATTCCAACAGTGAATCTTAGGTTCAGGGAGCAGAATAGCCCAAATCCCTAAAATACTTCAGGCAGTGATTCCTGTGGGAGGCCATTTTCCAGTCTATATAAGTTAGCTGATTGCGTGAAAAATGATTTGCACCAAAGCCAGTGAATCTCTTAACTACCGGAAAGGACTGAGCTACCTTGACATGAAGTGTCCCATTGACTGAAACAACAGATTATCTCGCTATCTGCCGGGATCTGTGTTACTAGGCCAGAGATTAAGTTGGTATTTCTTTTTAGATTGTTATTTAATTATGCATTTATAATGCATTAAATGTTATTAATTTGATTGTTCTTGTATTTGGTAATGCATTCATGCACCATTATCAACCACACTGAGTGGACTAGAAAGGTGTCAAATAAAAACCCAGATTAAGTAGATTAGCAACCACCAGTGATGTATCGAGTGTAGTCTGAGTGTTCTCCAAGTGATGCATTGATATAATATAGTCTCTAACTTTTCTCGGTTCCCATTAACATAATGAGGTCAGTTTTCCAAAGCACTTGAGCGGTTGGCAGCAGGCCTCATAAATTCTTTATTAAGGAAATATCGCTGGGGGCTGAACAGATAATTGTGCAATTGTTAAACATCCATAAAGGCTACGTTCCAGGGATGACACCACTTATGAACAGCAGATATTGAGAACAATGTAACCAGGCAGGAGAGACTCCGACCTAGTTAATTATGGTAAACAGGCCATCCCTTGATTATCAGCAGCACTTAACTACACAGCTTGGTTGAAAATCTGGTATGACAGCTGTGGCACTGTCCAGTTATTTTTATTTTTGTTACATTTGTACCCCGCACTTTCCCACTCATGGCACGCTCAATGCGGTGGGCAATGGAGGGCTAAGTGACTTGCCCAGAGTCACAAGGAGCTGCCTGTGCCAGGAATTGAACTCAGTTCCTCAGGACCAAAGTCCACCACCCTAACCACGAGGCCACTCCTCCAGTTAGTACTGGAGTGGCTGGGGGGGGGGGGGTTGGGGGGGAGGTAGGGCAGTGCCGGGATTTAAGAGATCTCAGCATCCCTCACTGTGACATGTCCCATGGGTTCTGAGATACCTCAGCACCCCTCAGTTTGACAAGTCCCGCGGACTCAGATATTTCGACACCCCTCATTGTGCCCAGAGTGAGAGCAGGTGAAAGAACTGGAGTCACATGTTTCACTTCCATGAATGTGGAGAGGAGTGAGATTGTTTCAGCAAGAAAGCTCGCGGAGTGGCTGTTCATCTGAATGGCTTCACTAGAGTGTCAAGTCCAACGGGCACTGCTGTGGCAAGCTGACAGCGAGGAGGTATGGGCTAGAGCTGTCTTCTCCTTCTCAGGATGCTTTAGCTTCACAGCTATTCCTGTTCATGTCATCATAAGAGACCTAATGTTGTCAGTCTGATAAGGACACCACAGGGACAGCGCCTAAACTTCAAGAGGGTGGACCAGTAACATTATATATTCAATTAAATGATCTTCGGTGTTGTGCTTGCCAGATTAAATGGTCTCACGGATTAGTTTTGTCCTGCGGGCTGTAGTTTGTCAACCCTACTCTAAGGTATCTCGGTTTCTTCGAATGTGTCATGTTTCAGGTTACCTTAGCACCCCTTAATGTGACATATTTTATGGGTTCTAAAGTACAACAACGTCCCTCAATATGATGTGTCCTGAGGGATCTGAGCTACCTAAATGCCCCCCCCCCCCCCCATGTGGATATGACCTGTAGACTCAGACTCATGATGACATGACCCAAAGGCATGTCATGTCATCTATGCTTTGGGACGTACAATGGAAGGGTTAAAAAAGTGAAAAGTAGCCGAGCCTGTATCTGATTCTGATTCTGTCATGTGAAACCTGTGAAGTCTTCAGTCTTGCAGGGACCATTCTGTCTGGATTGTTCTGGCTCATTGCCTAGTATTTACATTCAAATTGTAGAGGCTGACAGATCTTTCCCTCTCCCTTCTGTCCTCACATGCCCCTGCACTCCTGGAGCTTACCATTCCCCTGAATCTGTTTTTCACTTATACTCCAAAATTAATTGTCTGTCTCTTCTCTCTCCATCATGAAATGATTAACCTAAAACCAAGCAACCGATGCTAACCCAACGTTGTAAATTGTAGCAACGTTCCACTGGAAGGGGCATGGACTTGGTGGAGGGATCAGTGGTGAAATTGCTGTGACTCCTCACCCTACCCTAATGTCACTGATTCCAGATAATAACACACAGACACTGTAGTAATCAGGAAAGTCTTGTGTGCCTGCAAATAGGTGGGAAAATGTGAGATACAAATGTAAGAAATAAACCTTCTAGAGAATATTGTCTTACATGCTTGCTTTCATCCGTGGACATTCATGGGTCAATATTTTTATGGTTTCAATAAAGTTTTATCACACTTTATGTGCTTCTAGGTAATTTATATCTGACATTTAACATTTATGATCGAACATAAAATCATTCTTCTTCACATGGCAACATTTCACAAATTAGACTTTGTTACAATGTTCAGTTGACTAACTTAGTAGCTCATAAGTACATAAGTACATAGTAGTGCATACTGGGAAAGACCAAAGGTCCATCTAGCCCAGCATCCTGTCCACGACAGTGGCCAATCCAGGTCAAGGGCACCTGGTGAGCTTCCCAAACGTACAAACATTCTATACAATCAAGCCATTGTGACATCACTAATGAGGTTGGCCTCTTATTGGTGGAATGAGCCACTATGACATCACAATAGGTTAAATCACTGCTCTATGTAATAAAAGTGAGCCAAGTAGAGGACATAAGTACATAAGTAATGCCACACTGGGAAAAGACCAAGGGTCCATCGATCCCAGCATCCTGTCATAAGTACATAAGTAGTGCCATACTGGGAAAGACCAAAGGTCCATCTAGCCCAGCATCCTGTCACCGACAGTGGCCAATCCAGGTCAAGGGCACCTGGCACGCTCCCCCAAAAGTAAAAACATTCCAGACAAGTTATACCTAAAAATGCGGAATTTTTCCAAGTCCATTTAATAGCGGTCTATGGACTTGTCCTTTAGGAATCTATCTAACCCCTTTTTTAAACTCCGTCAAGCTAACCGCCCGTACCACGTTCTCCGGCAACGAATTCCAGAGTCTAATTACACGTTGGGTGAAGAAAAAGTTTCTCCGATTCGTTTTAAATTTACCACACTGTAGCTTCAACTCATGCCCTCTAGTCCTAGTATTTTTGGATAGCGTGAACAGTCGCTTCACATCCACCCGATCCATTCCACTCATTATTTTATACACTTCTAACGTTATGATGGTTTTGCCAGCGCCGTCCACCGCATTCCAGATGGCTGAGCTATTTCATGCTAAGGGCTGCAATGAGGCAGCAACACACATTAACATTTCAAGTTTGGAGTTTAGCATGCATGCATTAAAACTGGGTAATTGGCCATGTTATTTGTAAGGGTGTTGTATGTATGTCTGGGATGTTAGTTATACAGTATCATAATCACAGTACTACACTTTTAGCCGTCTTTCTTAAAACGGAAGACGCCCTAGTTGATTGCCTAGCATCATATTTTATTTCTGTAAATGCTCAGCACTGTCACCCAGTGGTCTGTGCTGGTATTACCAGGAAATGAAAAAGAAAAGGTGGGAGTGTGAGCCAGGCTATCCAAAGACTGAAACCAAGGTAAAATTAAAATATATGACGTTAATAGTTTTGAAACAAATAATACTAAAACAATTATGCATAGAAAATGTCTCGCTTTTTTTTATCGTTGGTGCAGTACGCAGCGGCGGCAGACGGATCACTCACTGAACGGTCTTTTTCAAGACCTTTTACAGATCTTTTTAGATCCTGTCTGCAGATCTTTCATTTGGCATTTTTTTGTGTGCACAGAGATTTTGTGATTATAACCATGTTATTGTTCAACTTAGTGCATCAGACTGCTGATTGTAGGCCGTCTGGACGAAACACAACGTTGTGTCGAGTCATTTTCTATGTATAATTGTTTGTTATTATTTGTTTCAAAACTATTAAACGTCATATATTTTAATTTTACCTTGGTTTCAGTCTTTGGATAGCCTGGCTCACACTCCCACCTTTTTAATTTTCATTTTACGCCCCGTGGGATCTACTGAGTTCTCCACGTACAGTGGTGGAAATAAGTATTTGATCCCTTGCTGATTTTGTAAGTTTGCCCACTGACAAAGACATGAGCAGCCCATAATGAAGGGTAGGTTATTGGTAACAGTGAGAGATAGCACATCACAAATTAAATCCGGAAAATCACATTGTGGAAAGTATATGAATTTATTTGCATTCTGCAGAGGGAAATAAGTATTTGATCCCCCACCAACCAGTAAGAGATCTGGCCCCTACAGACCAGGTAGATGCTCCAAATCAACTCGTTACCCTGCATGACAGACAGCTGTCGGCAATGGTCACCTGTATGAAAGACACCTGTCCACAGACTCAGTGAATCAGTCAGACTCTAACCTCTACAAAATGGCCAAGAGCAAGGAGCTGTCTAAGGATGTCAGGAACAAGATCATACACCTGCACAAGGTGGAATGGGCTACAAAACCATCAGTAAGACGCTGGGTGAGAAGGAGACAACTGTTGGTGCCATAGTAAGAAAATGGAAGAAGTACAAAATGACTGTCAATCGACAAAGATCCTGGGGCTCCACGCAAATCTCACCTCGTGGGGTATCCTTGATCATGAGGAAGGTTAGAAATCAGCCTACAACTACAAGGGGGGAACTTGTCAATGATCTCAAGGCAGCTGGGACCACTGTCACCACGAAAACCATTGGTAACACATTACGACATAACGGATTGCAATCCTGCAGTGCCCGCAAGGTCCCCCTGCTCCAGAAGGCACATGTGACGGCCCGTCTGAAGTTTGCCAGTGAACACCTGGATGATGCCGAGAGTGATTGGGAGAAGGTGCTGTGGTCAGATGAGACAAAAATTGAGCTCTTTGGCATGAACTCAACTCGCCGTGTTTGGAGGAAGAGAAATGCTGCCTATGACCCAAAGAACACCGTCCCCACTGTCAAGCATGGAGGTGGAAATGTTATGTTTTGGGGGTGTTTCTCTGCTAAGGGCACAGGACTACTTCACCGCATCAATGGGAGAATGGATGGGGCCATGTACCGTACAATTCTGAGTGACAACCTCCTTCCCTCCGCCAGGGCCTTAAAAATGGGTCGTGGCTGGGTCTTCCAGCACGACAATGACCCAAAACATACAGCCAAGGCAACAAAGGAGTGGCTCAGGAAGAAGCACATTAGGGTCATGGAGTGGCCTAGCCAGTCACCAGACCTAATCCCATTGAAAACTTATGGAGGGAGCTGAAGCTGCGAGTTGCCAAGCGACAGCCCAGAACTCTTAATGATTTAGAGATGATCTGCAAAGAGGAGTGGACCAAAATTCCTCCTGACATGTGTGCAAACCTCATCATCAACTACAGAAGACGTCTGACCGCTGTGCTTGCCAACAAGGTTTTTGCCACCAAGTATTAGGTCTTGTTTGCCAGAGGGATTAAATACTTATTTCCCTCTGCAGAATGCAAATAAATTCATATACTTTCCACAATGTGATTTTCCGGATTTAATTTGTGATGTGCTAGCTCTCACTGTTACCAATAACCTACTCTTCAATTATGGGCTGCTCATGTCTTTGTCAGTGGGCAAACTTACAAAATCAGCAAGGGATCAAATACTTATTTCCACCACTGTACGTGGATTCTCTCTAGACTGGTATTTACCAATACTCGGCTGGCATTATTATCTAACTCTCAGGCAGGTTCACTCAGCCAAAAGAATAACTTCATTTTCTTCACTGTAGATGATAACATTAAAACAAACACAGAAGGAAACCAGGCATTGCTCTGCACCCTCCATGCAAACCAATGTGTCCATCCTTTTTCTTAGATGCTGCCATCATCTACCTGGCTGTTCCCTTGGAGCAAACCCAGCATACCTGATGCAAATGAGACGCAAACAGACATAGAGGGGCATAATTGAATGTCACTGGCGATCTATTTTGGCGACGGCGGCGCAACAGCTGGCTGGAACAGAATTATCGAAAAAAATGGCCGGCTATCTTTTTTTTTTCGATAATACGGTTTAGCCCAGCCAAATGCCAGAGTTCACTGGGTTGCGATCGCCGGGTTTGTTTTTTCAGCGATAATGAAAAAAATACCGGCGATCTCCAACCCGGCGACCAAATCCAAGGCATTTGGTCGTGGGAGGAGCCAGCATTTATAATGCACTGGTCCCCCTCATATGCCAGGACACCAACTGGGCACCCTAGGGAGCACTTCTAAAATGTTTAAAAAATACGCAAATAGCTCCTAGGTGCCTAGCTCCCTTACCTTGGGTGCTGAGCCCCCCAAATCCTGCCCCCCCAAACTCATTCCCCACAACTCTACACCATTACCATAGTCCTTATGGGTGAAGGGGGGCACCGACATGTGGGTACAGTGGGTTTTGGGAGGGGGGGTTGGAGGGCTCAACACTTACCACCACAAGTGTAACAGGTGGGGGAGGGGGGGTTGGCCTGAGTCTGCCTGCCTGAAGTGCACTGCACCCATTAAAAACTGCTCCAGGGACTTGCATACTGCTATCAGGGAGCTGGGTATGGCATTTGAGGCTGGCATACAGGCTGGTAAAAAAAAGTTTTTTATTTTATTTTTTTAGTGTGGGAGGGGGTTGATGACCACTAGGGGGCTACTGGGAGGTGATCCCCCATTCCCTCTGGTGGTCATCTGGTCAGTTGGGGCACCTTTTGAAGCTTGGTTGTGAAAATAAAAGGACCAAGTAAACTCAGCGAAATACTGATTGACGCCACTTTTTTTTTCCATTATCCGCGAAAGCCGGCCATCTGGTAGCCACGCCCATGCCCGCCCATGTCCCGCCTTCGCTATGCCGCCGATACGCACTCTTGAACTTTCGCCAGTACGGCGACGGTGTCAAAAAAGCCACTTTCGATTATACCGCTTTTGCCGCTTTTGAGAGATCGCTGGCCATCTCCCGATTTATGTCGGAAGATGGCCGGCGATCACTTTCGAAAATAAGCCTGATAGTAACATAATAAATGACGGCAGATAAAGATGTTCAACATTCAACAAAGAAAAGGAAAGAAAAAGTCTCACTTGGTGGAATGGATTCACAGAAGCTTAGCTGAGATTGGGTGGCTGGGGGAAGAGGGGTTGGTGGTTGAGAGGCTAGGATGGGGGAGGGCAGATTTTTATACGGGGTCTGTGCCGGAGCCGGTGATGGGAGGCGGGAAATACTGCTGCACAGATTTATATGGTCTGTGCCTGAAAAAGACAGGTACAAATCAAGGTAAGGTATACACATACAGTATGAGTTTATCGTGGGCAGACTAGATGGACCGTGCAGGTCTTTTTCTGCCGTCATCTACTATGTTACTATGTTACTATGTTTTTCTTTTTCCTTCTCAACCATAGGGGTCTACCATTCAGGGCGTGGCTTGAAAACTGTCACTCCTTCTGGTAGCACTTACAAAGTTCCACTTCTATGACAGGTGGGGACCTCATGTATCCTTAATGTTTCTTTCCACTTTCCACACTGCGTGAAGGTTCTCAGTTTGTCCTGACGCAGAGGATGACTTTCTGAAAAACCTCAGAAAAAAATTGTTTCCATAGAATTTCTTTAACAATCTCTGTCATAGTCACTCACCCCAGTTTCCACATAAGACATTAAGTTTAAAAATCTCTGTCATAGTAACATAGTAACTTAGTAGATCACGGCAGAGTAAGACCTGTACGGCCCATCCAGTCTGCCCAACAAGATAAACTCATATGTGCTACTTTATGTGTATACCTGCCCTTGATTTGTATCTGCCATTTTCAGGGCACAGACTGTAGAAGTCTGCCCAGCACTAGCCCCGCCTCCCAACCACTAGCCCTGCCTCCCACCACTGGCTCCGCCACCCAATCTCGACTAAGCTTCTGTGGATCCCATTCTTCTGAACAGGATTCCTTTATGTTTATCCCACGCATTTTTGAATTCCGTTACTGTTTTCATCTCCACCACCTCCCGTAGGAGGGCATTCCAAGCATCCACCACTCTGTGAAAAATACTTCCTGACATTTTTCTTGAGTCTGCCCCCCTTCAGCCTCATTTTGTTTTGTTTTTCCTTTGCAGTGATTAGTGAGCACTCTTCCAAATGACCATGCGCTATTTGCAAAGCATGATACACTTTCCAAAAGAGTGCAAAAAATGCCCAGAAAACCCTGAACAAAATGAACATCTCTGTAAGCAACACGGGAAACAACACAAAATGCAAAATTTCTGCTGCAACCCCCCACTCGATGGTCTTGATCCTGTTGTCTTTTATCTCAAGTGGTTACTCGTTGACCCTTCATCACCGGACATGAAGTCCGTGTATCCAGTCATTGCAGAACTGTAACCAGTTTCAGTGGCTTGAGTCAGTCTCGCATGGTCCTGATCACTGGAATCATTTCATAGATACATTGGTGTGTTCCATGGTCGAGGTCGCAATGGACAAGGGAGCATTCCTCAGACCTTCCTTCATACTACCGCTGTAGACCTCCTGTCTCTCCTAGGTCTCCACATGCTCTGCCCAAGTAGTTGGGGCAGATTGAAGTCTCTTTACTCGGGCTGCTCCAGGAAGGCATCATACTTCCACGACCTTTTTTTCCTCCTGCTGGTTTAGGTTTTAGAGGGGACTCATTATCTGACCAGCATTCTCACTCCTTTTATGCTCATCATCTTCCATTCTCACTCCCCTAATGTCCAATATATCTCCTTCCCCTTTCATCCCCCCCCCCCCCCCCAGATAGCTAGCTTTCCCTTCTTACCCACCCCAGGTGGCCAGCATCTCCCTTTCCCTCTCTACCCCTGCCAAGTCAAGCATCTCCCATTCTCTTTCCTACCAACCCACATCTCCCCTTTTCCTACTTATCCTCCCTCCTCAGGTCCAGTGTCTCATGTCACATTCCTTCCCCTGGTCCCAGGTCCAGCATCTTCTCCCCTTTCCCTTCCCCATGCTACCACTGTCACCCTACCTCTTCTGATGCCTCTTTAAAAGTACTCTGCACCAGCACGGGGCCTTCCAGTGGAGGTCCATGCTCAAGCACTCTTGTCTCACCCTGTCTGGGAAAGGATGGGACGCGACAGTTCTTGAACGTGGGTCTACTGGAAGACCCTGTGCTCACACAGAGTACTTTTGTAGAGGCCCTGGAAGAGGTAGGTTGACAGTGGCAGCATGGAGAAGGGAAGGGGAAGGGGGAGATACTGGATCTGGGAGAGGATAAGGAGTGGAAGGGGAGGGGGAGATGCTGAACCTGGATGGGATAAGGAGGGGAAGGGGGAATGTACATTTTATAAAATGCTAAAATCATACCTCTTCACAAACCTTTCATTGATACAAGATAAGCCTCTGAAGATCGAACATACAACCCAACCACAGTTCCCAGCAACCGACTCAACAATGCCATCTCTCTGTTTGCCAGATCATGAATCTCGCTGTCCATAATAACACACAGTTACAATATTGTTCAGTATGATCTCTATTACACCATGGACTCTTGATTGCTGTAGCTCTTATTTTTGCTGCTATCCTGTTGATTGTAGCCTCTCTTGTTACAATGCAACTGTAACACAATAGATTCATTGTCATAGTAGGTCCCGTGTTACTCTGTAACCCAGATGATTATAGTTCTCGAATTGATTCGTTATCATAGTAAGTCCTGCATTACGCTGTCAACCTGTAGGTTGCTGTTCGTTATTATCATGTAAACCACGTTAACTGATTCTGTTACACACATAGACCTGGAACTTGACTTGGCTAATGTGGGATTAAGACTAAGTAAATGGAAATGGAAAATGCTGGACCTGGCAGGGATAGGAAGGAGAAGGAGAGATACTGGACCCAGCATGGGTTGGTAGGACAGAGAAGGGGAGATGTTGTACTCAGCAAGGGTAGAGAGGGGAAGGGGGGAGAAGATGCTGGACCTGGGACTAGGGAAAGGAAAAGGGGAGAGGATACTCTCCTGCCACACTACTACCCCTGAATGCTGATGCCCTAGGCAACTGTCTTAAATAACCCAAGGTACCACCTAACTCTCTTCCCCGAGCACATCCCAATTGGGGATCCAGCTTGAATAATCTTGACGTCTTCAGCCCCCCTCTGCTGCTTCAGGGGAGTCCCACTCCCAGAAAGACATAAATGGGAAATTTCACCTTCACCTGTAAAGGCTGTAGTGAAACCTGGGTGACGTATCATATGGCTATTCAACTTCTGGTCCCACCTCTAGCCTATCCCAAATCCCATCCCAATTTAAACACATAACTGTAGCTTATACAGCTAAACTTGATGTTTTGTCTGTGGCAAGACATTAAAAAAAAAGAAACACTTTGCTGTTAGCATGAAGGGCTGGTTACATAAGTGATTCTGCGTATTACCCGCCAAACTGTTAATTGTTCACAGTATGACTGCTCTGACAGTTCTGTCGTTGCTTCATACAAGTGTGCTGTGTGCCAGCACTGCTATACAGAAATATTTTCTTTTGTAAATATTTGACAAATTGATGGATTAACACAAGTCCCCTGAGAAAAGATGTCAGGTTCTTATAGCCTTTTGTTAACCGTCACAGCTGCAGTTCTGACCTGCTACCACCAGAGGCCGCTGAAGTTCACCCTGCCAAAGAAGGACACACCTGGTCAAGTCTTGTTAGACATAAGGCCACTGGCTATATTCCATTTCTATCTACCTAATTAAAGATTTTCCTTCTGGCCTTGTCTCCTGAGGGTTTGGCAATGCAATCATTCTGCTATTTAGGGGTTTTGTTAGAATTAATGATTGATTTGCTCTCTGGAAAATACAGTGTGTTCTGCTTACTCTTCTGAAAGGAATCAGACAGGTTTACTTAGAGGTTTTTCTTTTTAATGGGTTTTGATATAACAATACATTCCAGATCCTTGGAATGTGTGAGCGCAGGTGCTCTGGTAAGAAAAAACTGAGATATCAGACTCAGGGACTTTTCCTTCAGAAAATCAGCAGTTCTCAGTGCAGTGTGCACCCTTGGTAAATCAGTGCCACTGATGCAGAATCCGCTCCTGTTTTTGAAATGTTGAGAATGGTTTATGCAGTATTATTTTACTATCTTTCATTACTGTAACAAATTATGGGTTGCTATTCAGAGCATGTTTAATTTAATTTTGTTCACACCTTTTTCAGTAGTAGCTCAAGGTGAGTTACATTCAGGTAATCTGGATATTTCTCTGTCCCAGGAGGGCTCACAATCTAATTTTGTACCTGAGGTGACAGAGGGTTAAGTGACTTGCTCAAGATCACAAGGAGCAGCGGTGGGATTTGAACTGGCCACCTCTGGATATTAAGGCTGATGCTATAACCGCTAGGCCACTCCTCCACTCCGGAAGTGGCTCTGTCTGGTTAAATGACCTGTTCAGGGTTAGCCAGTCATTTTCAGAGGCATGCTCAGTTTCAAGGACCGTGCAAGATGTCGGGAGGAAGAGAAAGCAGGGCAGGGAATGCGGCGGAGCTGGAGACTGGGGCTGGACAAGGCTTCAACTGGCGGGGGTTGGGGATCCCTGCCAGCCAAGGTATTTGCTGCTGTGGTGCGGCAGGGCAGCAGGGGGAGCAGTGAGGTGGCGGAGGAGCGGCAAGGCAGTGGGGGGCAGCGGCAGACCAAAATGTGCCCCCCACCTCGGGCTCTAGCCCCCTCCCACGCAAGGTCTGGCTATGCCACTGGCCTTAGGTACAAAACAAGATTGTGGCTCTCCAGCAATAGGGAAATACCCAGTGTACCTGAATGTAACTCACCTTGTGCCGCTACTGAAAAAGGTGTGAGCAAAGTCTAAATAAATAAACTGTAATCCACACAAAATCTAAGGTTTCTTTGCTTTAAAGAAGCTACGTTATCTTTGGAACCTTGTAGATTTTTCCGCTTTTCACACTCTGACCTGTGCCTACCTAATTAGTCGTTTAGATTATTGCAACTCCATCTGTGCTGGCATATCACAATATAATCTCAAGTGCCTTCTGACCTTGCAGAATGCAGTGGCAATGCTTCGATGCTGAGCCTGCAAATTTGATAAATTTGTCTCCTCTGTTCTAAAAACTACCTTGGTTACCAGTGTAATATCGTATTCTATAGAAACTTTTATGCCTCTGCACTTATCTGCCTTCATTATTCCTTACACACCAACGTATTCCCTTAGGTCGCTGGATGCTCATCGAACAGTACTGCCAGACCCAAAACAAGCTCACTATGAGGTAACGCGTAACTCTGCCTTTTACTTTGTGGCCCCCCAAACTTGGAATGATCTCCCACAATCCATTTCGGCTGAACAGTCACTAAATGATTGCCAATTTTTTCCAATTCAGTGGTTGTTCTTATTTATGGTAGCGATCGTTATAACCCAGCGCCTGTTTACACATGGTTTTGCAAATCTTAGTATACTTGTGTGATTGATCTTCCCTATCTGATTTCATGGTGTTCTTTTCCTGTTGATTTTGATGATTTTATTTGTAAACTGCTGCAATATGTTTTTGCCAGTGTCAGTGGTATATCAATACCAATATCAATGCGGTACTTATCCTATATAATAAAACTCACCCTCAACGTTCTGAGGATACTGACGTCACTGTCAGTTCCTCCGGGCACTTCCTTCCGGTTCGAAGGGTTCGTGGTGGTGAAGCCACCGAAATAACTGTGTTGGGGCCCCGCCCTCGCGTCAAACGTGATGACGTCGAGGGCGGAGCAATGGCGTCAGTGGCTTCACAACCAACGACTTAGCACATTGAAGGTGGCGTTGGTGTGCGTTGACGAGGTCCGCAACAATGGCGGTCAGTGCCTTCACAACGCCGAAGGGGTGAGCAGGGAGGGGGGGTTCGGGAGGAAAACCTTGCTAGCGCCCGTTTCATTTGCGCCTGAAACGGGCATGTTTTACTAGTAAACCATAAATTTCCCTAAAAAGGATTCAGTGCCACCTTATTGAACAGACTAGATGGACCAATGCTGGTCCAAATCACGATCTGAAAGTGCAACACCCCTTCGTGAAAGACTTCATTGGCTCCCTATCAGAGAACAAATCAATTTCAAGGTCCTCACACTGATCCACAAGATTATCCATGGTGAATCTCCGGGCTACATGATCAATCTGATTGACCTTCCTACCAGAAACATGTCTGAAACTTTGCGAACTTACCTCAATCTGCACTATCCCAATTGCAAAGGACTTAAGTACAAAACCTAGTATGGATCCAACTTCTCCTTCTTAGGCAGCCAACTCTAGAATGCCCTACCCAGACCCATCCGACCAATCAGTAACTATCTATCCTTTCGGAAATCACTAAAAACCCATCTGTTCAAGCAAGCCTACCCAACTGACCCACACTAATCTCATGAACCCATATACTCAACAAATATCCAGGAGACAACGACAATAACCCAAACTACATCTCCCACTAAATTCCCTTATATGTATCCCATGTACCATCCCCCCTCCCACCTCCACTACCCTTCTCCTATGCTCACCTACCCCTTGCTTCTCCTACTCCCTTCTCCCTTGCCCATCTCCACCTACATAAGCACATATAGTACATAAGTATTGCCATCCTGGGAAAGATCAAAGGTCCATCGAGCCCAACATCCTGTTTCCAACAGTGGCCAATCCAGGTCACAAATACCCGGCAAGATCCCCAAAATGTAAAAAAACATTTTATACTGCTTATCCCAGTACCCTCTTTTATTATTCTGCTATACTTATATTTTCTCTATCAATACTCTGTAATCCCTATTACTATGTGAGCCGCATTGAACCTGCTATGAGCGGGAAAGCGTGGGGTACAAATGTAATAATAAATCTAATATAATAATTTGCTCCTCCAACATTCCAATGTGTCTCACTGGGATCGTAACCACCTGCTGACATCACCCCTCCAACGTTCTCCTCCAACGTTCCAATGTGTGTCACTGGGATCGTAACCACCTGCTGACATCACCCCTCCAACGTTCTCCTCCAACATTCCAATGTGTCTCACTGGGATCGTAACCACCTGCTGACGTCACTCCTCCAACGTTCTCCGTCCCTCCTCCCTCTGGGACCCTGGAACTGGGAGGGAGGAACGGAGGGACAGAGGGAGGGGGGACCCTGGAAATGGGAGAGAGGGAGGGGGACACTGGAACTCGGAGGGGAGAGGGAGGGAGGGGGGCCTGGAACTCGGAGGGAGGTGGATGGGGCAGGGGAGAGATGCTGCACATGGATGGATGGAGGGGGCAGGGCACAGAGGACGTTGCCTGCATATGGATGAATGCAGGGGAGAAAGAGCATAATGCAGGAGGGGGGGGGGGCCCTGGCACACACTCTCATGCTCACACACACACTCTCTCTCTCTCACAGACACACTCGCACCCAGTCTCACTCTCTCTCTGCCACACACACACACTCGCACATTCACTCTCTCTCTCTCTCTCTCTCACACACAGTCACTCTCACACACACTCTCTCAAACATACACACTCTGAGGAAAACCTTGCTAGCGCCGTTTCATTTGTGTCAGAAACGGGCCTTTTTTACTAGTAAATAAATAAATAAATAAATTATCTGCAGTCTGTTACTGTTATTACATGCATCTCTTCAGTAGGCCACTAGATGTCACCCTGCTGCTGCATTCTGCCTGTCAAGAAGCTTTGTTTTTGTTTACGCTTTCTTTTTCTCTTTACAGTGTGGTAAGCGCCTCGCGTTTTTCTGCTCCATGCGCCTGCCAGTAGTTTGCTCAGTAAGCGTCTGTGAAATTTACTGATTACTCCACCACCATATCCTGTCTGCCCATCATGTGAAGTCTATAGTCATCATCTTACCCACCGTGGACTGGAGAAGAAGCAGCTTCCACAGTGGACCCAGCTTTTGCAACCCGGGCACTGCTGTCTCTTGCCTTAACTAGGGTGCCCAGGACACTGCTGTCCCTTTCTCTCTCATGGAGTAACTGTGATCTTTACAAACATCGCAGAAAGGAGCGGGTCTCCGGGTCTCCCCCTCGGGGGCGTAGCCAGACACCCAATTTTGGGTGGGCCTGGGCCCAAGATGGGTGGGCAGAAGAACTCTGCCCTGTCCCACAAGTGATTTGGTCTCTCTCTCTCGCCTGCATGCCATATGGTCTCTCAAACATCCCCCCTCCCCCGCATACCTTTTAAATAGAAGATTTTCACTGGCAGCGAGAAACAACTAATACACACCGCTCACTCATGTTGGCCCCCACAGCTTTCCCTGATGCAACTTCCTGTTTCCACAAGGGCGGGAATACATCAGAGAGAAGGCTGTGGGGCCGGTGCGAGCAGTATGTATCAGTCGCTGCTCGCTGCAGGCAAAGATCTGCTGTTTACAGGTACGCAGGAGGGACAGCTGTTGGGAGTTTTCAGCTGGTGGGGCTTGGGAATGCCTGCCAGCCACATCATAGGTGTGCTGCTACTGGGTGGGCCTGGGCCCACCCAGACCCACCCTTGGCTACGCCACTGCTCCCCCTTCTAAGCGTTGGCGCTTCTTATCCCTAGAGATGGGTTCCTCCACATTAGGGTTGAAGCCCGTTGTCATGATAGTGTGTTTCTGGGGTGGGGGCATGGGGAGCGAGTAACCTGTTGCTGTTCCCTATGCTGTACCTGTTTTGGGGAGAGGCTCCATGTGTGCCAGTCCAGCACTTTCATCAGCTCTAAATTCACTCCAAACATTATTTAAAACATAAAAACAGATGCACAAATATTAACTTTGGAGAGCTTTTTAACTGTACAATCAGTCAGTTGTAATTTCAGTGGCCTGAACGCTGGCATGCCATCAGCCACTTGTGTTAGACTTGAATAAAAATATGTTGAGAATTTCCTGGTTATTTGTTACAATAGTTAATCAAGCGTGAATTGAATAACCCACAGAACAATCGCGTGTGTCTCAGTTTTGTAACTATACAAATTAAGATGGATAATGCATTTACGTCATAGTTGCACTTCAGGCTTATTCCTGGGGTAGGAAAGTGCAAGTCGTGAGGGACCGTCAAAACCGCCTCTGCTCTGAAGACAGCCCGGGCAATATGAGGGTCATTTTAAAACAGGGTACCTAAGTTAGGCACCGGGCTGAATTTTATATTGGCAATAGACTCTGCGCTACGCAGGTGGCACGGGCTAATCATAATATGCTACCCAGCTCACCGCTCATGACACCCCCCTCTGCAAAATATTTGTTTAAAAATTGGTAATACACAACCATGCAAAATACTAACCACGTCTTTGGTGGGAATTGTCCCCCTTAAGTGGGAATTGTCCTAGGTGGGAATTGCCTCGGGGGAGGGGGGGGGGTAATTGATGGGTGGGAACTCTCTGAGTGGGAACTTGCCTGATACCTATTTACCAAATATCCCCTCCTCCCTGTATCTACAGAATGGTATAAAAGTCTTACAAAATAAGAGAGCTGTGTGAGGGTCTTTCAGAGCAGAAACAGGGTACCTGACTGTGGCCAGCATTAGGGAACTGAACATCTCACCCAGATTGATCAGGAAACAAAACCTCTCCTTACATGCGCTTCTTCTATTGATTTCCGACTTTGACCCATATCAAATCATGGGCTTCTTTTAGTAAGGCGCGCTCACGTTTTCAGCGCGCTAACATTTTGGGTGCGCTAAATGGTAGAGACACCCATAGGAATGCATTGGCGTATCTAACATTTAGCGTGCCCGCAATTTTAGCATGCGCCAAAAACGTGAGCGGGCCTTAGTAAAAGATCCTCCAAGTCAATCACCAACGTAGCTCATTCAGCCCTGGTTGAAGGGAACTATAAACCAAAAAATAAGCATCGCTTCCAAAGCACAAGGAAGCAGCCAAAATATCAATGAAAATAGAAATTCAGTCATAAAATGTGTTTACCGTGTTCAATTCTGGTTGCCGCACCTCAAATAAGACGTATAGTGGAATTGGAAAAGGTGCAGAGAAGGGCGACAAAGATGATACAGAGGATGGGACGGCTTCCCTATCAGGATAGGCTGAAGAGGCTGGGGCTCTTCAGCTTGGAGAAAAGGCGGCTGAGGGGAGATATGATAGAGGTCTATAAGATAATGAGTGGAATGGAACGGGTCGATGTGGAGCGTCTGTTTACGCTTTCCAAAAATACTAGGATGAGGGGGCATGCGATGAAGCTGCAGTGTGGTAAATTTAAAACAAATCAGAGGAAATGTTTCTTCACTCAACGCATAGTTAAACTCTGGAATTTGCTGCCGGAAAAGGTGGTTAAGGCGGTTAGCGTAGCGGACTTCAAAAAAGGGTTGGACGGCTTCCTGGAGGAAAAAGCCATAGAATGTTATTGAATGGACGAAGGAATACAGTATTTCTAGGATGGGCGGGACAAATTGCTTGTTCCTTTGGCCGCTATCAGTGACAGGGTGCTGGGCTCGATGGACCCTTGGTCTGTCCCAGCATGGCGATGCTTATGTACTTATGAAAAACCCAGAAACACCGAATGCCAGCTTTGAATTGTGGCCTTAGCAGGACAACCTCAAGTCTCCTGTGCAGTTTTTCAACAATGAGAGGGGAATTATATCTCTACACTAAAGGGAGAAAGCAAATCAAATTAAGACTAATATAAGACAGAGACATAGAAACATCACCTCGATTTCATTGTTCTTAAGTAGGACCAACACAATGGAGATTGTATCTTGGCAGCGTGGCATACCGCCTTCCCAACTCCACCTCCCCCAGCTGCTGCCCAAAAATGTATTGCCCCGCTTTAAGTGAACAATATCTCAACAACAATTGGAAGGTAATAAATCAGAGAAGCTGGTTTTTCCTCATTGCTTTTCTGTTCTACCAGGAGGCTTAATCTCCCACAGTGAAGGCTGTGACATGTGGGGGATTCAGCAAAATAAGTGAAAATTTGCTCCCTGTCACTTACACATTTCTTCCTGCTGGCAGTGTTCCCAGCCAGTAGCTCAATGCACCAGGAGAGTTTCCTAACCTTCTAATCACAGCTGTTTAAACATTCATCACACACTGTTTCCAAATGGGTAGTTGATTCTAATACAATGGGCACCTCACAGGTTTCTTAAGCCAACCTTTGGCACTCGTTGCCCGGTCGAATGTGTTATGGGCTCTGCCCTATCCATTTGTCAGCTGAACAAGTTTTGCACAATGTACAATTAACTTCATATCTTAGCATTAAAAAAAGTACAGTTTCTACTCATTATTCCTTTTCTGGAAACTGCTTTACTTGTATCAGACTTAACTCCTTGTGCTAACCTTTGCAGGGGTGAAGTGACCTGACAAGTTGCTGGAAGACAGTGAGGCTGTGAGCACAGAGGAACTGCATGCAGGTGAGTGGGACGTAAACACAGAGGATCCCCATTGGCAGAGATGAGCTGGAATCTAGTACATTGCCGCAGAAGTTAAGATTAAGGAAGTGGATGGGTCTAAGAGTCCTTATCTGCTGTTCTGTTCCATGAGTGGTAGGGACGTCATTGGGAGATTTCACATGCGCATCAGTTTGTCCATGTCTGGAATTCTCCCCCGGAAAAGGTGGTTAAGGCGGTTAACTTAGCGGACTTCAAAAAAGGGTTGGACGGCTTCATAAGTACATAAGTAATGCCATACTGGAAAAAAACCAAGGGTCCATCGAGCCCAGCATCTTGTCCACGACAGCGGCCAATCCAGGCCAAGGGCACCTGGCAAGCTTCCCAAACGTACAAACATTTTATACATGTTATTCCTGGGATTTTGGATTTTTCCAAGTCCGTTTAGTAGCTGTTTATGGACTTGTCCTTTAGGAAACCGTCCAACCCCTTTTTAAACTCTGCTAAGCTAACCGCCTTCACCACATTTTCCGGCAATGAATTCCAGAGTTTAATTACACGTTGGAAAAAGCCATAGAATGTTATTGAATGGGTGAGGGAATAATACAGTATTTCTAGGATGGGCGGGACAAATTGCTTGTTCTTTTGGCCGCTGTCGGTGCCAGGGTGCTGGGCTCGATGGACCCTTGGTCTTTCCCAGCATGGCGATGCTTATGTACTTATGTCTCTCCCCTTCTAGGAGAGGAGATGACTGAGGGGAGATATGATAGAGGTCTATACTGAGTGGAGTGGAACAGGTACTATTACTACTACTACTACTACTTATCATTTCTATAGCGCTACTAGACGATGCAGCGCTGTACATTTGAAGATGAAGAGACAGTCCCTGCTCGACAGAGCTTACAATCTAATTAGGACAAACAGGACAAACAAGAGATAAGGGAATATTAAAGTGAGGATGATAAAATAAGGGTTCTGAACAAGTGAATAAGGGTTAGGAGTTAAAAGCAGCATCAAAAAGGTAGACGTTTACCTTTTCTAAAAATACTAGGACCAGAGGGCACAAAATGAAGCTACTAAGTAGTAAATTTAAAACAAACCGGAGAAAATATTTCTTCATGCAGCGTGTAGTTAAAAGCTGGAATTCATTGCCAGAGAATGTGGTAAAAGCAGTTAGCTTAGCAGGGTTTAAAAAAAGGTTTGGACAGGTTCCTAAAAGAAAAGTCCATAAACCGTTATTAAGATAGACATGAAAATCCACTGCTTATTTCTAGGCTAAGCAGCATAAAATCTGTTCTACTGTTCTGGGATCTTGCCAGGTAGTTGTGATCTGGATTGGCCTCTGTTGGAAACATGATTCTGGGCTTGATGGACGTTCAGTCTGTCCCTGTATGGCAATGCTTATGTTCTTATGTTCCCCTTCTTGAGTGACATCATTGGCTTCCAGTTTCTTTTCACGTCCAACACAAGATTTTAACTTTAACCTATGAAGTCTTGCATTCTGGGATGCCTTCCTATCTCTCCTGTCTCATATCTCCTTGCATACCTTCTTATTATCTTTTCTCTGCTTCCTAGCGTTGCCTTGCTGTTCCCCCAGTCTTAGTTCTACCTCAAGTGCACACCATTTCTGGTGCTACGGATAATAATTCTGTCATTTCTAGCGCGGCGCTAACCCACTGGGTTACCACAGGAGCCCTCATAAGTACATAAGTAATGCCACACTGGGAAAGACCAAGGGTCCATCGAGCCCAGCATCCTGTCCATGACAGCGGCCAATCCAGGCCAAGGGCACCTGGCAAGTTTCCCAAACGCACAAACATTCTATACATGTTATTCCTGGAATTGTGGATTTTTCCCAAGTCCATTTAGTAGTGGTTTATGGACTTGTCCTCTAGGAAACCGTCTAACCCCTTTTTAAACTCTGCTAAGCTAACCGCCTTCACCACGTTCTCCGGCAACGAATTCCAGAGTTTAATTATGCATTGGGTGAAGAAAAGGTTTCTCCGATTTGTTTTAAATTTACTACACTGTAGTTTCATCGCATGCCCCCTAGTCCTAGTATTTTTGGAAAGCGTGAACAGACGCTGCCATCTCCCCTCCGCCGCATGGCCACACATTAAGAATAATCTTACCACATGGTCATGTCTTTTTTAGGGGCTTTACTATCCCTTTCCTAATAAGTCCTAGCTTGCTTTTTTGTCCACCACCACACTCTGGGCAGAAGATTTCAACGTATTGTCTACAATGACACCTAGATCTTTTTCTTGAAAGCCGTGTACCTGAGTATATGAGCTGCTTGACTACTGCCCACCCTCCCTACAGTACAAAGGACACGCTAATGGGTCTTTGTGTTTGGGTGGCTGAGGGGAACTATGGTTTTGATTTGATTGCAGCTGCTCTTTGCTACATCTAGAGACTACCGTCATAAGCTGCTGCCTAGTTTGCATAATGGTTAAACTGGTCTCGGGTTCTGTGTGCCCTTCTCACACATAGACGGACGGAACTGCCCCTATGGGTAGACGTGGAACATCTGTTTATGCTTTCCAAAAATACTAGGACTAGGGGGCATGCGATGAAGCTACAAAGTAGTAAATTTAAAACAAATCGGGGAAAATCTTTCTTCATGCAACGTGCAATTCAACTCTGGAATTCGTTGTCAGAAAATGTGGTAAAGGCGGTTAGCTTAGCGGAGTTTAAAAAAAGGTTTGGATGGCTTCCTCAAGGAAAAGTCCATAGACCGTTATTAAATTGGACTTGGGGAAAATCCACTATTTCTGGGATAAGCAGCATAAAATGTTTTGTACTTTTTTTTGGGGGGGGGGGGGGGGGATCGTGCCAGGTACTTGGGACCTGGATTGGCCACTGCTGGAAACAGGATGCTGGGCTTGATGGACCTTTGGTCTGTCCCAGTATGGCAATACTTATGTAGGATTTCCAGGCATCCCAGCTAAACCTTACCTGCCTTCCTTCTCTATCCACACCAGGGGCGTATCTGCGTGGGGCCACAGGGGCCTGGGCCCCCGCAGATTTCGCCCTGGCCCCCCTCCCCGCCGTCAACCCTCCCCCGCTGCTTACTTTTGCTGGCGGGGTCCGACCCGCAATCTCCATATTTCGGCTTCCTCCGTGGCCATGTGCTTCCAGGAAGTAACGCTGCAGCGCTGATTCGTTGAATCTAGTTCGGCGTCTGACGTGTGGGACGTCAGACGCCGAACTAGATTCAACGAATCAGCGCTGCAGCGTTACTTCCTGGAAGCACATGGCCACGGAGGAAGCCGAAATATGGAGATTGCGGGTCGGACCCCGCCAGCAAAAGTAAGCAGCGGGGGAGGGTTGACGGCGGGGAGGGGGTGGAGAGAGGCGGCGGCAGGGGGGGGGGAGGCAAAAATGTGCCCCCCCTCTCTGGCTCTGGCCCCCCCTACCGCCGGATTCCAGATACGCCCATTCCACACACACTGTAACCCACCCAGCCAGTGTTATCAGAATGAACACACAGCAGGGTGTTAAGTGCTACCTGATGGTCAATATTAGAGTAACTTCCCCAGAGCAGAAAACAAAAGGATTCCAGAGTCAACCTGCAGTCCCACATCAGCCATCAATAAAGGATGCATTAATCAAAAACTTGTCAAGTGAAGAGCTTGGCTGATAAGAAAAAGAAGCAAAGAGATAAAGATTGGAAAGTTAATACAGGTATTTCAGCCGTCAATTAATGCAAACAAAATTATCCAGCTCCCCCATTTTCCATTCTGACTTCCCAGAATGATGTTTGTCAAAGCTCCTCCTACCTGCAACTACCTGCTGCTTGCACTGTGAAACTTTATGATTAAAACATTCTACTACTTACTACTTATCATTTCTGAAGCGCTACTAGACGTACGCAGCGCTGTACATTTGAACATGAAGAGACCGTCCCTGCTCGACAGAGCTTACAATCTAATTAGGACAGACAAACAGGACAAATAAGGGATAAGGACAAAGAGTAGCAAGATTCTGGAATCCCAAGGAGTAGCAAGATTCCGTGCAGAATCCCAAAGAGTAGCAAGATTCTAGAATCCCAAAGAATAGCAAGATTCCGTACAGAATCTCAAACACTAGCAAAGATTCCGGAATCCTACAGACTACTACTACTTATCATTTCTATAGCGCTTCTAGACGTACGCAGTGCTGTACACTTGAACATGAAGAGACAGTCCCTGCTCGACAGAGCTTACAATCTAATTAGGACAGACAAACAGGACAAATAAGGGATAAGGACAAAGAGTACCAAGATTCCAGAATCCCAAAAAGTAGCAAGATTCCGTGCAGAATCCCAAAGAGTAGCAAGATTCTAGAATCCCAAAGAATAGCAAGATTCCGTACAGAATCTCAAACACTAGCAAAGATTCTGGAATCCTACAGACTACTACTACTTATCATTTCTAAAGCGCTACTAGACGTACGCAGCGCTGTACACTTGAACATGAAGAGACAGTCCCTGCTAGACAGAGCTTACAATCTAATTAGGACAGACAAACAGGACAAATAAGGGATAAGGACAAAGAGTAGCAAGATTCCGGAATCCCAAAGAGTAGCACGATACTAGAATCCCAAAGAGTAGCAAGATTCTAGAATCCCAAAGAATAGCAAGATTCCGTACAGAATCTCAAACACTAGCAAAGATTCCGGAATCCTACAGACTACTACTACTTATCATTTCTAAAGCGCTACTAGACGTATGCAGTGCTGTACACTTGAACATGAAGAGACAGTCCCTGCTCGACAGAGCTTACAATCTAATTAGGACAGACAAACAGGACAAATAAGGGATAACGACAAAGAGTAGAACGATTCTAGAATCCCAAAGAATAGCAAAGATTCCGGAATCCCAAAGACTACTACTACTTATCATCAGAATAGCCATACTGTAGCTTCCCCTATGTCTATCTCAATAACAGACTTTGGACTTTTTCTCCAGGAACTTGTCCAAACCTTTTTTAAACCCAGATACACTAACCACCGATACCACATACTCTGGCAACAAGTTCCGGAGCTTAACTATTCTTTGAGTGAAAAACAAATATTCCCTCCTATTTGTTTTAAAAGACTTTCCATGTAATTTCATAGTTTTTGAAAAAGCAAAAAAAAAAAAAAAATCGATTCAGTTCTGCTCAGGATTTTGTAGACCTCAGTCGTATCTCCCCTCAGCTGTCTCTTTTCCGAGCTGAAGAACCCTAACCTCTTCAGCCTTTCCTCATACGAGAGGAGTTCTGTCCACTTTATCACTTTGACCTCTCTTTGAACCTTTTCTTATTCCACTATATCTTTTTGAGGTACGGCGACCAGAACTGAACGCAATACTCAAGGTGAGGTCACACCATGGAGCAATACAGCTATTTTGGCACCGGTCTCATTTTATGCAATGAGGCCTAGTTACTAACAAACTGGGGTTCACAGTAACATAAGATGTTTTGTACATCTCTTTGCCATCCCTGCAACGAAAGGCGATTAATTATTAATAAGTCAAATAAAATTGTAATGATAGCCCACATTGATAACTTCTCTCCCTAGTTACTAATAACCCACGTTAACAGTAAAACAACCTGTCTTAATGGCAATGATAACTCCTCCACCCCCCCCCCCCCCCCCCCCATATTCTCTTTAAAGTGGACTAACATGGCAATCATGGTTCTTTGACTTGGTGTGGCTGTCTGGGCTTTGTGTTTTGCTTTGAGGGAAACTGCTGCCCTTGATGACTGCCTAGTCTTGGCTAGATGAATGAGAAGAGACTTGAAGACTAGAGGGAAGACTGGAGGGATGGGGGGATATGATACAGACGTTTAAATACTTGAAAGATATTAATACACAAACATATCTTTTTCAAGGAAAGGGAAGTAACATAGAAGCATGACGGCAGATAAAGGCCATATGACTCATCCAGTCTGCCCATCCTCTGTAACCCCTAACTCTTCCTTTTCCTAAGCGAGCCCCGTGCTTATCCCACGCCTTCTTAAATTCTTACACAGTCCTCGACTCCACAACCTCCACTGGGAGGCCATTCCACGCTTCCACCACCCTTTCCGTGAAATAATACTTTCTTAAATTCCTTCTAAGCTTATTCCCTCTTATCTTTGTCATATGCCCCCTCGTTCCAGAACTCTCCTTGACTTGAAAAAGGCTCTCTTCCTGTACATAAATGCCCTTGAGATATTTAAACGTTTTTATCATGTCTCCTCTCTCCCAGCATATACTTGTTGAGGTTCATAAGCCTGTTCCTATAACTTTTGCATTCAAGACCTCTTACTAATTTCGTAACCGCCCTCTGGACAGACTCCATCCTGTTTATATCTTTCCGTAGGTGCGGTATCCAGAACTGCACGCAGTACTCCAAATGAGGCCTCACCAGAGACTTATACAACGGCACTATCACTTCCTTTCTCCTGCTGGTCATCCCTCTTTTTATGCACCTTCTGGCTTTTTCTACCTGTTTGGAAGCTTTAAGTAGTAAACCTAGAGGACATGAATTGAGGTTGCAGGGTGGTAGACTTAGGAGTAATATCTGGAAATACATTTTCATTGAGAGGGTGGTGGATGCCTGGAATGCCCTTCTGGTGGGGGTGGAGGGGTTAAAACCAGTGACAGAATTCAAAAAAGTGTGGGTTAAACACAGAGGATCCCTAAAGTGAAAGAGGATGGAATGAAAGCGAAACTTAAATGACCTTTAAGAGGGGTGTAACCTGCCCA